>NC_134698.1:77340031-77940031 GCF_050947455.1 Rhinoderma darwinii | reverse complement strand
AGTAGTTATATTCTTGTATATAGGAAGCAGTATTATAGTAGTTATATTCTTGTATATAGGGGCAGTATTATAGTAGTTATATTCTTGTATATAGGGGCAGTATTATAGTAGTTATATTCTTGTATATAGGGGGCAGTATTATAGTAGTTATATTCTTGTATATAGGGGCAGTATTATAGTAGTTATATTCTTGTACATAGGGGCAGTATTATAGTAGTTATATTCTTGTACATAGGGGGCAGTGTATAGTAGTTATATTCTTGTATTTAGGGGGCAGTATTATAGTAGTTATATTCTTGTATATATGGGCATTATTATAGTAGTTATATTCTTATATATAGGAGCAGTATTATAGTAGTTATATTCTTGTATATATGGGCATTATTATAGTAGTTATATTCTTATATATAGGAGCAGTATTATAGTAGTTATATTCTTGTATAAAGGACAGTATTATAGTAGTTATATTCTTGTATTTAGGGGCAGTATTATAGTAGTTATATTCTTGTATATAGGGGCAGTATTATAGCAGTTATATTCTTGTATATAGGGGGCAGTATTATAGTAGTTATATTCTTGTATATATGGGCATTATTATAGTAGTTATATTCTTATAGGAGCAGTATTATAGTAGTTATATTCTTGTATAAAGGACAGTATTATAGTAGTTATATTCTTGTATTTAGGGGCAGTATTATAGTAGTTATATTCTTGTATATAGGAGCAGTATTATAGTAGTTATATTCTTGTATATAGGGGGCAGTATTATAGTAGTTATATTCTTGTATATAGGGGGCAGTATTATAGTAGTTATATTCTTGTATATAGGAGCAGTATTATAGTAGTTATATTCTTGTATATAGGGGCAGTATTATAGTAGTTATATTCTTGTATATAGGAGCAGTATTATAGTAGTTATATTCTTGTATATAGGGGGCAGTATTATAGTAGTTGTATATGTTGAAACATTTTACTGCTAAATTGTACTGGTAGCAGATCTGTAAATGTTTCTATGGTTCACTATCTCTTCTTCTTTTCTTTTTTTTTTTACTACCGTCTGTCTTCATTCTTGTATTTTGTGTTTAGGATATATGTTTTGTACTACCACCTGTACTATTTACAATCCGCTTGCTGTTACATCGTATTCCTGACTGTAATCCTTTGGACGACCTGTATTGAAGTGTCTGCTTTCTGTCTAGTGGCTGATAACCGAGAGAGAGTAGTATTTTACATTTAGACAAAAATATTGAACCATTTATGTATCTGTGTCTACTTCTTTGTGTGAATCTATGTTACTTCTAATATAATTTCCGTTCACAATATTATAACACTTAGAGCCAATCCAACACCTCCAGATCAGCTGAAGGTAAATTTTTTAGCTATTTACATTAAGGATTTATTTATTGTAAAGACGTCATTTAAATGGATTAGGATCATTTGATGATCCGTGGGCAAGACCTTAGTTTATTATAATAATTAACACTATAGTTGATAAATCTTTCCCTAGTGATGATTTGCAGATTGTCAATAACTTGATTGCTGTCATCTTGTGGCCGTAAGTGGAAGTACGCTCCAGTAATTGTCCCCGTGTACTACTTCTGGCGGGTGATCTATTGAGGTTTTTCTTATTTTTAATTATTATCCTCCTTTTGCACACTGCTAGAATCCCATATGAATGGACTTGCATGATCTATATATCTCCATGGATGTAATAAGTAATCAAGGGGTCCCAAATCAAGAACACGTATATGACCTATCTAGCTTGTATTATACTCCAGAGCTGCACTCACATTTCTGTTGGCTGTTACTGGAAACAGTCAGCAAGCCTGTTGACCGCTTAGCTCAGCTCCTATAATACAGGAGGAGGGAGGCGTTTTTTTTTCTCTACATGAGACGACTACAATGCCTGGTATAAAGACATTATTTCCCAGAATGGAAGTCCCAAGAACACACAGAGACTGAACAAGCAGGGAATTCTGGGAGATTTCAGCTCTGGATCCCCCAAAATGGTTCCGTTCCTTTTTTTTCTTTTGTGCTTGCTATTGGGAAAAGAGACACTATGACAATTTCTACATGCTCTTAACATGTTAAGGGCGGAGGAGGAGTAGTTTACTGGAAATATAGTGCAATATTGATTCCATATGGATTAACCCTTTACAACCAGTGTCTTCAGTGATAAAGTTATTGTTACTGATCTTGTCGTACATGTTTATGCCTGCTTGTTGTCGGGGCAGGAAATTGTAGTCGATATGTCACGTTCAAAAACACAAAGTAAAAAATAGGTGGACGGTCTTCACCTTTAACATTCACCAGCTATACATTAATGGACTGAATTAGATAATAAAAAAAAATGGCAATGTAAAAAATTAGAGCGTCATTTTTTGATAAGGGGTGGATTGTTATACCTTGTCTATCCTGCAGGGGCGCTGCAGAGAATGAGTATAAGCAAGAGGCAGAATACAGCGCCTGCCTTGGGTTGGTTGGTGCCTTGTGCAGGAGCTACTATAGACGTCCCCCTTTCTTTATGGCATAACAGAGTGCCCAAATAATACATTCATATACTGCCCAACTAATAAACTAGGGGGCATAGCGGTAGTCTGTGCATCTGTCTTTCCATAAATTTGGACGCCAATTGTGGGATTAGGTTGCAAACTCTGGGTGCCTAGGGCAGCGGGGGCCAGGGGTGCCCTCTTCAGTAGTGACAGCCAGGACCCACGCCAATCTCTAGAACGGGGCATCCTAAACCCCGTTCTTCCGATCTGTGATGCGGCTAATGCGTGTGATTCTCGACCATGAAGAAGAAAACCGCGTATCTCGCTGAGCTACTCTGTTCCCGTAACTCCCATAGTTGTGAATGGCAGTTACGTAAGCAGCGTAGCATGCGGGCTACGCTTTTTCCGTAACTACCATTCAGTTGTATGGGACTTACAGAAACAGCATAGCTCAGCGAGATACGCTGTTTTTGTAACTCAAGACCATATAACCTTTTTTATGGTCGGAATTCACCTCATTCAGCCGCAACACATAGCGATAGAACAAAGTTTAGGGGGCCCCGTTCTAGAGATGGGTGCGGGTCCTAGATGTGGGACCCGCATCTATCTGACATTTATGACATCTAATGTGGAGATGTCCTAAATGTCCCTGCTGGGAAAACCCCTTTAACCATTTAACGGATCATCAATAACTTCAAGAAGAGAGGTTCGATTGCTGTGGAGAAGCTTCAGGGCACCCATAAAAGTCCAGCAAGTGCCAGGACCGTCTCCTAAAGAGGATTAAGCTACGGGATCGGTTCTACACCAGCGCAGAGCGTGCTCAGGAATGCCATTAGGCCGGTGTCCGTGCATCTGCACGCACAGTGAGATGAAGGCTTATGGAGGCTGGCCTGGTGTTAAGGAGGGCAGCAAAGGAGCCACTTCTCTCCAAGAAAAACATTGAGGACAGTCCTCTGCAGGAAATACCGGGATTGGACTGCAGAGGACTGGGGTAAAGTTATTTTCTCTGATGAAGCCCCCTTCAGATTCTTTGGGACATTTGGAAGAATGATTGTCCAGAGAAGGGTGGGCGCTACCATGAGTTCTGTGTCATGCCAACAGTAAAGCATCCTAAAAACCATTCATGTGTGGGGTTGCTTTTCATCCAAGGGAGTGGGCTCAAAACTATGCCTAAGAACACTATCATGAATAAATGGTATCTAAGCAGCGCATGCGCCGTTCCCACACAGACGGCGTACGCTATAGTGAATAGAACGGCTCCCGTTCGCATTCTCTATGGGGTTGTATGTGCCGTATTCCATCTTTGTATGTGTCGTTAATCGACACATACAGAGATGGAAAAAAAAATGGCAGCCCCCATAGAGAAGTAAAAGAAAGAAAAAAGTAAAACACAAGAACACAAATAAATAAAATGTATTTTAATATCATACTAAAAGCAAATTTAAATAAAACATTTTTTTTTTCGCGCCACCTTCCCTTTAACAAGAAATAAACATTTTAAAAAAAAAGCCCGTCAGTTCTGTGAATATCGTTTTCTGCTGCCGGCGATCAAGCGTTTTACTAATAAGGTGCTAGTGCCATTTACTGTTGTGTCTGAACACATGAGCTGCAGGACGACGACTCCACCAGATCACATTTTTCACCTCATAAAAAAAAAAAGCGCGGTAATCTGACTTTCACCAGAAGTCACTTTTGACCACATCGTCTCATGAGAGCGCTGGGACTGGGGGGCTAAAGTGCTGAGTTCAGGAACACTACGGTGTTAGCCCATGTACCTGGGTTTGCTGCATGCGACTTGTGTGGTAGATGGCGGTCTCCTTATTTATACGAATGAGCTGCTTGTTCTTAAAGGTGACAACTTTTTCCTGACAATTTTGGCAAGCGGCTGGCGCTCAACAGGGCAATGCATTTCTATTTTAAATGAACGCCTCGCCTTGCGAACCTGCAATGGTGAAGGGCTTTCTAGGAGGAGACCCTAGGGTTAGAACCCGCATGTTCCTCACTCATCTAATTCATCCGCAGAGAACGTTACCAGTGTACTACCTCTGCTGTGGAGAGCCGGCCGCAAATTCTTCCAAAGATGGCATGTTCTTATTCCTGCTGGAAGTGACGATTACATTTGGTCTTATGGGAACAATAAGAAAGCTCAGAGATCAGCCTGAGCTTGTGGTCTGGTGCTTGAGCTGCACCCTAAACAGTGAGTGTCTTCTGTGCAGACCCTGGTTCAAGTCCTGATGTGTGTCCTTGTCTAAAAGGGAACTCTGCTGGGTGGTGTTTATGGAGGCAGCACAGCAAGGTTGTTGCTGCATAAGAAAGTTACTTATGCAGCTGTCTCTTTTCAGACAGCTGCATTTATATAGTAGATTATTGGATTTCAACAATATACTCATCACTCAAACAGGTATCAGAATCCATCACTCCATAGGTGGCACTTTGGGAAAGGGGGAGCTGCCCAGGCTCACCAGGAGACAACATGGGGGTTAGAACCCACATTGTACAGAAGTGATCCCTGCGCTCAACTCGGATCACACAAGCTGTGAGCTAGCTGCACAGCAGCCTTACAAGGACACATTTTTCACCTCTTTTAAAAATGCGTAATCGGGCCTTCAAAGAGAAAAACCTTGGATGACATTGGGGAGGGCAGCATGACAGCGTGGTGGTTTGGGGCTTAAGTGCCTAGGCCTGGTTTGGCCTATGTCCCTGGGTTAAAAGCATTCTGCATCCTGCATGCTGCTTGTGTGGTAGCTGGCAGTCTCCTCATTTATATGAGTTTGCTGCTCGTACTTGAAGGTGACAACATTTTTGGCAAGCGGCTGACAATCAACAGGGCAATGCATTTCTCATTTAAAAGGGTGCCTCGCCTTGTGGACTTGCACTGGTGAAAGACTTTCAAAACTGAGACACGAGGAGGAGATCCTGGGGATAGAACCAACATGTCCCTTACACTTCTAGTTTATCAGTAGAGAACATTACCAGTGCTCTACCTCTGCTGTCAAGAGCTGGCCACAAACTATTCCAAAGATGACATGTTCTTATTCCTGCTGGGAGTAATGATTGAATTTGGTCTTATGGGGACAATAAGAAAGCTAAGATGCCACTGTGAGCTGGTGGTGTGATGAGTAAGTGGTGTCTAAACAGTGAGTGTTTTCTGTGTAGTCCTTGGTTCAAATCCTCATGTGTGGATTGTCCAAAATGGTACTTTGCTGGGTGGTGTGGAGGCAGTGCAGTGAGATTGTTGCTGCATAAGAAAGTTAATTATGTAAAGAAAGTTACTTATGCAGCTGTCTCTTTTGAGACAGCTGCATTTATATAGTAGATTATTACAGATTTCAGCAATATACTCATCACTCAAACAGGTATCAGAATCCATTCCTCCATGGGTGGCACTTTGGGAAAGGGGGAGCTGCCCAGGGTCACCAGGAGATAACATGGGGGTTAGAACCCACATTGTACAGAAGTGATTCCTGCGCTCAACTCAGATCACGCAAGCTGTGAGCTAGCTGCACAGCAGCCTTGCAAGGATGCCCTTTTCACCTCTTTTAAAAACGGGTAATCGGACCATCAACAAGAAAAACCTTGGAAGACATGGCGGTGGCTTGGGGGTTAACTGCTTTTAATGCTGGAGACCCTGGGGATAGAACTCACATGGTCCTCACGTCTCAAATGTATCAGCAGAGATCTTTACCAGTGCGCTACCTCTGCTTTCGACTGTTGGCAACAAATTCTTCCAAAGACGACATGTTCTTACTCCTGCTGGAATTCACGTTTACATTTGGTCTTATGGGGACAATAAGAAAGCTCAGAGATCAGCCTGACCTGGTGGTCTGGTGCTTAAGCAGTGTCTTCTGTGCAGACCCTGGTTCAAATCCTGAAGTGTCGCCTTGTCTGAGAGGAGACCTACCTGGGTGAAGGCGGTGTAGTGAGGAGGTTGCTGCATAAGAAAGTTATTTATGCGGCTGAACCAGCTCTCTTTTACAGAACATTATTGCAGATTTCAGCAATATACTCATCACTCAATCAAGTATCACGTTACGTTCCGTCCCCGTCCCCCCCCACCCCCTGACGCCTGGACTGAGTATTACATGCTCTGTGGTCTATAGCGGGGAATAAATAATTTAATGGGTCATAAACCAGCAGATCATCATCAGCCCAGTGATAATTTTTTTTCCCGTTGTCCACGAAGACCCGGATTCTGTTGCGTTGTCTGTGCCCGGCTGGTGCCAGTTGTAACATCTGTTATATTGTATGAATAGCGTTTTACATTTTTTTGTAATCTAATACTGGTCATATTGATTTGTGCCAAGTTACAGCGATTCAGTAGCATCTGCCGCCTCGCCAGTGAATTTTCCTGACTACTGTTCTCTGTGGGCTGCGAGCCATCCAATGACTTCGTTATTCATGCTCTCACCAGGGGGCGACAATGAGTCACATGATGCCCTTTATTCAGATGCCCCTATTGGTGATATATAGGTTTCTGGGAAAGCTGGTTTGCAACATGGCCACCACGGCAGCTTTGTTACCAAACTTTCCTGGGCTCCTGAATGGCAAGTATGCTTCGATATGGGAGCAGGAGTAAAGGAGACCTTTCAGGTGCCTGGTTAAGCTGGGTAACAACCACATGGGAGCTATAATGGCAGCCATATGAGTGGTCATCCCGGTTTTCCATATAACTCTGAAACGACCAAACTTAATTTTATTTCTATTGGGTGTAAACCAATATGGCTACTTGTTGTTTCCCCGGCTTTCCCAGAGTCCTGAATCGTAAATCTGCAGCGATCCATCCCCTATTCAGACACAACAAGGCAGATTAATCTGGATGATAACCCCAATGGCAGCCATATTCGTTGTCACCCAGCTTTCCCAGGAACGGATATAACTACAAAATCAAGGAGTACGATAAAATGGGAAATACACTAAGAACATGGCGGTTCCGATTTATAGGAAAAAAAAAAAAGAGGGAATTTTCGGAAACAGACTGAGTCTAGCCGAGCCTCCTGGAAATAGACTGGAGACTGTGGTCTGGCTTGGGGCAAGTTCCAGATATTTGGTGGTTGGCATTGGCCCATGGCACGGCCTGAGCATAGACTAGAAACTAACATCGTGTTACCTCACCACACAGGGGTTAACCAGAGCAGTAAAGTAAATAGAAATCCATGAGCGGGCACCACCAAAATAGAGCCGAGCACGAGAGGAAAAGAAACTTGTAATTTTAGCAGGTTCAGTAGTGAGAACAGTTTTTCTCCTTTTTCTTTGCAGAATGTGATGAAACCTAAAACTCTGGACTGAATATTTTTGGAACTTGCATTTTCTATAAGTAACAGTGATAAATAGTTATATATTAATATAATGTTGTGGTCAATGCCAGGAAGCTGCAACGTAAGCCTTTGTGTTTGATCGTGGTCTGAGGGATTTTTTGGTTTGCATTGTCCTGAATGACAAGAAAGGGTGGACAGGGGTGGCCGGCCAGTGAGTCAGTGACCTCTATGGGGTGCAGATATCTGCATACAGTGAACCCATCTGCACAGGGCGTCCACAGTTGTAGCAACGACCCAAACGGAAGTGATTTCAAACGGCCATTTTTTGAAAGAGTAGTCAACCCCAATTGGCCAGAAGTTGAAATGACAAATCGCCGATCGATCTCGGCCTTGATCTGCGGCAATGAACGCCTTTACCAGACTGCACCCCACAACGACCGGGAAAAATCCAACATGGCAGATCAACTTTTCCAGCGATATCGGTCCTCAGTCCGCGTCTGTCACGCTCATTCTTTAGCAATGGCCAGTGGCTGCCTCGACCAGGCAGGACGGGGGTCAAGGGATCCTCCATCTGGAGAGGGGGGGGGTGTGGGTGTGGGTGTGGGTGTGGGTGTGGGTGTGTGTGTGTGTGTGTGTGTGTGTGTGTGTGTGTGTGTGCGCTGAGGGGTCGACGCTTAAAGGGATTGTCTTATCATAGACAATCCCTTTTAATACGGGACCCTCCAGAGAACCCCAGCAAACAGCTGATTGTTCAGGAGGAAGTCGTGGCCAGATAGACATGGGGAAATGGGGTGTTACGTGGCCGCTTCCGTTCTTATCGGAGGGGCGTGAGTGGCGATTAGTCCGAATAAGGTGTTGTCTCTTAATGGCGACTTTCAGTTTAAACATGTAAAGCATATTCATTACAGAATTTAAAAAGAAAAGTTTTGCAGTTCTCGAACATACTTTATTTATTGCTATACCAAAGTATTTAAGATCTGCTGCTTGCTGTCAGTGAATGGTAACTTTCCATTTGTTGCTTCCAGTACATGAGAATCTCTCCTGGTCTTGTAATGCTCATACAGAGCTCTGAGAACATAATTGTAATGAGTCGGGCATCCATGTGGGTATCACATGGCCAGAATCACACGGGTGCACAGCTCTCTGAAACGTACCAGAGCTCTGCCTAGGCCAGATTTTCATCCTCTGGAAGTGAACAAAGATTTCCATTCAATGACAGCAAGCAGAGCTCTTAAACTATGAAGAATTGATTTACAAAGTATAATGGAAACAGAACGGCAGTCATATGACCCAAGGAGCGTCAGATTTGATCGGTCTGTGATCCGGTGTCTTGTGCACTTGGTCTACTGTACAGTCTATTTTAGGGGCAGCAGAAGATGCCAGTGCTAAGGGGTCATATATAACGAGGGGGCGTACATACCATAGAGGAAGCCTTTGCAGCTGCTCGGGGGTCCATGAGAAGAAGGGGCCCAGCTCAGGTTCTCACAGCATCATTAACAAACAATGGGGGGGGGGGGGTGTGAATGGCCAAAAGTAATAGGGGGGGCACAAAATAGTAGACTGTACTGTGATGGTGGCGTATGATTGCATTGACCGCATCACCAGGAAGCCCCCTCAGCTGTACGTACCCATTGCTGTATAATAACTGGCGCTGTATAAAATTCTTAAAGGGAGTGTCCATTTTTATATAGAGTGTAATCATTGTCTAATAAAAAGTACTGCAACTTTCTAATATACTTTGTTTAATTTCCTAACCATTTTTATGATCTCTGCTTGTTGTCAGTGGATACAAACATTCTTGGCCCAAAACCTGTCCAGCTGATGATTTGTAACAATTGTAGGTCACAGCAGATTGCCCAGACTGATACATTGTAACAAAACTATATCAGCAGGACTAGGTCAGGAAAAGGTTTTTCAGTCTCTGGCTGTATATATATATATTTCCATCCCCTGACCGCAAGCAGAGATGTCTCAAATAGTGAGAAAGTAAAACACAAGTTATATTGTAGATGTAGAGAGTTTTATTATGCATCTAATTTACATAAGATTCCCTTTAATTTAATTACCATTACTTCCAAAATGACAGGCCCAGTAGTTTGCTGTGGGTGACTGAATTGTTCTTATTTGCCCTCGAATATGATCAGCAGTGTGAACAGAGGCAAAGGATGCTGGGTAGGACAGAGATGGCAGTCAGCGGGGGTGGAGAAGGATGATAGAGAATATAGATCCTGATAGGCATTAGATAAACTACACCTTTATAATACACTAACATTTCTATAGTCCAGCATGTTCACATAATTATCTGTTTCTGGGAAAGCTGGGTGACAACTGATATTTGTAATGAGAGCCATATTGTTGGTCATCCAGCAATCCCAGGAGCAGATATATATATATATATATATATATCTGATCATTGTACTTTATGGAGACTGATCTAGCAATACAACAATTAACCTCTGAATCGAGACAGCAGAGGGCGCTATTGCCTTGGAACACTCCAGTCACAACTTCTTTCTATCAGGGGTGTCATATCAACATAACACTTCCCACAGCTGAGGGTTTGTTACAATTATATCCATTCTAGACCATCCTCTGTGATATAAACCCAAGTAGCGTGTATCTCCCTCCTGATCTGATAGTTTGCTACAATGTATCAGTCTGAAATTCATGGCTGTTTCGCAGAGGATTGTCTCAACTGGATTGTAGCAAACCCTAAGGGTTTTCAGTCTCTAAACAAGAATGATTAAATTCACTGACAGCAAGCAGAGATCTTGATAAGAGAATCCACTTGGAATTTTGCTTTCTGCCTTTGCCTACTATTGGGGGAACATATTATAAATTAAATACATATCCTGCTTCATATATCGTCTGGCACAGGTGACCGCCGCCCCCCCCCCCCGACTTTTAAGTTGCCAACAAGCCCTGAGTGGGAGAGTGCTGGCATGAACCAATAACAGGGGGCCTCATTTTTCTATCTATGGGGCCCTCTTTCTCTGTACGCCCCTCGTAGTATTGTGTATATACATACTGGCAATGACCATCTCTCTCAGGAACCTTTCATTGTATGAATGGCGGCCACCTTATGTGTTATGTGGGGCTGCGGGGGAAGGGCATTACGGTCTCTACATTTTAGATTTGGATGCCCCAATGAATTAATGGCTAACGCTTTTCTCTCTTATTTTTCCAGTGAACAGAGTATCTGCCAAGCTCGTGCTTCTGTCATGATCTACGATGACACCAGCAAGAAATGGGTGCCAATCAAACCCGGTCAGCAAGGCTTCAGCCGGATTAACATTTACCATAATACTGCCAGCAACACCTTCAGAGTAGTCGGAGTAAAACTTCAGGATCAGCAAGTATGTACAGTCCGAAAACATGGCTGCCATAAAATGTATACAATAACCCGCCGCCACCACCAGGGGGAGCCGAGGAGCTTACTGCATACCGCTCCCATTGATCTCAATAATAATTAGTCTCCGGTCAGCTCCCCCTAGTGGCGGGTGCAAGAATCCAGAATTGTATGTTTTTATACAGAAGATTTGGAGCTCTGTATCAGAAAAATGGAGTGTTCACCCTTCTACTGATATAATATGATATTACTCCGCTCTTGATTTTTAACCTTTTACAATCTTGCAAAGCTGGCAACCCCTATGGGTGAATCTGATGCATGGAAAAGACATACAGGAGAAACGCCAGTGTGCTGGGGTGTGACATGTCATGAAATGCCAGTGACACCCAAAAGTAGGTGCAGTGGCATACATAGAAGATAGGGGACATCATAGCAAAGATAAAAATGAGGCCCCTTTCAGGTGCTGCCTGACACCAACATATTTCTAATCAGCCCGAACACTCAGGGGTCAGCAACCTGCGGCACTCCAGCTGTTACAAATACAACTCCCAGCATGCCCTTCCTCCACCTGTCAGGGCATGCTGGGAGTTGTAGTTTCACAACACCTGTAAACCATGGCCCGGCAGATGCCCAAAAAAAGTGTCATATTGCCAAATGTCGGGCAGGTATATGACGGTATACCATTTTATTTTTTTTGCGGTTTAAGAAAATGTAGTCTGGTGCGCATTACTTTACAGCGGGTCACCGCAAAAATACATACACACATATATATTTTAAACGTGAGGGCTTACGTATAAGATATGATGAGAATATTTCTTACAAAATAGCAAAAAGTTTCAACTGTAGCAAGCAGTGTTATCGCCGCCACGGCAGTCTCTTACTTCTTCTCACTTCTCCATTAGTGGTTATCTGGTTCCTGTGTGAATATATATATCAAGGACCATGGTCTTTGCGGAAAAACTTTTTTTTAATAGCGTAATAGTCCACTTTTTAAAGGGGTCATCCAGTTGCTAAAAATGGACGACCTATCCTGAGGATAGGACATCAATAGCTGATGGGTCGGGACCCCCGCCGATCAACTGTTTTGAAGGGGGTGCAGCAATTGTAAGAGCTTTCCTTCCCCATCATTTCTACTTGCTCATTGTGAATCTTCGACACGCATTTAGCGGCGATTCACAGGTATTGCAGCTGCCTTCTCCTATTCACTTCAATAGACGGCTGCAGTACCTGTGAATCGCCACTAAATGCGTGTCGACGGTTAACAGTGAGCAGTAGACCCCGATCATCAGCTATTGATGGCCTATTCTGGGGCAAGGCCATGAATTTTTAGCGACTGGATAGCCCCTTTAAAGGAGTTGTCTGGTTTAGAAAACCAATTTTAGATCTCCTATTAGGAAACACTGGGTCAATAGAGGAGGGTCCGTCATTCAGAACCTCCATCAATTATCCAGACCAGAGAAGCGTTACAAAGAGCGTCTGTGGCTTTGGAGGACCCGACCCGTCCATTCATTATTGGACAGCCCATTGATTTTAATGGGCAACATGTAATGCTTCATTGGGCCTGTAGGGGTGCTGCAGGGGAATTGGACACTTGCTGCCAAGTTTCCATACAAATTAGTGACAACCTGTGATTAGATTATTTGTGGGGGACTCTAACAAAAATAAATGTTGAATGAGGAGAACCCCTTTAAGAACCACTTACACGCAATAAATGTTGAAACCACAGAGCGGTTGAATTTTACTGATTGCGCCATTTTTTTATGGTGGCACTATAAATCGCCATAAACAATTTTATCAGTTTTTCTTCTACATTTACGCTGACCTAATATGGTTACAAGTGCTCGAAAACAAGCGAATCTTGAGGATATTTGACCAGTGTAAACGGTTCTTTAGAGAAAAACCTATACATCTAAAATAAGATAAAATATCAAGCAACTTTACTATTAGATTTAAAATCTATCATTTTGTGTATACAGCTCCCATGCAGAGTTATGTGTCTCCATTGTTACAGACAAACAAACCCTGTATAGTTTGTTCCTGTAGTCCTAGTTCTTTCCATCTGTCCTTTCATTAGGCTAACAGACATTTGATAGGTGTACATATCCTGTAATCATTGTATAATGATCACCATTTTAAAGATCTCTGCTTGCTGTCTGAATTAAAGCATTCTTGTTTGCAGCAATAATCTGAAAACCCAATGTAACCTAGTCCTGAGGATTTGTCACAATGTATCAGTGCAGGCGATCCTGTGTGAGCAAAACAAAGCAGCAAACACAGATCCCTCTCCTGTCCCAGAGTACAGACTGATACATTGTAACAAACTGCAGCTGTATGAAGGGTGCAGTAGGTCAGGACAGATTTTCAGCATCTAAAAGTAAACAAGAGTATTTATTGACTGACAGCAAGCAGGGATATGGAAAATTGAGAAATTGATATAAAAAATACATTAGAAAGTTGCAAATACAATTGATATATTATAGTAGATATATAATAATGTATACTGGACATATACAGTACTTTGTGAGGACCACCCAACTAGAAGACTATTTTTAATGCAATTTTGGGTGGTCGTCTCAAAGAGGTTTCTCTGTATGTAAAGACTGGACTACCCCTTTAAGTTACACTCAATCTGATTGGTTGAGACAAACAATTATTGGACTCCCAAAAAACAGACATTTCTATAATCCGTGGGACCATAAATTATTACTTGCACCCTCTAAGTGCCGTCCTCGTTCTTGTGTAACTTTCGATTGGGATCGTCTGTAATATCACATTTCTTCCTTTCAGGTAGTCATAAACTATTCACTTGTGAAAGGTCTGAAATATAACCAGGCCACGCCAACCTTTCACCAATGGAGGGACGCCCGGCAGGTCTACGGCTTGAACTTTGCAAGCAAAGAAGAAGCCACAGCTTTCTCCAACGCCATGCTGTTTGCGCTCAATATCATGAATTCACAAGACGGAGGTAAACGATAAAAAGTCATTATTCGGAATCGTCATGTCAGCAGAACTTCATTCATTTATCTACGTGCCGACTTGTGTCATACAATTTCCTTTCTGAGGGTTTGCCACAGTTGTATCCCGTCTAAACCTCCAGATTGATACAATGTATCAGTGCAGGTAAAATGTATCAAACTATCAGAGATATTTGTCCTGCTGATGTATTTAGTACTGGATATAATTGTAACAAACCTTCATCTGTGATTAGGTCAGGATGGCATTTCAGCCTCTGGATGTAAAAATAATAATCATACTAATAATATGATTCCATTCACTGTCAGCAAGCAGAGGTCTTGAAACCGTGAAACATTGAATCACACACTATACTACAAAGTTGCTGAAATTTTAAATTATACAAAGATTACATTTTATTTTACATACTGTAAGGCCCCATGCACACGACCGTACAATTTGTCCATAATTACGGTCCGCAATTACGGACCAATTCACTTCTATTGACCACGGACACTTTCTCGTATATTTGTGGCAAGGTGTCCAGGTCGTAGAAAGCCTCTGCAAAAAGGTACGTTGAAAAAGTAGACTATGTCCTATATTGTTTAGTTTTCATGGATCCCTCCATAGACTCAAGTCTATGGAGATCCGTGAAAACGGAACCCGCACAGCGGCACCTCGGACGTGAAAAACATCACTTTTTTCACGTCAGAGTTTTGCCACGTTCGTGTGAATCTGGCCTAAGAGTTGACACAGATTGCAAAGCAATGATCCTATAATACAGATTTGCAGAAAGTTTTATATTCCGTTCTCCAAAAATTACACATTTTTCGGTTAATATTCCTGTTTGGACGGCAGAAATCAATTTATCGGCTGTCAGACTGTTTTACTTCTTGCTTCTTAGGCTGGGTTCACACGACCTATTTTCAGACGTATTGGAGCCGTTTTACGCCTCGAATTACGTCTGAAAAGACGCCTCCAATACGTCGGCAAACATCTGCCCATTACTTTCAATGGGTCTTACGATGTTCTGTGCCGACGACCTGTCATTTTATGCGTCGCTGTCAAAAGACGGCTCGTAAAATTACAGCCTCGTCAAAAGAAGTGCAGGACACTTCTTGGGACGTTTTTGGAGCAGTTTTCTCAGACTCCAATGAAAACCGCTGCGAAAAACGCGAGTTGCTCAAAAAAAGTCTGAAAATCAGGGGCTGTTTTCCCTTGAAAACCGCTCCGTATTTTCAGACGTTTTTTGTGAAGCGTGTGAACATACCCTTATGGCAAATGGGTAAAAGAAAAAAAACAACGTAAAATATAGCAAAAAGTAAGGAAATAATAAACATTATGAAAAATTTTTTGCAAAAACAAAGATTACAAATTCTATGTAAAATATAGCAAAAAAAATCAAATAAAACATTTAAAAAAGGCAAAAAAAATAAAAATAGCAAAAAATTTGCAAAAATTATTTTTTTTTAAATATAAATGAATAAAGTAGAAGAATACATTAAAAATTAGAAAAAAATAGTTGTAAATTAATATTTTTGTATTTTTTTCATCTCGTTATACCGGAGCCGGTATTTTTCTGTATTTAATTCTGACAAGTGACATGTGACGCTGGCTATAGGGAGGTCTGATCCTGGACAGCCTCGGACTATTTGAATACATATATGGTCTAGCTCGACTTCTGTTCGCTTTTCCTGTCACCACTGCTCTGATTGGAAGACTTTCTGTCCAAAATATCCCTGGGAGTTTTTTGGGGGCTTAATTCTTGGCTTGTTTTCAATGGCCATTTTCTGCCGGTGTCTCTATTTTATGTACATGGAAATCCTTTATTTTGACTGAATTCTGGAGAGCGGGCAGGCACTCTATATATTGTATCGGGCAGATCTTTATACCCGATGAGTCTTTTGGATTTATTATTGGTCTTGTCCTATGCAAGAATCAAACTGAAGGGCTATTTCAATGACCCTCCTGCGTGGTCCCCACTTGGCTGATAATTCGGGTCATTTAATATGCCGGGTCAAAGGGTTCGGCAAGGTCGGCTCAAACAAATCAGCTTGGCCACTATCAACCTGACCTGTGAGTATGCTTCAACTTAACCCCTCGATGCCATTGGACTGGTGACTGCTGCATATCTGATGCCCGCACACCATTTAATTACAAATGTCCCAATGTCTTATTACCCAACACAGACTGAGAAGTAATTGCAAATTGGATTTTAATATTTTTGCTTCTTTATTAATAATAAATTTGAAAAAATGAACCTACAGCCAAAAATCTCGAATTTAGAATGCATCATTTATCATTTTACTGAATTAAAGCTGCACTCTTACCTTATTTAAAAAGGTCCTGTCCTGCCTGATCTGTTGCCTTTTGAAGTAAAAAAGTGTGTCGTTTAGCGCTATTCTTGACGTCAGCACAAAATACAGAAATCCTACAAAAATCTGACGGACTTCATTATAAATCACTGAGATCCATCAGGATTTGTTGGTATTGGTGTAAAAATAAAATCAGTCATAGCTGTCATGTTATAAACAGAAGCCGTGACCATAGAGCCTTAAAAAATAGAAAATGGATAATAATAATAATAATAATAATAATAATAAATAAGAAAACAATTAGCATGACTAATAATATACAGAAATAGATGATATATTTATTACTATTACGCATTATTATTTTTAATGAATATATTTAGTAATACACCAAGCAATGCTTATGAAATATAATACTAAAAAAATCTACCAATGTATATAAAAAAAAAAATACTATTTAATATTGATAATTATACATTGCTGTATATTAGTATTATATTAAGCATTATTATTGTGTATTCTATATTCTTATACACTATATTTTATTATTACTCTAATGCATTTTTATTATTGTTATTCTAGTTGTTTATTTCTATATATTATTGGTCCTACCAATTATTATTTGTTTTCTAATTAATATAAACAAATGACTATTTATTTTTACAAATTAAAACAATAATATTACATTTTCTTACAAATAAACATGGAATATATTTCCCCGGATTAAAAAAGACCTCATGCACACGGGCATATTGAGGATCTGTACCCCCGCTGAGTTGTACAGAGTCGTAATGCAACACACCTAAAAGTCTACGGGGTCCCACTGTACCCCTGTATACCTTCTTTTCATTTCATATGGATGTATACAGAAGCTTTTTCTAACGGATTCCAAATGGCGCCATACGGAGGCACCGGCGTCCGAAACATATGAATCCATAGCGACTCCATCAGGTTCTGTTCACACGACGCGAAACAGCGGATAATCTGTATCATTTAAAGAAATACGAGCGCCGTTACTGATCCATGGAGATAAAGGTTATGTCATTGACGGCAGGCGTCTTCATAACCGTTACATAATGGAAATGGAATTCGGTTTTTTGATTAAATGTGACCTGAGGTGTTTTACATACCAGAGCGTTGAGTGCTAAAAATATTTCCCAATAAGATCTGTAAAACAGAAATAGATGGTTGTATTTAGAGCGGTGGAACTCTAGAAGAGAATCCCTATTCATGGCAGGCAGAGCAAAAAAGGGGAAAAACTGTTCAATATTCTGCAGAAAGTAACCCAGACATCCCTGAAAGAATTGGATACTTTGCAAAAGAATGCAGAAAATTGTAACCTTTTTTTTGTTAACCATTTTTAAACATTTTATTATTATTATTATTATTGCTCCAATGCATCTAAAATGACAAAATAAAGCAACTTTGCAAATAGTCTTGATTAAAATTCTCCTACCGTTTTAAGTCTGTAGCTCCTAGGCAGACTTGTTTCCATGGTTACAGACTACAAACAAACCCTTTGTGTAGTCTGATCCTGCAGTCATGTGTTACTCAACTCCCTCCATCCCCACTTCTTAACTTACAGGTGGTAGAGGCAGGGAGAGCACGAGTTGGAAGGGCGTATGTATTAGCAGCCCATGAAGTTGCTATGGGGCCCTTGGAGAGAGGGGGCCCAGTCCTGCTTGGTTCCATAACCTTTTGCTACTGGGTGGCGAGAACCTGTGCAGGACTCCCCTCTCCAGAGGAACTGCATCGTTAAAAAAAAAAAATTTAAAAATCAAAATTGGCCCCAGTGTCAGAGAGGTAAACTAACACGGCACCATAATGAGGGGCCCAGTTTGATCTTTGCAATTAGGCCCCTTTTTTCTATGTACGTTAATGCAGAGTGAAGTAACACAACCGCAGGATCACACAACATACAGGTTTATGTATTCTTTACTTTCTGTACAGTACTTTGTCTACTTACGGTAATCTGTAAATTTGCACATAGGTCTGCATAGGAGCTGTATACACAACAGTAGGAGATTTGTTTTTTGTTTTTTTAATAAAAACGGTTTGCAAAGATTGTTTGTTTTTTTCACCTTGGATACATTGGATCAATAGTAAAAAAAAAATGACTGCAAATGATTTTGCAACCACAGACTGCAAAAAGAATTGAATATTTTTTTTTGTATATTTTCCACTATTACAAATCACCAAGTGCTATATTTTAATGCAAATGAAATTGAACTTTCGCCGTCACATGCCATGGATTTGTCGTGGGACTATAAAGGCCTATTTTTAACAGACCATTTAATTAACAATCCATTGAGCAGTTTCAGTAACCGGATCTCTTGGCTGGCATTTGTATTGCCCATACTTCTTTGTCTAGTGATCAGGACACCTCCCCAGAGACCACATTTGCTCTCCAGACGACTGGATAATGATGGATAAAAGTTATTACAGGGTCTCTCATCTGTAAATTCCTTGTATATTAGAGTAAAATGCGATTAATGTAGAAACCAATGGTCCGATTATCCAGTAAAGAAGTCCAAGTGCCAAAATTAGCAAGAAACAGCCCCATGGTCCGGTAATATCGGGGTCTGGACTGGATATATAAAGTACAGACCTGTTGCCTCAATGACAGAAGCATCAGTGCAGTGTTGATCAGTGACTCTTAGGGGGTGTGAATACTTATGAAAACGCCGAAGTTTGTTTCAATTTGACATTTTGATAGGACGGTTGGCACTAAATTGGCCACTTTCCTAGTTTGCTAACCTTCAGAGCCAATGTTATTATACTGCATCAGCAAAGCCCACCTTGTCATGTGAGGAAAGCCAACCTAGTCATACCAGCAGAGTCTACATATCATGGGAACCCACCTTATTATACCTCCAGAGCCCGCTGCACCATATCTCAGGAACGGTCTCACTAGACCGGTACAACCAACTTTTGGTTGGCTCTGCTGGTATGATGAGGTTGAATTTCGATTCTTTAGTTGGGTTTGCACCACTCGCGTAGTCCTTCTGATGAAGGTTGGCTTTGCTGGTATGACTAAAACAGACAACGTTGTATCAGCAAAGCAGACCTTATGATATCAGAACCCACCTCAACATACCAGCAGAACCATGTTCTCTTCTCTTTGGACCCGATCATTCCAGCATGTCCCCTTATCATATCTAAACCCAACCTCATCATTCCATCAGTGCCAACCTTATCATACCAGCCTTACCCACCACATCAAATCTGAGCCCATCTCTTCATAACAGCCATATCTAGGGCCATCTCTCCATACCAGCCATACCCATTGCATCATAACGGAGCACACCTCATCATACCAGCCAAACCCAACACTTTATATCTGAGCTCACCACATCATACCAGCCATACCCACATCATATCTGAGCCCATCATACCAACCATACCCATCTCATTACGGAGCACACTTCACTATACCAGCCATACCCATCGCTTCATAACTGAGCTCACCACATCATACCAGCCATACACACATCATATCTGAGCCCATCATACCAACCATACCCATCTCATTACTGAGCACACCTCACCATGCCAGCCATACCCACCACATCATAACTGAGCTCACCTCATCATACCAACCATACCCATCGCTTCATAACAGAGCACACCACCACATACCAGCCATACACACGTCATATCTGAGCCCATCATACCAACCATACCCATCTCATTACTGAGCGCACCTCACCATACCAGCCATACCCACCACATCATAACGGAGCTCACCTCATCATACCAACCAGACCCATCTCATTATAACTGAACATATTGTCATCCAAGCCCAACTTCCTAATTTTTCCATCTTCACACCACGTTCTTATAAGATAATGACTATTATCAGCTCATTATGGAGTGATTTCAAGGGGTACCAATTATGGTAGGGGTGTACAACCATCTGCCATCAGTGCTAAAGGGGGGCGCTTGAGGGTATGATTACCATGAGTCTTAATATTAATTGTATATTGCGGTTATTAATTACTTCATGCTTGGAGCAATTATTTGGTCACTGTATGTTGTGGTTATTTAAGCACTACATGGTGCCATTCACTTAGTAATTGTGTGGCACTGCTGCTTAGACAACACACAGTATAGTATTTGTGCAATAAATTATGTCGTTGGCACTGTAAAGTGTTATTTGGCCAAGCTATGGCACAAATTCTGTAAAATTGGGCACGGTATTTTAGGTTTAATTGTACAATAAATGACTGTATAACCTATTAGAGGAAGGGCACCAGCAGAATGTACCCGCACAGGGCACCATCAAAATGTGTGGCCAGCCCATTCAATAACCCAGCTGGGTAGAAGCACAAAAAATCCTGTATTTCCATAGGATGTTTGGTTACTTCATATAGAATGTGCCCCTCTCTATAGGTTGAGTTCTCTCTCTTCTCTAAGTCTCACTTGCGATTGAGTCAAGATAAAAATGTTTCGGAGCTACCCATTAGCAATATCATAGGAATGTGACTGGACCAAGTATATCTGAAAGACCTCAGTATGGTGGAGGGTGACAGGGGATTTTTTTAAGTATTCAGGAGGGGAGGGGGGAAAATATCTCAATTATGGAATCTTCTCTCACCACGAGTGATGAAAAGCCATGAGAAGAATGGAATCAGTCTGCCGCACTTGTGTCTTTAACCTTGTCATCTATACAGCTCGTAGAGTTTATACAGTAAATTTCCTCCGATGGTCTAAAACAGTCATGAAACTTCAGGGTTGAGAGGAAGAAATAAAAACATCCAAAATGTCTACTGAAGGTCTTCTGAATGGTGGGATTGAATGTTGGCCTCAATGTAGAACGGAGGACAATCTCGATTTTCTTGTTGACCGATTCAGCAATCAAGAAAACCCGATACTTTAACATGGACCTGGTGCTGCAGGTACCACCACCTTGTGTTTCCAGTGCTAAAATTTGAAGGGGAACCACCTGAATAGTCAATGTTTCGACCAACAAGGACCTTTATCAAGCCATGTGCAGGCCAAGTTCTCATATGAAGAACCAACTAACCATGTAGAGTCTGTAGGGGCAACCAGGAACGTTTGGGGCAATGGAAAGCCTCAGATGGACTTATCTGGTGCACGCGCTGGCACACCCCAGACATTTGTATGCCCTACCTACCCTCTACTGTCATGGTTAGAAGGAACAGTGATCTCAGGAAGCCCCCCGGAATAGACATTCTACTTTTTTGTTATTTGGCCAAGTAGAATGTTCCCTACCATGGTGGCCACATGACGGATATCCAAATTTATTGTAGAATGAGGGCAATATTACCCAACAAGTTATTGAGAACTTAACCTCCTCTAAACGGTTGAAAGGATTTCTTTCACAGACTTTAGTACAGAGCATCGTTCCTCTTTTCCTTTATCGCACACACAATGTTCGGGTACGTGCGCACACAAACTCAAAAACTTCTGAAAATACAGAGCTGCTTTCAAGGGAAAACCGCTCGTGATTTTTGCGGCCGTTTTTGGAGCTGTTTTTCTATAGAGTCTATGAAAATCGGCTCCAAAAACGGCTGAAGAAGTGACATGCACTTCTTTACAAACCGGCCGCGAAAAAAAGGCCCGTCGGAACAGAACGCAGTTTTTCCCATTGAAATCAATGGGCAGATGTTTGGAGGCATTCTGCTTCCGATTATTCAGCCGTTTTTTGGGACGTTTACGCCCCGAAAACACTACATATGCACATACCCTTAAAATCTTGGCAGCATTGTGTCACCACTAGGGGGCAACCTATATACAGCTGTCTATTGACCTAAATATGGGCCCCCTAGTGGTGGCACCATGCCGCTGTGATTTTTTTACTGTGTTTTATGGTCTTTATATAGTTTGAGCTAACTCAACCTTACGGATGGGGGTAATAAATTATGACAGAATGCACTAAAACACGGAAACAGTTTATATACATGGCACAGAAATAATGAATAAATGAAGTACCGGTAATTAATTATCCCTCGGTGCAGATGTATTGCAACAAAACAGATGTACAATAGCCGTAGTGTAAAAACAAAGCAGCCCATGAAATAATAATAGCCTAAAAAGGGAGAGAAGGAGCCATGGCTGGATATTAAATTATCCCAAAATATAAGAGGCAATGAGCTCGCTAGAATAAGAATGAAGAGGAGACAGATGGAAAAGTGAGACAATTAATATTTAATTTAGAAAATTCTGTATTTAACCGAGCGTAAGGTATCGGCTTCTGAAGTGGTTGCTACTCTGATGTCAATTCGTTTTTTTTATATATATATTTGCCCCACCCACTCTCTTTTTTATTTATTTTTTATTTTATTTTTAGTGTCTTTTTTATTATTTTCATTTCTAGTGCCCCAAAAAATGCCTTAATAGAATTTGTGATAAAATATTTAAGCAGAGATGCCGTCCTGCGCTGTAGTGAAGGATTTGGTTACGCCGGTTGTAACCTGGCACTCTATGGGAGGGCAGGTAAGGAGGGGGAATGAATAGAATCCATTGAACATTGCTCAGAGGCCTTGTGTAGCATGGTCAGCAAGGAATGGGTCCTTCATTGCTTCTGTCTGTGCCACTGCGACTGCTTCGTCCTTTGCAGAATGTCCTGTAGGTGATATTATTATGGCAATTTTTTTTTTATCGTAATTTATCTTTATTTTTTTACGTGTTGATTATTTTTTATGTTCTGTATGTAACTATTTTCAGTGGTTTTTTGTAACTTGTCTATTTGAACAGTTTATGATTATTTAGCGTTAATTCTTCTATTAGGTGTGATACAGTTGATTTGGACTTCTGGCTCATTGCTTTTTAACTTTTGTACACTGTCACTTTAAATAATTTGCATGTTACTTTAGCGCAGCCAATTCATAACAATGCAAGAATCTTTATTATTAGTAAATATTGTGACAAAAAAAACTTTTGTCTGGCCTTAAAGGGGACCTGCCACATTTTAAATTTTATTAATTAAAAGTTACGTCAATGGGCAGACGGCACTCTGCAGCGCTAGAAGGAGAGTGGTCAGAGTGCAGCGTCCTAGAGAGAATGTAGCAGAGCTGAATTGGTCATTTAACTGGCTCTTTTGTGCACTGTTGTCACGAAGGGTCTGTGGAACCACAGGGCCGTACCGCCTTGGTGGTATGGCAGCTGGCCAACAGGGCGCAGGTCAATGTCTATAGTTCGTATAGGTACCTGTGGCAGCTCAGACAGCAGCAGGGCAGGCTTGGCTTGAACTAGGCAGCAGGTAGATGTCAGGCGAGGTGAAGCAGGTCAGGCGTGGAATACAGCACGACACGACTTTGGCTTAGCACAGTGCTCGACCAGGATAGTATGGAATGCAGGGAACAGGAACACAGTAGGAGGCCATCACATAGACAAACTAGGAAACAATCAACGCTCAGGCATCGAAGCAGGGGGCTGGACCCCTCTTATAGTCCAGGGTACTCACGGGTTCAAAGTTCATCAAAAGTCTGGTGCGCGCACTGCCCCTTTAAGAGCGCGCCCTACAGGATCCGGCTGAGGTGAGTGGAAGCGAGTGCTGGCGTCTCCTGAGGAGGAGGCTGGGGCCAGCGCTTGCCGACTCGTGGCTGCGGCTGTCAGGGGGAGGTTGGAGCTGACGGCCCGCAGCCATGGACATTACAACTGTGATCTGATGAGTTAAGAGAATGTAATAGGTTTACCTGTAGTATTGTGGAAAACGACAGATAATGTGGTGTGATACAGGGTTGCAACAAATAATCATTTGGCCCCATAACACACACACACAAAGACCTGCAGATATATACATACATATGTATACTCTCACACCTTACAAACAGCAGCGCAAATCTATACACACACATATACATATATATATATATATATATATATATATATATATATATATATATACACACATACATATATATATTTGCAGAGATTATTATCTAACCTATTAGGGGAAAGTGGCATAATCAGGGAGGAGAGGCGGGAGATGTAGCTGCAGCTTCTCTCACTTTCTGTTCAGCCGCGTGCTGTGGGGGAGGAGGAGCAGCAGGGAAGCTTCTGAATGGCTCAGACTCTGGGATGTATGGGCAGAAGGGAACTACATCACTCCAGGAAGAGCCTGTCCACTCAAAGCATGCAAGGAAAAGGGGATGTCAATGGATGGAAAATATGCAGGTGCCCTTTAATGCAAAAGTCCTGATTTTATGAGACGATCCCAATTTTCTCAAACGAACATGGATGATCTTTTTTAGAAAGTGATTTGACCTCAGCCTAGCTGGGTAGATTGGGCATGATTTGGGCATGGCACACATATACCCATTGGATTTTATTTTGGGAATGTGTGGTAAGACCTTACTTTAGGATTTACTTTTGTAGGGGTTGTAAAAGATTTAAAAAAAAAACATGGCTGCTTTCTTCCAGAAACCGCACCACACCTGTCCATGGGTTGTGACTGCTATTGCAACTTTGCTCCATTAAAGTAAATGTGGCGGAGCTGCAATACCACACACAACCTGTGGCCAGTTGTGGCGCGGTTTTAAAAAAATTTTTTTAAAAAAAAGCAGCCATGTTTTTCTAATCCTGTACAACTTCAAATTCTTCCTCTTGGCTTCCTTTCTAGAAGATTCCAGGAACAAGAAGAATTTCATAGTATTTTCTGTGGCTGGAAAGAATTATTGTGGTGATTAGTGATGCCAGGCTAACTAGGGCATCTGCTTTATATTCCGCCACCGCAGCTGAATGATTGGTTCTCGGTCGAGCATATGATACAATGTTTATGTCTTATAAAAATACACGTATCTTTCTCCATCATAACGGCTCATTTGCATATCGGCTCAGGGGAGAGGGGATTATGAAAAAATCGAGAGCTGAAAATCTATTTGTGTTCTCGGATGTGGCAGCGTCCTGTAAAAGCGCAAAATTATCCTGTCTGTCGACTTCCGGCAAAGAAGAAATTTGGATTTCCACTTAAAGGGGTTGTCCGGGACTTGGGACATAGTAAAGAAATGGCGGGAACCTGTGGATAATCAAGAGGAGACATTTACTGTTAAAAATTTCACCGCTGTCGGTAAACTGCAGCCGCATGTACACGATTTGGCTGTAGTGAGGTGTCCTCCATAGTGACGTCATGTGGCACAGCCATGTGACCACATCATCCAATTGTCAACAGTAAAACTGCCTATATGAACCAATCAGAGTAGCTGTCATTTATCCAGAGCAGTTTGCGATATGAAAGCTACGTTTTGAGTGGTTGTTATGGGCAACAAGCTTTCCTGACCGTTTTAATATATAAGGCCCAATGCATTAATGGGGCACTAAATTATTTATAGCTGGAGGGCCTCAAAATTTTCCAATTTCGAAGTTCATTTTCTCTCTCATCTTCTTCAGGTCCTGCAGCTCAGCGCCAAGTCCCGAGCATCCAAAATGGACCCTCACTGGATGAAATGGAGATCCAGAGAAGGTGAGAGGGGAAGCACCGCCTACTTTTTTTTTGTTATAAAAGATTCCAGGGGCGTTCGTTCCTGGGCGCCAATACAAAACCTGTAACTGCGCCCCCCCCCCCCCCCCCATCTACTATGTACCCTTTATAATATTGGGGTCTTTGGGCCTCCTGATGCAGCTCTGGAGTATAATACAGGATATAACTCAGGATCAGTACAGGATAAGTAATGTAATGTATGTACACAGTGACATCACCAGCAGAATAGTGAGTGCAGCTCTGGAGTATAATACAGGATGTAACTCGGGATCAGTACAGGATAAGTAATGTAATGGATGTACACAGTGACTCCACCAGCAGAATAGTGAGTGCAGCTCTGGAGTATAATACAGGATATAACTCAGGATCAGTACAGGATAAGTAATGTAATGTATGTACACAGTGACATCACCAGCAGAATAGTGAGTGCAGCTCTGGAGTATAATACAGGATATAACTCAGGATCAGTACAGGATAAGTAATGTAATGTATGTACACAGTGACTCCACCAGCAGAATAGTGAGTGCAGCTCTGGAGTATAATACAGGATGTAACTCAGGATCAGTACAGGATAAGTAATGTAATGTATGTACACAGTGATTCCACCAGCAGAATAGTGAGTGCAGCTCTGGAGTATAATACAGGATGTAACTCAGGATCAGTACAGGATAAGTAATGTAATGTATGTACACAGTGACTCCACCAGCAGAATAGTGAGTGCAGCTCTGGAGTATAATACAGGATGTAACTCAGGATCAGTACAGGATAAGTAATGTAATGTATGTACACAGTGACTCCACCAGCAGAATAGTGAGTGCAGCTCTGGAGTATAATACAGGATGTGACTCAGGATCAGTACAGGATAAGTAATGTAATGTATGTACACAGTGACTCCACCAGCAGAATAGTGAGTGCAGCTCTGGAGTATAATACAGTATGTAACTCAGGATCAGTACAGGATAAGTAATGTATGTACACAGTGACTCCACCAGCAGAATAGTGACTGCAGCTCTGGAGTATAATACAGGATGTAACGCAGGATCAGTACAGGATAAGTAATGTAATGTGTGTACACAGTGACTCCACCAGCAGAATAGTGAGTGAAGCTCTGGAATATAATACAGGATGTAACTCAGGATCAGTACAGGATAAGTAATGTATGTACACAATGACTCCACCAGCAGAATAGTGAGTGCAGCTCTGGAGTATAATACAGGATGTAACTCAGGATCAGCACAAGTGTTGATCTTTAGATGTAGCCATATAGGCATTCAGTTGAATGGAGTTGCAGTACCAGGAACAGACACATTTTGCCAGTGAAGTGGATAATCAGAGCTAGTTAATGGTGGCATCTAGATGAGGGCTAAGAAAAAATATTCCTCTAGAAGAAAAATCTTCAAGGGGGGAGGGGGGATTGATGGCTGAAGAAAATGAGCTGTCTGCAGCCTGTGACTGGAGATGAACAGTTGGTAGTTCTGAGCTATTACGGTGTCTGAGGAAACCATTAACCTCTTTCTATCCGAAAGAACACAAAGGGAGTATTAACTACATGTTCCAATGCCTTTTTTTCCTATTAAATAGGGGTAGGGTCACAGCGAGCAAATTAAAGAGGTTTTTCAGGATTAGAAAAAAAAAATGTTAATCTTCTCTCAAAAACAGCACCACAACTATGAATTGGTTGTGTCTGGTATTGCAGCTCAGCTCTATTGAAGTGAAAGGGGTTGAATTGCAATACCACACACAACCTGTGAACAGGTGTGGTGCCGTTTTTGGAAGAAAGCGGCCATATTTTTCTAATTCTGGACAAAACATTAAAGTTTTTTTTATCTGGGCTTATGCTACTGTGCCTTTAAATTGGGTATATGCAAATGAGCAACATTTTGCAGGTGTAGTACTACAAATGACTGGAGCCTTACAACAGCAGTCTCCAACCGGTCTCTCTCCGGCTGTCAGGAAATGATGGGGGTTGTAGTTTCGCAAAAACAGCTGGAGAGCCAAAGGTTAGAGACCCCTGCCTTACATAGACAATGTAAGAGGGGAGTCATTTGCATATGTCACTGGTCAAGGTCTAGAGGTCAATCTCCAGATCTCGCCCTAAACCAGCATTGGTAGAAGTAGGGCCGGGCAATTATGATCTAAATAGAAATCACGATTAATAGAACATAACCTCGATCACAATTATTGAACGGTTATTTAGGCCACGCCCCCTATTTGCATGCTACGCAATTGAATATTTATCCCGTGCCTGCTGTATACTACTGTATATAATATACCCCGACACTGCCCGCACACAGTATATTGCCCCCATAGTGCTCCACACATTATAATGCCCCCATAACTGTCCTCCACACAGTATAATGCCCCCCACAGCTGCCTCTACATAGTATAATGCAGCCCATAACTGGTTTCCACGCAATATAATGACCCCATATCTGCACCCCACACTGTATAATGCCCCCACAGCTGCCCCCGATAGTGTCTGATAAAAATAGCAGCATACATACTCCCCTAACCCCATTCCAATGACGAGTGGAGGAGATCCCTCTGCTCCGGGAAGCTCCGCGCGGACGGGTGCAATGACGTCACTGCCTCGCGTCCAGCGATACATATACTGAATGGTGGAGCAGGGACCTTATGGCTTCCTGCTCCACCATTGGATCCAACTGTATCTGCGTCCTGAAGATGCAGATACAGTTTAAACTTAATTGATCAAACCGAAATTGGCAAGATGACGTCCATTAATTGCGCTGAACTTAGATTTCGATTATTTTTCCATTAATTGCCCAGCCCTAGGTAGAAGTCATAATGGCCAGTGCAAGGAAAACATATGGGCGACCATGAAGTACAAGGTAGCACCAAGTCTTCCAATGCAGACTCTCTGCTTTGACTAATAATGAAGGGGGGGTTCTTAGCAGGGGGACCCCCACCTCTATGCAATCTATATACCCTAATAGGTCGTATGGACAGGGGATATCCAACCCTTTAAAATTCAGTTCTGTTCTGCAGGTGGGATAATGTGGATATAAATCGCCCACAAAGTCTGGTGACAATTTCTCCTTAAAATAAATGAGACGCTCAGGAAGCCGGGTGACACAATGAGTTTTAACACTTTCAAATTTAGATTTGTGTGTTTATTCCACCTACATACAGACGTTCCCATAAACAAAACAGGTAATTCAGAATGATTTAAAGGGGACGCGTCCATTTTTTTCTCACTTTTTTTTTGCGTTATTTCAAGCAAATTTACGTCATTTTGATCTTCCCCACCCATATGCTTATTGATCCCCCCTATTTCCATGATGTATTATGCATTAATCAATTCTGACACGGGTACCTCACCCCTTAGGGTTCAGGCAGGCCAAATCCATGCTATAGCTAGATCTATGTATCTATCGATGTATCTATCTAAAACAAGAATACTGGTGTATGTCATGAGCAGATCCGGTTGCCAACTACAGGTTTGTCGGTGGTCCCAAACTTGTAGCTCTCCAGCTGTGGCAAAACTACAACTCCCAGCAAGCTTATTTTCCTTCCTCACACTTATTAATTTCAGGGCGAGAATCTTTATAATTTAATTGGAAAGTATAAATTATTTTTCATTGCATTACCCACCACTGGCATAAATCCTCAGATGGATTATCCTCATAAACCGATTCAGCAGACTGTGAAAGGAGGGGGGCATCTAGTGGTAGACCTGGGGTATTGCACGTGTCTTGTATTCTGTGTTCCTGTATGAAGCCTGATATGATATCCAATTATCTTTAATATCTCATCATTCAGGCAATTAATGGAAGCGCAGCAGCGACAAGAGACGTTGGAAAGGAGGACATCAACTACAGGCAAGTGTGATCACGGAGCTGTGTGTGTGTTTTGCGGGCGCTCTGTGCCCTTAAATTGACGCTAACTAAATTAATAGCATGTTCTTAGGGTGACGTCTCCGCTTGAATAAGAATTTTCTATAATAATATTTGCTAATATAACCTGAATTGAGAAAATTTTTATAATTCTGCAAAATAACCAAACGTACAAACAAAAAAATGGTAGATTCGCTGTTCTGTATTCCATCTTGGACGTATGAGTCATGTGACATGAATGGGTAGAGCCTCTTTTAGTAGCACATGATGTATTTTGAATAACTTGATGACAAAAAAACTTACTTGTAGGAACAGACACTTACCAGTGATGGCGCTCACGCTCAGTGCAGTATGTCCTCATAGGGTTAGACCGGCAGATGACAGCATCACGCTGGTGTTTCCATACTGTACATCTATAGAAGCTGTTCCACATTGAAACTCAAATCTACATAAAAAGTTGAGCAACTTTTTAGATACTTATCTTTACTGATTTTGTACCGATCGGGAGTTGTCGCTTTCTCTACTCCTACATTGTTGCTTTCAAACCTCTGCTGGTTGCCCTTGGAAACAGACAGCAGCTTAGCTCCACCCTTGTTGATAAGTGACCTAACAGCTGAGCTCTAACTACATAGCTCCCACAATGCACTGCTTTCTAGTAACAGGAAACCAGAGGAATTCTAAATTTAGCTTTAGACCTGACTGGAGAAGAAAACATCATGTAACTCAAGCAAAGTACTGACAAAGTTACTTAACATTTTATGTGGATTTTAACTGTGGATTGTTAGGAGTTGTGGATTAGATTATTTTACAGAAGCGCGTCACTGATCTGTGATCTTTAGAAACTGTAGGAGTCCATTTTAAAGGGGTGGAGGGGACTAACAATTCCTCCCGGCACTGTGACATCCCCATTTTCTTTAGGGGTGTAGTAGAAAAACATGGGCCAACTAGTTTGGGGGTGTATAGTACAAAAATATGGGCTAACTAGTTTATTATAAAGGCATCTTTAAAGTGATGGCATTTAAAGGGACGCCCTAGTGACAGGTGCCCTTTAAGACTTAAAGTAAACTCCACTTTTATTTCCTCACATTTAAATAAGACATGTCAGATGATTGCATTGGTGGGGACTAGAAGCTGGAAACGCCACCTATTGCTTGGAGGGAGTGTAAAGTTGTCAGGTGCTGTAGCCTGGAGATTGCTGTATCTATGTGGTTTGTTGAGGGCAAATACGTAGTAGTTGGGGGGGGGGGGGGGGGGCTGAGTTTACTCATGTCAGGAAATGGGTAAATGGAGCCTCATATCAAAATGACCATATATTCTCTATTGAAGTCGGTTTTAGACCACCCCATGTCTCGTCATTAGCTCAGTCTGCTGTTCTGTCCCTCCCCATGCTTTACACTGCAGCTCTGCTTGCTCTGGTTCGTTCTTGTACATAACTCTAAGCTCACAGGAAGTCAGTGTATGGAGCGCTGGCTTCCATTAAAAAGACAAAATTATTATAAAACTACAAGAAACAAAACTACTAGAATATCATCAGGTTACTTACTGCACATAGACTAATGAGACTTAAGGGGGGGGGGGGAGGGTCGTTATGATAAATTCGGCTTCTCTACATCCTAAATCTGAGGGCCCCATAAGCCGTCCATTACACCAAACCTCCCATGATTTATTATTAATGCTGATATTGATGAGGAACATAGTGCTGAGCGAGAGACTTCGATATGTCCGATCAGCAGACAGTATCACACATGAGGTGCTTGGATACACAGGATCAGCAAAAGTATCACAAATGGGAGGCTTAGATGCACTGGCTCAAACAAACAGTATCACACATGAGGTTTAGATACACTGGCTCAGCAAACAGTATCACACATGAGGTTTAGATACACTGGCTCAGCAAACCGTATCACGCATGAGGTTTAGATACACTGGCTCAGCAAACAGTATCACGCATGAGGTTTAGATACACTGGCTCAGCAAACAGTATCACGCATGAGGTTTAGATACACTGGCTCAGAAAACAGTATCACACATGAGAGGTGGAGATACACTGGCTCAGCAGACAGTTTCACACATAGGAGGCTTAGATACGCCAGCTGATATAATAATTGAGGTGAGGTTCTCTTCCTCTTTGTTCCTGGTGGAGAGAACACACTGTGATGGTGTTTTATGTCGGGCAGTGCATTTCCTTTCCAATGCTATAGTATGTGACTGAGGTGTTCGTCTGTTATGCTGTCCTGCTGTTAATGGGCTGGAGGTCTGAATACCCAACACAAGTATGGTCTATATTAAGAAAATTTAAAAAAAGATCCATTATCAGCAGTTAGCCTACCTGATGACAGTTTCCAGGTACCCACATTTATTTTATCTATACTGCACAAAAACTGCGCTGAAAAGGAAGTGAAAATACTCTGTGCACTTTACTGCAGAATATGTTAGTGCCATATCACCAACGAGAGCGAAAGGAAAGGTCAATGCCTTATAAATATATTCTTGAAATAACTGACTGATCTTGACCAATGTTATTCAAAAGTGGAGCTTCCTTTTAAATGGGGACGGAGTTAACATTTTAGTAATACAAGGCCACATGGTAACACTCATTAAAGGCTATGTACACCCTAAATAGTCTTTATTAAAAATTTAGACTTTTTGAGATACAGCTGCTTTGTATTTTGTATACAGAGCATCTGTATCTAGTGCTGGAACTTGAATCCGTCAGATCAGCAGGACTGACTGGTTCAGTGTCAGGCGGGTCCTCGGTGTCTGACAGTTCATAACTTAGATGTGATCGATAACCGGTAGATCCTGCGTGTTCGAGACCCGCAGGACCCACTGACACTGAACCCGTCAGCACCGCGGACATGACTGATACAGCTTTCAGCCCCAGATACAGCTGCTCTGTACACAGGATACAAAGCAGCTGTATCTCAAAAAGTCTAAATTATTTGTAATACAAAGTATTTAGAAAGTTGCCCAAAAAAGAATCTTTTTTTTTTTTTATTCCAAAAAATAAATTATATATATTATATATATATATATATATATATATATATATATTTTGCCTGTGTGTGCATAGCCTTTAAGGAGTCCTTTAGACTCCCTACTGCAGCCCCAATTTAGTACCCTGCAGCGATGCTATTTTGAGTGTCAGGGAACGTAAATTTCTGGCAACGACCGAGTTCCCTCCATGTCACTGGCAGCTACAGGGGCAGCAAATGTAGTTCTATAGCTAGCGGATTCTGCAAACCGCTCCTCATAGCTCAGCTTTTTGGGGCCCTGTGATTGGTCGGGAAATCACACCAGAAATTTTGGGCTTTGAGTGGAATAAGGGCATGTGCACACGACCACGCCAAATACGCCTGAAATTACGAAGCTGTTTTCAGGAGAAAACAGCTCCTGAATTTCGGACGTTTTTGTAAATACTCGCGTTTTTCGTGGCGTCCATTACGGATGTAATTGGAGCTGGTTTACATTGGAGTCAATGAAAAATGGCTCCAATTACGTCCCCAGAAGTGTCCTGCACTCCTTTGACGCGGGCGTAATTTTACACGCCGTCTTGACAGCGACGCGTAAAATGACAGCTCGTCTGCACAGAACATCGTAAAGCCCATTGCAAGCAAATGGGCAGATGTTTGCCGACGTATTGGAGCCGTCTTTTCAGGCGTAATTCGGGGTGTAAAACGCCTCCATTACATCTGAAAAGAGGTCGCGTGCACATACCCTTAGGCTTTAATAGGCTCCAATAATATATAGTATGTCCCTTTGCTCTACCTGGTTTAATAGGTTGTAATTCTAGTTCATGTAGTGCTTTTGGCTCTTTATAGTTAACCCTTTCTGTAATAACCTAACTGAAAGACTGTTGAGGTGCATGCTGGAGTTTGCATGAGTGAGTCTTTCATGTCCTTATTTGCCTGTCTGAGATGTTGTGAGGTATGCATTAACATTAGGAAGACCCTTAAAAAAAACAAAAAAAACTGTCCCTTTAATTTTTTAACATCAGGCTTGAGGCAATCCAGGCCTGAATAAAGACCCTTAAAAATCTACGGAAAACTGGAATACTGGAAAATGACGCATCCTGTGCTATAATGAAGTTACTTAAAGGAGTTATGCAGGATTAGAAAAACATGGTTGCTTTCTTCCATAAACAGCGCCACACATGTCCATAGGTTGTGGGTAGTATTGCAGCTCAGAACCATTCTCTTCAATAGAGCTGAGCTGCCATTCCAGACAATCCATGATGTGGTGCCGTTTCTGGAAGAAAGTCATGTTCTTTTCGAGTCCTGGAGTACCCCTTTAAGAATGTGATTTCCTTAAAGCGGGTTTTTCCTTTTAACAGAGATATGTTTCTTTTGTATCTATATGTAGAGAACATTGGCGACGTCTCCCCTCGAATATCTTCGACCATGGAGACAGGGCACGCTACTGCTATGGGGCTGCTACCTACTAGATGCCATTAACAGGAGTTCATTGCAATCCCTATAGATCCATATCCAGTGAGCTCCCCCTAGTGGTAGCTGCAGGCAGCCAGAATTATATCATTAATCAAGTCAGAAAAATAGAACTGCCCTATACAGATATAATATGAAATCAGCACAGAAATGGTGCACCATAACTTTTAATAAAGGTTTAGTGCATTTGGCAGAGCGCTTGGGCCCATTCTGAGCCATGCTTTGGGGTCCTATGATTTCTGTGAAAGGCTCATGCTCCCCTTTGTGTCTAAAAGTGGATCCTGGATCTGAGAATTTAAAGGGATAGTACAGAATTAGAAAAACATGGCTGTTTTCTTACAAAATCCGTGTCACACCTGTCCATGGGTTGTATGGTATTGCAGCTTAGCCCCATTGAACTGGATTGGTTTGAGCTGCAATACCACACACAACCTGAGGACAGGTGTGGCGCTGAATTTGGAAAAAAGCAGCCAACTTTTTCTAACCATGTACAACCCATTTAGACCGATTGCAAGATATATATATTTTTATATACACACCAGAGTTTGCCTTTAAATGAATCAACATAGTTCTTATACTATATAGTATATGTTTTTTAATTTACAAAATAAGCCCCAAACTTATGCCTATGCCCCCGGATATATACTTATGCCCATTGTGTAACATGAACGTGTATACAAAACGTATCCAACAAAAACAAATGAAATGGGCACTCACAAAGATGAGCTTGGCGTGACAAGCTCCGTAAACATGCCCATATTTCTATAGTGAGGTATGGATGAGCGGCTGCTAGGCACATCGGATGCCGCTTCTCGTGAGGAAAATAGGATCAAGCACATTAAAATCAAACCTGTCTGATCCATAATTTCCCGATAGCAGACATCGTGTGATGGTCTGCCAGTCTGCATAGACGAGAGGTAGCCACAGATCCATTCAAAATCAGAGGGATCAGCTGACAAATGCCACTTCTCGGGCCGGCTTCAGGACCAGTGGTCAACCTATATCTTCAATGGATGATGGTTGAAGATCAGCCCTCAATGATCACAACCTCATTCTTAATACCCCATTTCATAGTCATACCATTTAGTTCATTTTTTCAATGATACATTTGTATATTTGCATATTACATTATGATTGGCAGACCTGCTGCAACCAATCAAATGAATCCCATAGTAGACACTGAGGAAGAACCACCCCAGAGGAGCCCAAGTGTTCGACACTTGCTTTGTGGGCTTCTTCAACTCCTATAAGTGGCTTTTCTTGGAGACTGACTTTCACCAATGTCTTTACAATTGGATACAAAAATATTTTATTTTTGTTAAAAGTGGAAAATCCCTTTAAGTATTTGCTGCTTCTTTTTTTTATTATTTATTCTCCTCCCATACGTGGACCCCTCCTTGTTTCTTTTATTTGACTTGTAACCATGAAAGTCTGTGCATGCCGCCATCTTTTATTTTCTGTTTCCATCTGTCTCACTATCCCAGCTTTCCTGATCACTCTGCCTGATTTGTTGCCCTTGATAAATGCCCATTTTGCTCTTTTCATTTTATTTTTTCTTCTTTTAGTTTCCACCCTTCAGATAAACGTATCTTCCTCCCCTACCCACTGCCAGTCTCCTCCTCCTGACTACAATAACTACAGAACATCTCCTTCCGCTGGCGCTATCCCACCACCATCTTACGCCAAAGCTATCTCTTCAGCATCTCCTGTCCCCGAACCCAGTAATTTATCCACTCAAAAGTCCTCTAAGAGAACCAACGAGTCCCCAGAGTTGCCGTCTAACAGTCTATCTGGATTTGAGTCTTCCGCATCCCAAGCTTCTGCCTTTTCTCCAATCTGGCCAAGTAATGGGACTCTATCCCGAAGTGTCAAGCAAATATCCTTATCCCCACCACCACCAAACCCCTCCAGTTCCCATTCTCCATTAACTTCTCATCAATCTGTAAAACATCCCTCTATGTCCTTTACATCCCGCTCGTCTTCTCCTACTGTGGCTCCACCAGCGCTTCACCAGAACATGTCTCCACAACTCCTAATGCCAGCAACTCTTCCCGTGATTCCTGCCCAGAACTTCAGGAGTAGAGGAGGTCCTGACAAAATGGTCCAAAACCCAAATGTTCCTCATCAGATAGGGCCAGATGACCAAGCAGATGAACCACACTCAACTCAGATTCCATTAAGTTCTCAGAAAGCCCAAGTTAAAAGCTCTGACCGTTCCTATCGGTCATGCTTAGAAACTGTACCCCTCCCTCAGTTGCCAGTAATTGCCAGCCCGGCTGGGACCCTGACTCATGCCTCCGCTCAACCTTTCCACACCTCCTGTCAACCTTCTCAACTATCTTACCAGTCCACATCACATTTTGTTTCATTACCTCCCCCCTATGCTGCTGTATCTGAGCTGAATTTGTCCAAGAGGACTACACATTATATGACATCCGCCATTTCCCAGTTAAGTAAGTACAAGTCTTTCAACTAGTGGCTCAATAAGCAGAAAATGTCATGGGACAAGAGAAAAAGCATGCATCTCACATAGTATTTTTCTAATCCTCCAATTTAAAGGGGAGCTCCATCGATTTGAAGTTTTATTTGGTCTTTAAGGTAGCAAAAAAAAAGAAACCTGCCTGAAAAAGCCAGACAGGTTACATAGCTTTATGTGTACGGAGCTTGAGTTATATCATGTTATATGTACATCCAGAGCTGCATTCAAAATTCTGCTGCTACCTGGTGAAGCTGGCCCGGCGATCAGCTGATTATTGTAGGTCCGACTTCAGAAATCCTCGGCAATCAGCCGATTGTTTTTGCTCTGGCTTTAGAAAACCCTGGCGATCATCTGTTATTATCGAGGGAAGCTGCAGCCAGCCACTACACTGGCTTCTACAGGGAATATGTAGTATTACACAATGGCCATTCAAATCAATGGCCGACCAAGTATCACATGGATAGGCTTGTTCCAGCAGAGCGGGAGCAGTTCTCTCTGGCTCAGAGGGGGAGGGGATTGAGGCGTGGTGCACCGCTGTGATATTCACATGCGAAAGGGGTCATCTCATGGACAACTCACTGTTTCGTAGAGCTTAGCAGAGGGGAGAACTATCTCTACAGAAACTGAACCAGCAAGGAGCTGGTTTGGAGGTCAATGTCCGTATCAGACAAGGCTGGACAGATGCTGAGGTCCATTGGGCTTGTGTGCCCATAGTGAACTGTAACTACATGCTCAACGCTCATCCAGTAGAGGATGGGGTAGACAGGGGGCGCACTGTGACTGAGAGCTAACAGGGAAACAGCAGAATTCTGAAAGCAGCACTGGATGTCATTGGAGTATGATGTGAGTCAGGATTAGTACAAATTCCGTAAAGTAAACCAAAAGTGATTAAATTTGAATTCTTATGGTTACCATAATGAAATTATAGTGTACGACAGTACAGACATAGAAATATGTGACACAATCATTAGTTCTATCGCATGCAAAGTATTGTGGGTAGGAGGATGTTCCAATTTCTCCTGTCCCCAGTTGGTGGCTGGGGTTCACTAACTTATTTACAAGTTCTTAGTATTTTTTCAAAGTCACCACCAAAAGGTATATCACTTGACCGTAGGTTTCCGTATCTTAGATTTGTCAAATTCAGCTATTTAAGCTAGGGCTCCGCAGTGACATGGCGCCACCCACAAATTGCGGTACAATCGTTGGGCTCCTTAGACACTGCCTAGATATCCGTATTCCCTTATGGGGAAAAAAAATCTGATCTTTCTATAGGGAAACATTAAGGTTGTGTTATGGTAATCCTGTGATTTTACCGCAATGACATTGGGCCCTAGACCATTTCCTTCTGGGACTGTTACTATACCTCATATTTAGCAACTAGACCATGTCCTAATATATATATAAAATCAGAATGGATCCAGCGCGCCCATGCAATACATGGACGGACATTCATTTGATTGGCCAGCATGTAATGCTTAATTTCCCCTGCAGAGGCTGACCGGAGTTTCCCCCGGCGATCACAGCTAATCAGTGAAGCCGGATCTGCTTCTCTTTGATAAGCGGTGGTCTTCATGACAAAACTCTTTATTGTGATTAAAGGGGTACTCCATCTGCAGACAGATCTCCTTGACATTCATGCGCCTTCCTGCAACTTTCTTTGTGTTGCCTTTTTATATCCTAATAAGTCATACAATACACACACTCGGGGTGGTGTTTTTGATGCCAAGAATACTGTAGACTGCAAAAACATCAAAAAAGTCAGACCCCATCATAAGTCAAAGGGATCCCTGTTATACCTCTCATGGCACGGCTAAAAACAGAAGCCATGACTGTAGTGTGAACAGAGCATTACAGCCACGTGAAACCAGCGTAGTCTATCCCATGTTCTCTCAGAGCAGCTACACTAAAGGCCCTTTTACACGGGCCAATGATCGAGCGAGCAAACAAACGATCATATGAACGCTCGTTCCCGATCATTGACCTGTGTAAACAGGGCAACGATCAACCGATGAACGAGCCAACACTTGTTCATTGGCTGATCGTATTGTTTATGCAGCGCAAAATATCTCCCTGTATGGGGATGAGCGATCGTAGTAACGAGCGCTCGTCCCCATACTAGCTCCTTGTGAAAAGAGCAAACGAGTGCCGATCAACGAGCTGTCTGGTTGATCGGTGCTAGCTTACACAGCCCACACCGGGCTGTGTAAGAGGACCCTAAGGTTCCTCTTACACGGACCGTGTAAACTAGCGCCGATCATCAGACAGCTCGTTGATCGCCGCTCGTTTGCTCCTTTCAAAAGGAGCAACGATTAGTAATGTATGGGGGAGATCGATCCTTACTGCGATCGCCCGTCCCCATACATTTCCCATCACATCTCACGGTTTACACAGGGAGACATGCTGCGGACAACCATAATATATCTTGCAGCATAAACGATACATAAGTTGGACATTTACTATGCTAATTAGTGTAGTTAATATGCAAAATAGCCAATCTAGTGCTGACCACAGGTGAACGATCATTACATATCTAGAAGCCATATTTAGGTCTGCCCCTTTGGAAAGTGGTGTGGGTGGGTAAGCATATATTTATGATTTAATATATGTAAGATTTTTTTTCCCCCTACAGATTTTGTCTTTTCCATAGCAGGAGAAACCATCAAACCCTTTTTTTATATCTTAATTTTGCCATTTTCACTTAATTTTTCCTTCATTTCATTTTTTGCAGTGTAGAACAAAAAAAGCGCTTATTGCCACATGGAAACCATCAGTAAGCTGCTGTTGACTGATCTGTTCTTACGTCTCTTTTTATTGCGGTCAGTGGACTGTAGCAGGCTCATTGAGTCATGAACATTTCAATACCCTCTGCCACCCGGCTCATTAACACCTGAATATCCAATGCAATGATCAGGTATTAAATATAAGGCCAGGGTCACACACGCACAGTTTTGATGCAGTTTTTTGCTCGTTTTTTTTTTAAGCCAAACACAGGAGAGGCCACAAAAGCAAGAAGATGATGTATCAGGCATTTCTTTATGCATTTCCTTCCTTTTGGATCCACTGTTGGCTCAAAAAACTGCACGTGTGATCCTCGCCTTAGGCTATTTGGATGTTCATGTGTTAGCGAGCTGGCCTGTATGGCGCCGCACAAGACAGAAAAATAAAATAGAAATAAAGCAATAATAAGATTACCCTGCAGCGACCCTGCTTGCTTATGGTTTCCAGACAGCAACAGATATTTACTGCAATGCACATAGCAAAGATGGTATGGAACAGTAGGAACAGCTCTACCCCAGTAGGTCACTGACTGTTTTAATAATGCCATCAATGCTGTACCTATAAAAGCCCCTGGCAGGGTAGTACTTGTTGTCTCTATATCCGTACCCACCACTAATTCCCTTTACCTAATAGACCTCATTTTATTTTGAAGGTCCCATGGTCCCACCTGGCCATCCCTCACTTACAACTATGGTAACTTCAGTTGGGGTAGCACCGGCTCCAACCAGTGGACCTCCACCTCCGCCACCACCTGGTCCTCCACCGCCATCAGGAGCTACCCCGCCACCTGCCCCTCCTCTACCAGCTGGGGGAAGCCAAGGGGTGGTATATGAAGACAGCCCGGCGTCCGGGCTGGCAGCAGCTCTGGCCGGTGCCAAACTGAGGAAAGTACAACGGGTGAGCCGCATATATTCATGTAAATCTCATCATATTGAGAAATTACCTCGAAGAGGCCGAGGAATGGAAATTATATAAGATACAGTCCTCAGAGAGAAGAACCTAATGAGGAGACTCCGCAGCTAAATATTTTTTTATATGTTTTCTCTTTGAAGTCAGAAGATGTTTCAGGAAGTTCTAGTCCCTGCGGAGCTTCCAAAACGGATGCCAATCGAACAAGTAGCGGAGGAGGAGGGGGAGGATTAATGGAAGAAATGAATAAACTGCTGGCGAAAAGGTTCGATTCACTAGAAGTCACACTGAATGAATGTCCTGCACATTATAGCATTATATTACCCCAGTCACCGCTGATAAACTGTTAATAGCAGTATTATAGTAGATATATTCTTGTATATGGGGGGCAGTATTATAGTAGTTATATTCTTGTATATAGGGGGCAGTATTATAGTAGATATATTCTTGTACATAGGGGGCAGTATTATAGTAGTTATATTCTTGTATATAGGAGCAGTATTATAGTAGTTATATTCTTGTACATAGGGGGCAGTATTATAGTAGTTATATTCTTGTATGTAGGGGCAGTATTATAGTAGTTATATTCTTGTATATAGGGGCAGTATTATAGTAGTTATATTCTTGTATATAGGGGGCAGTATTATTGTAGTTATATTCTTGTATATAGGGGGCAGTATTTTAGTAGTTATATTCTTGTATATAGGAGCAGTATTATAGTAGTTATATTCTTGTATATAGGGGGCAGTATTATAGTAGTTATATTCTTGTATATAGGAGAGGTATTATAGTAGTTATATTCTTGTATATAGGAGACAGTATTATAGTAGTTATATTCTTGTATATAGGGGGCAGTATTATAGTAGTTATATTCTTGTATATAGGGGCAGTATTATAGTAGTTATATGCTTGTACATAGGGGCAGTATTATAGTAGTTATATTCTTGTATATAGGGGGCAGTATTATAGTAGTTATATTCTTGTACACGGGGGCAGTATTATAGTAGTTATATTCTTGTATATAGGGGCAGTATTATAGTAGTTATATTCTTGTATATAGGGAGCAGTATTATAGTAGTTATATTCTTGTATATAGGGAGCAGTATTATAGTAGTTATATTCTTGTATATAGGGGCAGTATTATAGTAGTTATATTCTTGTATATAGGGGGCAGTATTATAGTAGTTATATTCTTGTACACGGGGGCAGTATTCTAGTAGTTATATTCTTGTATATAGGGGCAGTATTATAGTAGTTATATTCTTGTATATAGGGAGCAGTATTATAGTAGTTATATTCTTGTATATAGGGAGCAGTATTATAGTAGTTATATTCTTGTATATAGGGGGCAGTATTATAGTAGTTATATTCTTGTACATAGAGGCAGCATTATAGTAGTTATATTCTTGTATATAGGGGGCAGCATTATAGCAGTTATATTCTTGTATATAAGAGCAGTATTATAGTAGTTATATTCTTGTATATAAGAGCAGTATTATAGTAGTTATATTCTTGTATATAGGGAGCAGTATTATAGTAGTTATAGTCTTGTATATAGGAGCAGTATTATAGTAGTTATATTCTTGTATATAGGGGCAGCATTATAATAGTTATATTCTTGTATATAGGAGCAGTATTATAGTAGTTATATTCTTGTATATAGGGGCAGTATTATAGTAGTTTATATGCTTGTATATAGGGGGCAGTATTATAGTAGTTATATTCTTGTAGATAGGGGCAGTATTATAGTAGTTATATTCTTGTATATAGAGGACAGTATTATAGTAGTAGTAATATTCTTGTATATAGAAGCAGTATTATAGTAGTTATATTCTTGTATATAGGGGGCAGTATTATAGTAGATATATTCTTGTACATAGGGGGCAGTATTATAGTAGTTATATTCTTGTATATAGGAGCAGTATTATAGTAGTTATATTCTTGTACATAGGGGGCAGTATTATAGTAGTTATATTCTTGTATGTAGGGGCAGTATTATAGTAGTTATATTCTTGTATATAGGGGGCAGTATTATAGTAGTTATATTCTTGTATATAGGAGAGGTATTATAGTAGTTATATTCTTGTATATAGGAGACAGTATTATAGTAGTTATATTCTTGTATATAGGGGGCAGTATTATAGTAGTTATATTCTTGTATATAGGGGCAGTATTATAGTAGTTATATGCTTGTACATAGGGGCAGTATTATAGTAGTTATATTCTTGTATATAGGGGGCAGTATTATAGTAGTTATATTCTTGTACACGGGGGCAGTATTATAGTAGTTATATTCTTGTATATAGGGGCAGTATTATAGTAGTTATATTCTTGTATATAGGGAGCAGTATTATAGTAGTTATATTCTTGTATATAGGGAGCAGTATTATAGTAGTTATATTCTTGTATATAGGGGCAGTATTATAGTAGTTATATTCTTGTATATAGGGGGCAGTATTATAGTAGTTATATTCTTGTACACGGGGGCAGTATTATAGTAGTTATATTCTTGTATATAGGGGCAGTATTATAGTAGTTATATTCTTGTATATAGGGAGCAGTATTATAGTAGTTATATTCTTGTATATAGGGAGCAGTATTATAGTAGTTATATTCTTGTATATAGGGGGCAGTATTATAGTAGTTATATTCTTGTACATAGAGGCAGCATTATAGTAGTTATATTCTTGTATATAGGGGGCAGTATTATAGCAGTTATATTCTTGTATATAAGAGCAGTATTATAGTAGTTATATTCTTGTATATAAGAGCAGTATTATAGTAGTTATATTCTTGTATATAGGGAGCAGTATTATAGTAGTTATATTCTTGTATATAGGAGCAGTATTATAGTAGTTATATTCTTGTATATAGGGGCAGCATTATAATAGTTATATTCTTGTATATAGGAGCAGTATTATAGTAGTTATATTCTTGTATATAGGGGCAGTATTATAGTAGTTTATATGCTTGTATATAGGGGGCAGTATTATAGTAGTTATATTCTTGTAGATAGGGGCAGTATTATAGTAGTTATATTCTTGTATATAGAGGACAGTATTATAGTAGTAGTAATATTCTTGTATATAGAAGCAGTATTATAGTAGTTATATTCTTGTATATAGGGGGCAGTATTATAGTAGTTATATTCTTGTATATAGGGGCAGTATTAGGGTATGTTCACACGTAGTCAACCAAAACGTCTGAAAATCCAGAGCTGTTTTCAAGGGAAAACAGACCCTGCTTTTCAGATGTTTTTTACCAACTCGCATTTTTACCAACTCATTTTTTTACCAACTCGTTTTTGGAGCTGTTTTCATTGGAGTCTATGAGAAAACAGCTCCAAAAACGTCTGAAAGAAGTGTCCTGCACTTCTTTTGACGAGGCTGTATTTTTACGAGTCGTCGTTTGACAGCTGTCAAACGACGACGCAATAAGGGTATGTTCACACGTAGTCAACCAAAACGTCTGAAAATCCAGAGCTGTTTTCAAGGGAAAACAGACCCTGCTTTTCAGACGTTTTTTACCAACTCGCATTTTTACCAACTCATTTTTTTACCAACTCGTTTTTGGAGCTGTTTTCATTGGAGTCTATGAGAAAACAGCTCCAAAAACGTCTGAAAGAAGTGTCCTGCACTTCTTTTGACGAGGCTGTATTTTTACGAGTCGTCGTTTGACAGCTGTCAAACGACGACGCGTAAATAACAGGTCGTCTGCACAGTACGTCGGCAAACCCATTCAAATGAATGGGCAGATGTTTGCCGACGTATTGTAGCCATATTTTCAGACGTAAAACGAGGCATAATACGCCTCGCATACGTCTGAAATTTGGCCGTGTGAACATACCCTAACAGGTCGTCTGCACAGTACGTCGGCAAACCCATTCAAATGAATGGGCAGATGTTTGCCGACGTATTGCAGCCCTATTTTCAGACGTAAAACGAGGCATAATACGCCTCGTATACGTCTGAAATTTGGCCGTGTGAACATACCCTTATAGTAGTTATATTCTTGTATATAGGGGGCAGTATTATAGTAGTTATATTCTTGTATATTGGGGTCAGTATTATTGTAGTTATATTCTTGTATATAGGAGCAGTATTATAGTAGTTATATTCTTGTATATAGGGGCAGTATTATAGTAGTTATATTCTTGTATAAGGGGGCGGTATTATAGTAGTTATATTCTTGTATATAGGGGGCGGTATTATAGTAGTTATATTCTTGTATATAGGAGGCAGTATTATAGTAGTTATATTCTTGTATATAGGAGCAGTATTATAGTAGTTATATTCTTGTATATAGGGGGCAGTATTCTAGTAGTTATATTCTTGTATATAGGGGCAGTATTCTAGTAGTTATATTCTTGTATATAGGGGGCAGTATTCTAGTAGTTATATTCTTGTATATAGGGGGCAGTATTCTAGTAGTTATATTATTGTATATAGGGGGCAGTATTCTAGTAGTTATATTCTTGTATATAGGGAGCAGTATTATAGTAGTTATATTCCTGTATATAGGGGCAGTATTATAGTAGTTATATTCCTGTATATAGGGGGCAGTAATTTAGTAGTTATATTCTTGTATATAGGGGGCAGTATTATAGTAGTTATATTCTTGTATATAGGAGCAGCATTTTAGTAGTTATATTCTTGTATATGGGGGTAGTATTATAGTAGTTATATTCCTGTATATAGGGGGCAGTATTTTAGTAGTTATATTCTTGTATATAGGGGGCAGTATTTTAGTAGTTATATTCTTGTATATAGGGGGCAATATTATAGTAGTTATATTCTTGTATATAGGGACAGTATTATAGTAGTTATATTCTTGTATGTAGGGGCAGTATTATAGTAGTTATATTCTTGTATATAGGGGCAGTATTATAGTAGTTCTATTCTTGTATATAGGGGGCAGTATTCTAGTAGTTATATTCTTGTATATAGGGGGCAGTATTACTACTATTACTACTATTACTACTATTCTAGTAGTTATATTCTTGTATATAGGGGCAGTATTCTAGTAGTTATATTCTTGTATATAGGGGGCAGTATTATAGTAGTTATATTCTTGTATATAGGGGGCAGTATTATAGTAGTTATATTCTTGTATGTAGGGGCAGTATTATAGTAGTTATATTCTTGTATATAGGGGCAGTATTATAGTAGTTATATTCCTGTATATAGGGGCAGTATTATAGTAGTTATATTCTTGTATATATGGGCAGTATTATAGTAGTTATATTCTTGTATATAGGGGGCGGTATTATAGTAGTTATATTCTTGTATACAGGAGGCAGTATTATAGTAGTTATATTCTTGTATGTAGGGGCAGTATTATAGTAGTTATATTCTTGTATATAGGGGCAGTATTATAGTAGTTCTATTCTTGTATATAGGGGGCAGTATTCTAGTAGTTATATTCTTGTATATAGGGGGCAGTATTTTAGTAGTTATATTCAAGCAGTATTTTAGTAGTTATATTCTTGTATATAGGGGGCAGTATTTTAGTAGTTATATTCTTGTATATAGGGGGCAGTATTTTAGTAGTTATATTCTTGTATATAGGGGGCAGTATTATAGTAGTTATATTCAAGCAGTATTTTAGTAGTTATTCTTGTATATAGGGGGCAGTATTTTAGTAGTTATATTCTTGTATATAGAGGGCAGTATTATAGTAGTTATATTCTTGTATATAGGAGCAGTATTTTAGTAGTTATATTCTTGTATATAGGAGCAGTATTATAGTAGTTATATTCCTGTATATAGGGGGCAGTATTTTAGTAGTTATATTCTTGTATATAGGGGGCAGTATTTTAGTAGTTATATTCTTGTATATAGGGGGCAGTATTGTATTTTCTTTCTTGTACAGAGGAGTTATAGTAGTTTGTGCTGTTAGATTAAATTCATTCACATCTGCTTCAGGGTCTCGGCCCGAGGTCCTGTCGGAGCTTCCCGTCAGATCGGAGCCCTGACAAACAAACGGAAACCATAGGTTTTCGTTTGCATCACCATTCATTTCAATGGCGACGGATCCGGTGCAAATGGTTTCCATTTGTCCCAGTTGTCAAAGGGTTCTGTCGTGTTGGCGGAATGAATACCGTAGTAGAGACAAACGGAAACCATTTGCATCAGATCAGTCACCACTGAAATTAATGGGGATGCAAACGAAAACCTATGGTTTCCGTTTGTTTCAGTCAGGGTTCCGATCTCACGGGAAGCTCCGACGGAATACCAGAACGGAACCCTGACGCAGATGTGAACGAAGCCAAGTTTGTCGACTATTTGATAGATTTGGACAGCGACTACAGGAAAGCATATGACTAAATAAACAGAGGATTGGCCAATGGAAAAGATGAACACAATTCAATAACGATATTTGTTACAGAAGAAAAGCAGCACAGACAGAAAAACCTGGGGACAAAAAAGAAGATGAATGCCAAAACGTGAGTGACTAGAACTCTTCATACATTTCAGTCAATCAGGCTCGCATCACGTGATGCCCTTCTATAGAATTATCCCCGTTTCATCTCAGTCTGATATTCTCTATAATTGTTGTCGTATGTACACGGTCATATCATATTATAAATATATCTATATAACGGTTCTCCTATACATTTAGGAAGATGCCAGTCTCTCGTCTTCTCCCAACACACGGGGCCCCACACCTCAGAACTCTGCAGGTAACAATCACTAATGTGCCTATGTACATATGTATGGGCGGATGGATGAATGTATTTAAAGGGGTTGTCTAAGATTAGAAAAAAAAACAACTAATTTTTCTAGAAACAGCGCCACTCTTGTCCATAGGCTTTGTTTGGTATTGCAGCTCATACCCATTCACCTTAACTGCCAGCAGTTGCCACTAGGGGGAGCTTACTGTATACTGTTTATACGTGGAACTTAAAGGGGTTGTCCACTACTGAACAACAGATGAGGCCATAGTCCTCTGCTTCCGGCATACGTCCAGTGCTCGGAGTCAGCTGGAGCAGCTTAACGGTGCGGTGTCCGGGTGTCGGACCCCCACAGATCATGTACTGATGACCTATCCGTTGGATAGGTCATCAGTTGTCCAGTACTGGACAACCCCTTTAATGGTAAAATGGTATGCAGCAAGCACCTAGGCTCCCCCTAGAGGCAGACTGAGTATTGAAATCTATATCTATGCAGGGGATTTGGAGCTTTGTATCAGAAAACCACAGGTCAGACCGCAATAAGGATATATTATGACATTATTCAGCTCAGAATTTGGGAGCCAACAATGACATTATATAAAAAGTGGACATTCCCTTTAAGGCATCCACTACCATTCCCTGTCTGGGTTTTCTAATAATTCTAGTTTGTAATCTTATTACAGACTTGGGTAAAAAACCATGGGAGAGAAGTAATTCAGTGGAAAAGCCTGTGGCCTCATTACTGTCCAGGTGAGTGCCCGCCCTAGCCGAAGTCTTAATGCATGGAATAAATCTTGTATTGTGCTCTATTCATGTGCTATCTCATTCCATTGCCATAGAACCCCACCAGTGGTGAAGAGTCCTGAAGCTAAGAGCCCCATACAATCCCAGCCACCCTCTAGGTACCAAAGCAAACTGCAGCTCTTTGACTGTATCATCTTGTGCTGTGCCGACCTTTGTCTCCACGTGTTGCGTGCTACGTAAATCAGTGTAGTTGTTAGTGTTGTGGTTTTGTTTTGTGTACCCATTACCTGAACACAGTTGGGTAGCAGATTTTAAAGCCTCTATCTTTTGGACACCAGTTTACGTATAGAATTAATTTTCGTAAACATCGGAATCACTTTGTACATACATGACTTTACTTATCCTGTACTGATCCTGAGTTATATCCTGTATTATACTCCAGAGCTGCACTCACTATTCTGCTGGTGGAGTCACTGTGTACATACATTACTTATCCTGTACTGATCCTGAGTTATATCCTGTATTATACTCCAGAGCTGCACTCACTATTCTGCTGGTGGAGTCACTGTGTACATACATTACTTATCCTGTACTGATCCTGAGTTACATCCTGTATTATACTCCAGAGCTGCACTCACTATTCTGCTGGTGGAGTCACTGTGTACATACATGACATTACTTATCCTGTACTGATCCTGAGTTACATCCTGTATTATACTCCAGAGCTGTACTCACTATTCTGCTGGAGTCACTTTGTACATACATTACATTACTTATCCTGTACTGATCCTGAGTTATATCCTGTATTATACTCCAGAGCTGCACTCACTATTCTGCTGGTGGAGTCACTGTGTACATACATGACATTACTTATCCTGTACTGATCCTGAGTTACATCCTGTATTATACTCCAGAGCTGTACTCACTATTCTGCTGGAGTCACTTTGTACATACATTACATTACTTATCCTGTACTGATCCGGAGTTATATCCTGTATTATACTCCAGAGCTGCACTCACTATTCTGCTGGTGGAGTCACTGTGTACATACATTACATATCCTTTTCTGATCCAGAGTCATAGTCTGTATAATATTCTAGAACTGAATTCACAATTCTGTAGGATTCAGAGAAAAGCTCTCCCAATAATTCCTGCCTGTTCATTGTCTGAAAGACCAAGATATGTGCAATTTCCATCCTGGGAAGTGTAATATTTACACAAATGTAGGAAAACACACCGCCACTCTGCATTTTAAGCACTAAGCTTTTAGGGGTGTCTCTAAAGGACAAGCTTGATGACTGTTTCCAGTCAGCAGAATAGAGAGTGCAGCTCTGGAGTATAATAGACTTTTACCAAGGATCAAGTTACTCAACTTTTTACATAGATTATATACAAACTGGGAAATCGGCGTATAACATAATAAAAAAATAATGACTTATGTAAAGAAATCTTGATCGTTGTACAATGCAATTCCTCATGATTTATAAGATCTCTGCAGTCAGTGAAAGGACAAATTCCTGTTTATAACTAAAGGCTGAAAACTCATTCTGACCTAGTCCTGCTGACACAGCTGCAGGTTCTTACAATATGCCATCCAACTGGAGCACAGGACAGACATTTGTGCTGCTGCGATGTGTAACTGACAGAGTATTGCTTAGGCTTAATATATTTCAGCAAATCCCCAGCTGTGTGAGCAGAGTTTCTTTCCTTTGACTGTAATGAAGAATGTTTCCATTCACTGATGGCATGCAGAGATCTTGAAAAAGGTTTAGAAATTTGAATAATCTTTTTTTTTGCAAAGTTTCAGAAGTTTTCCATATACAATGATTAAGCTTTACTTACATAACACTAGACAAATCATCAATGTGTGAGGGGGTCCCTGGTTCCTAATTCCTCTGTGGTTTTGCCTCAGACCAAACAATGGCTGCTCTCACTGTGAACCAACATTGGGTGCCTTTTAAATCATGCCCGAATTTCATCATTCTGTATGGCGATCATATTGTCCACGGGTGACATGGAATACACAGCAGCATTGCATTTCAGTGTAGCACTACTTTTTAGCATTTTTTTTTTTTACAGCTTAAAGCTACATATACCATTATATAACTTTAAAATACTTTGCTTTTTACAGCTACCAAACCTATACTCCAGTTACACCCAAAGCTGCATTAAAAATGTTGACACTGTCTGCTCACTATACATAGCAAGCCTTAGGCTACATTCACACGAGCGTATCAGATTCACGCACGTGAAAACCGCGTGTGAATCTGGTCCGTGTGTGTTGCGTCATGCATCAGTGCACTTTGCGACTGGCATGTGTTTTTCACGCACTCGCAAAGTACATTTTTAGTTTTTTTTTCAAACAAATTGATGCGTCGTTTTCACACACCCATTAACTTCAATGGGCGCATAGGTGCGTGAAAACGCACCAATTTAGGACATGCTGTGAGTTTCACGCAGCGGACTCTCCATATAATACTGCCATACAGTGGCCAAAGATTGCGGTCAAACAATATCCATATAATACTGCCATACAGTGCCGAACGAATACTGTCAATCAATGTCTATATAATACTGCCATACAGTGCCCAAAGAATACTGTCAATGTCTATATAATACTGCCATACAGTGCCGAAAGAATACTGTCAATCAATGTCTATATAATACTGCCATACAGTGCCCAAAGAATACGGTCAAACAATGTCCATATAATGCTGCCATACAGTACACAAAGAATACGGTCAAACAATGTCCATGTAATACTGCCATACAGTGCCCAAAGAATACATCAATGTCCATATAATACTGCCATACAGTGCCGAAAGAATACGGTCAATCAATGTCCATGTAATACTACCTTACGCTGCCAATAGAACACTGGTGTATAATCCTATACAGCGTTCACATAACATTGTCACACTATACCACCATACAGTACAGAAGTAATAAAATTATAAGTTGGCCAAAAAAACGATCACAACAAGTTGTCTAATAGCAAAAGCCAACGGTGGAGCGGAAAGGTATTTCACACCAGTTTTTAGCTTTAGCATGGGCTTCACGGGTCCTTACACACCTGGTACTGTCAGGATGGGGGACGCCACGTGGAAATTACCCCTTTTTGTCCCTGTACGCTGTGTATTTAGGGTCATCATTGCACCAGATGGTTTAGTACCAGCAGGACACCCAATAAAGAAAACGTTTTCTCCGTCAGTATCTGCACAGCAGTCAGTGGCGATACTGGATCTTACCAGGCGAGAACTTATGGGAAAGATTTTCGTACTTCCCACTGCTGCGATCCGTTCCCAAGAAATATACAGGAAAAACATGAGCCTAAATATATGGAGACCGGTAACAATCCTGCTCCTCAGAGTACTTGCATTGGACTCATTGCGGTGTAAAATGTCTGGACCACTAGTGCAAGTAATAAACATGTTGAGAGTTGTAGTGGAAATGGTCATGTCACTTAACGGTGTTACATTTCGAGCAGGATGAAGCCTGTAAACAGCAGCAATGACGTATCGACGGACGCCTTAGATTTCGACCGAATGAAGCAAGTGAGTACACCGCAATAGCCGCCTATTCAATGTTTGGATTTCTGTGTAGCCAGAAGGAGATGGATTGGCCGAGAGGCCTCAATTTCCAATATTTACAATGTGTGGACCCCCCCCCCCCCCCAAAGAAACAGGGGGCTCTGTAGTGCGTGCAGATGTGTCCACTATCTCTTTATGAGGGCATCTTGTATAAATAAACTTTTTATATGAAGTTCTACAAATTTCTAGTATGCTTTTTTTCCCCAATTCATCTCCACTTTCAATATATCTGCTTGCTGTCAGTGAGTGGACAAATTCTTATTTAGACCCAGGGGCTGCAGATTGACCAAATACTTCACACGTATCTTCTGCGGGCTAAACACAAACCGTACAAATCTTTCTCCTGCCCTGACAGTTTGCTATAATGTAGCAAAGCTGTGAGAACTATAACTGTGAGAAGATACTTTATATATATAATAAATAAATGTTTCCAGCAGGCAGAGATCTTGAAAATGTTGAATTAAAATACAAAGTATATTAGAAAGTTGTAGAACTTTTTATTCAATGATTAAGCATTTTTCATACAAGACTGGACAGCCCCTTTTAAATCTACGTACGCCATGCGCAAATACTTTACATCAAGTCTCCAGTCACTTCATAAAATAAGTCTTTGAAGTCTGGAAATGTTATATGCTGGTCATCTTATGCTATATGGCAGATCTGGAGTGATTATGCTGTGCATTAGTAAAAAGGTATATTTTCCTACATGAGGTTGCTGTACTACATCTACCATAATGCAACACAGCAGGTAATACTGTGAGTACAGAAACTAAACCTGTAGGAGGCAGCAGTGAGCTGCATGATCCTGGGAGATCACATTGCCGATCAAAAATGGTAATGGATTCCTAAGGAAAGGTTTTCTTACTTTTCTCTTAACTGGTTCCCAACCGCTGGCTGTATTTTTATGGCCAGCGGTCAGGGTCCTTAAAACCCGCGCCATAGACTTTTTACGGCTCGGGTTTTAACTTGCTGCCCGCGCGATCGGGCATCTGAATGTCGGGTCTCCGGCTGTCAGTGACTGCCGGGGACCCTGAGGAGAGGATAGAAGCAGCTTTCGCTGCTTTTGTCTTCTCCTATCTCTTCTACACAGCACTCAATGAACGCTGTGTATAGGAATAGAGGCAGTGGCAGCACCGCTGTCTCTATTGGTCCCGGTGATCATGTGACTGGTCACATGATTGCCAGGATGCTGTTACTGACAGACTGCTGCTGGGTCTTACCAGACCCAGCACAGCCCTATTAGGGACAATCGTCACTATGAGAGGGCTGATTTCCCCTGTAACTGGGGCTGCTGTGCAGCTCCAGCTACAGTGGAAAAGAAAGAAAAAAAATATATAAACTTCCCCAAAGGTCTTTTTTGACCTTTGGGGGACAGACCATAGTAATAAAAAAATAATAAAGTAAAGAGCAAAAAAAATTAATAAATAAATACACATAAAATACCCACCGCCAAAAAAAACGTCCCCCCCCCCCCCCGCCAATCATTTTTGTAACGCTAGCGCTGACCCAATTACCCTAATATAGACATGTAATATATTAACATTTACGGTAGACAATGACGATCACAAATAAAAGGTCTATTTTAGGGTAAAACTATGTTATTACCAAAAAGATAAAAATAGCTGAAAAGTAAAAAAGCTTATTTTTTTTACTATTATTTTCAAACTTTAAGATTAATAATTCTAAAATAGCAAAAATGATAAAAAAAAAAAAAACAGCATGGTCTACGGAAAAAACATCACAAAAATCACGTCGATAGCCCAATAAAGAAGTTAGCGCCGTTTAACTAACACGTGCTAAAAATGGCTAAACGGTGTCTGGTCCTGAAAAATAGCCCGGTCCTGAACTTAAGGGATCCACGTTAAGTTTTGTATCAAATTGTTTTTACTTTTTTAACATTTATATTTCTTCATCAGGAAATACTAGAGGAAGTTGTTAGAGAGTTACATAAAGTCAAAGAAGAGATTATTGATGGTAAGTTTTTGTCCTTACTGGTTTGTGTCTTACATTATAGCGTTATTGGCCGTGACCGGGCTGCACTTGTCTCTAGGTTTTGGCTACAGAGCCGTACAATCCTGCATAGAGCAATGTGACAATCCATCATTTCTGGTTGCCCCATACGCAGATTCCTGTACAGTCCATTCTAAAGGGACTATATAAGGAAAGGGGCACTTTGTAAACTAATTTAAAAAAATGCTGCAATATTCACATTGACCACTAGAAGTCACCAAGTAGCACAAACTCCTGACTGGTAAAACAAGATCATCTCACTTACAGCCTGCAGTAAAGACAAAAGCTGGCCATACATTTTAGATAGCTGCTGACCTGACAAAATGCTTGTTTGACAGACAGCTATTCCTTCCGACTCCCCCATACACATGCACGCTTAGCCAAGCGTGAATCTGTGCTCAGGGAGAAAGCCAAAAAAAACTGAAAGCTTTTACCCGTCTTGTGTGAATGCACCCTACAAAGCTGTAGGATCTCATTATCACTAGTAGGCAGAGTTTTAAAGAGGATGTCCCACCAGGACAACCACTTTAGGCGAAGTTCACACCTAGCATAAATACTGCAACTTTTTGCAGCATATGTGAGAATATATTATTACACTGAATTTAATGAACTACTATGTAATACATGGTTCTCCGGAGTAAGAGAAATGCAATTCTTTCCCATGATGGGCACACGGACTGGGGATTCCTAATAAAACATTCCCTTTAAGCTTGTCGGACTTGTCACCCAGGAGGCGGGATCTTTGCTGCCTGATTAGCCAACCTTGCCATCTAGTGGATCAAACCACCTGGAAATTACAGGATTAAAAAAAACATGGCTGCTTTGTTCAGGAGACACTGCCCCACCCATCCATGGTTTGTGTCTGATATTGCTATCCAGTCCCATTTAAGTGAATGGAGCTGCAATACCACACACAACCTGTGGACAAGTGTGGTGCTGTTTATGGAGCAAAACCACCATGTTTTTCTACCCCCTTTGATACACAATATCTTAGTGTTACTTAATGAGGCATGTAGACCATACCCAAAATGACATTGCTGTTGTATTGCTGGAGCCAAGATAAGCAGGTTTCACACTAATCTCTCTCACCCTCTCTATACAAAATACTAAATCAGCCTATGTTTTCATTCTGTTTTTGGAGGAAAACCACCATGTTTTTCTACCCCTTTGATACACAATATCTTAGTGTTACTGAATGAGACATGTAGACTATACCTAGAATGACATTGCTGTTGTATTGCTGGAGCCAAGATAAGCAGGCTTCACACTAATCTCTCTCGCCCTCTCTATACAAAATTCTAAATCAACCGATGTTTTCATTCTGTTTTTTTTGCAGCTATCAGGCAGGAACTGAGCAGAATCAGTACAACATAATAAAGGAAGGAGTCGTCCGGTTCGGGAATGTACAGTGGAGTCCAAGCAGGGCTGATGATTTGCGTGTTATAATGGTCACTGAATAAAGGGGACTGCACCTGCACTCTGTTCCTATCCCCGTAGCAGACACACTTTGAAGCTTGCAGCCTTGGATTTTGCTTTAAGTCTTACCATGAAAGAAAATTATTCAAACATTTTACATTTCTGGATTTTCTTTTCAGAGTTCATCATCTGACTTTGCACACCGAGATTCGTCAGCCTTTTTTTTTGTATGATAAATTTGCTTATTTAAATGTATTATTTTTCATTTAGTAGTAGTTACAAAAAAAAAAAAAAAAAAGAGAGAAATGTGAGCTATTTGCTTTATTAGGATGACTTCAGAGTAATTTAACTGGTAGTCTGCAGTGTTAGGACCCTTACTTGCCAACAGAATTTTATTGCAGATTCACGAAAGAACCAGACACTTTACAACGATCGTATGGTGACAAAATAAAAAAGACAAAAAAAAAAAAAATGACACTTCATCACAATATTACAATGGTACATCAGTGCACCACAGTAGCTGTATTCATATTGGTAATAAATTGTTTATTGTCCAGACTGGTATTTTATTTCTACACTTATTACCCTGAAGATGCCCTTAAAGGGATATTCCCAGAATCAACATTTATCACATTTTAGGTGATCAGTTTCTGATCGATGGGGGGACTGCACCGCTGGGACCCCCACTGATCACAAATCCCCAGTTCTTCACTGTACGCCTGCAGCTACGAAAACTTGAATGGAGCAGCGGGCGATCAGGCACGGTACCGATCCATTGAATGTCTAGACTGATGAAGATTGCCAAATACAGCATTCAGCCGTTTCCTTTAGTCCCATAGACTTTGAATGGAGTGGCAGGACAAATGCTCGACCGCCGATCCATTCAGGCCCCTCCTCACTGCGGGGGATGCAGTAATAAGAACGGGGGCGGGGTTCAGGTCACCTGTTCTAGTGATCGTGGCAGTCCCAGCAGTCAGACACATCTATCCTGTGGATAGGTGATAAACGTACATTCTGGGGATACACTTTAAGGGAGAATCCAGGATTTCGAGAGGTATCTAATTAGGTTTGGAAATCCCCTATCAATCTGAAGGGTCCCCTGATCAGTTGATCCACAGGTAATGGGTGAGATAGTCCTCAGTACTCCCCTACCCACCCATGGAAGAAACTAAAGGGGTTGTCCAGGCATGGAGTCTCTTTTTTTTTTTTTTTAAACTGATGGCCTATCTACGGAATAGGCGATCAGTATATGATTGATGGAGGTCCGACACCTGCACCCCGCATCGTTCAGATGTACCGGCGGGCACCGGAGGCTTTGCTATGGTCGGTGTTGGAAGTAGATGGATCCGTACACTGTATAGCTGCAACTCTGCGCCTATAGATTTGAATACACTATACGGTGACCGGAGCCATCTGCTCGGAGGCAGCCAGTATAGCTGATGGGTGCAGGGTACGGGTGTCGGGCTCCCACCGATCATATACTGATGACCTATTATGTGGATAGGTCATCAGTATGAAAAACAGCCCCCATACTGGACAACCTTTTTAAGCATTACATGAGGCCCATTGAAATGAATGAACCAAGACATCCAGGGGAAGAGCTGAGCTTTGAAGAAGCTCCCTGCTCTGACTAATAGGGGGGCAGCCCTCTACTAAATTCTTATGACTAAATAGAGCATATACAAATGGGAGATACCGCAGACAAAACTCATACACGGTGTTATCCCTAGTGCAGAACCTGAGAGGGCAGGGCATGACAGATTCCCGTGTGTCCTGCACCGCATTGTGCATAAGGGCTTGTCCACACGTAACGGAATTAGTGCAGAAAATGGTGCAGCTTTTACGGCTTTTTCCTCAATGCTGGGGGATGGTGACATCTCCTCTGAAAAACGCAGCAATTCAGTCACCTTCCACAGCTGGAATTGACATGCTGCGGTACGGAAAATACGCACCGTAGGTAAATTTCTGGTCGGAAATTTTACGCAGCCTGTGGATGCGACTTCTTAGATCTCACCCACTTTGCTGCTACTGTATTCTGTTGCGTATTTTCCATCCGCAATTCTGGTTGGAAAATACGCAGCAATTCCGCTATGTGTGGACAAGCCCGAACCGTATCAGGTTTTCTCGCAATGTTCCTTTAACTTTAGCTAAAAAAAAGCTTAACCTTTATTCGCCCTATGCACATGTAAAGTCTAGGTGCCCACAACCGCCATAAAATCCGTGGGTGGTGAGGAACTTCAAAGACTTGCATACAATGTGGTCACCGCAATCTCAACTCCGTGATGAGGTTAAGGAGAGCGCTGAACTAAAGGCGCTTTTACACGAGCCAATTATCGGGCAAACGCTCGTTCATTGGCGAATTGTATAGTTTATGGATAAAATATTACCGTTGTTGGCAGTAAACAGGCAGATGCGCGGCTGACATTATGGAAATTTATTGGGACGAGCGATCGTAGTAATAGTCGCTCGTCCTCATGCATTGTTCCTTGCGAAAGGAGCAAACGAGCGCCGATCATCGAGCGATCTCGTTGATCGGCGCTTGTTTACACGGCCCACGTAAGAGGACTCCTAGTGTATGCGTTCTCTGTGCTGAAGCAAATTTGTGTAAATGGCGCAACTTTACAATTAGTCTCGATTAACATATCTCATACCTTTATGTAGCGTGTAACCGTGGAAACACACAGGTCTGTATAGGAGCTGCATAGCGAAAACAAACCCGTTTGTGGTCCTGCAGCCATTTTACTCACTTGCATCCCACTACTCCGTCTTCAGCAGTATCTGATCAGAACAGGTCAATATGATTCACATGCAGCATGCTATATATCCCTCCCATTGCACAGCCATGTCAGTTTGAGATGGGGAGACACGGGGACATAGACTAAAGCATTGAAAGAAGGAAGAGGAGGGAGGTGGCTTCACAGGGAACACCCACTGAGCTCTAAACTTGCAGCTCCACAAGCAGACATGCAGGTCTTGAAAATAAAAGCAGCAATACAGAAGTCAGCCAGCAACATCGTCCTAGTAGAACCTGTCTAGGTATACAAATATCTAAACTTTCCGTGATAAAGTTGAATATACCCTTTAAATACTAGGAACCCTTCGTAGATGTAGCACTTGCTAATGAAATCCCTTAAAGAGGTTGTACAGGTTTAGAAAAACAGCTGATTTCTTCCCGAAACAGCGCCACACCTGTCCACAGGTTGTGTCTGGTATTGAAACTCAGCTCCATTGAAGTGAATAGGGTTGAGCTTCAATACCACGCAACCTGTGGTCATGTGTGGTACCGTTTTTGGAAGAAAGCAGCCATGCTTTTCCAATCTTGTACAACCCCTTTAAAGTAACAAAGTTTTGGTAAATTAGTACCGAAATATAAAATGAACAGTCAGACAGGTGAAATTGAGGGACAGGTGGAAGTAGCCATGTCTGGATTTATTGGCATCGCTTGTGCTACATGAAGCTAAGCAGAGATACAGCTCAGTGTATAAAACGCGTACATGGGCTAATCAATATAATGGAGGGCACCCCACCTGCAGTCTGGGTGTAGCTATAGGGGTGAAGCTGTAGCAGTCACCCCTGGCCCTGATGCCTGAGGAGGCCCAAAGACCCCTCAGAACCTTAAGACACCAGTATGCTCAATGCCACATGGTAGGTGGGGGGTCCTGATGGATTGGGGCCCAAGAGCTTCACGTTACGTCTCTGCCTGCAGTTTAATAGAAATCGTTTGTACAAATGTAATTCTTTTTAACATTATATAGTTTTGCTGCCCAACAGAATTAATTTCAACTTAAAGGAAATTTCCATATTTGAACATTAATTTACAACATCACACGTTTATAATCTACATAAAATGTGGAGTAACGTTGTAAATCCTTTGCTCCTCATCTTGTACAGATTTGGAGTTACGCGATATTTTCTGCGCCATACAAGTCTAAATTCTTAATTCAGAATTCTGTTGGTTTCCTACTACCAGAGAGCAGTGCATTATGGGAGCTCGGATGACCGATGCACAATTCGGGCTCAGCTTTTGAATCACATGACTGACCGTGGCTGGAGCTACATTTGCTGTCTGTTTCCAATGGCAAACAGTAGAATTTTAAAACACATGAATGGAGAATAGGACATTATAATAGTAAAGCAAAATAATCTACAAAAAAGTTGCTACAAAAAGTTTGTGTACTTTGCAAATAAATTGTGAAGTGTTGGTAACACCACTGTGATCCTTAACCCCTTCCCTCCTCAGCCATTTTTCGGATTTTCACTTTTGTTTTTTCCTCCCCACCCTCCAAAAGCTATATTTTTATTTTATTTTTTCCGTCTATATAGCCATATCAGGGCTTGTTCTATGGTTGTAGCTTTTCATGGCACCATTTATTGTACTGGGAAGCTGAAAAAAAAATATTTGGGGGTGAAATTGGCAAAAATCTGCGATTACGCCATTTTGGGGGGGGGGGGGTTGTTTCTACGGTGCCCATCAGGCGGTAGAAACGACATTCACCTTATTCTACAGGTTGATACGATTACGATACCACCAAATTTATATGTTTTGTTTTATGTTTTACCACTTTTTAAAAAAAATAAAACTATTTGCTAAATTAAAAAAATCTTGTGTGTCGCCATATTCTGAGAGCCATAACTTTATTTTTCCATCAATTTAGAGGTGTGAGGGCTTAAATTTTGCGGGGCAAGCTGTAGTTTTCACCGATACCAGTTTGGGGGATATGAGACTTTTTGATCACTTTTTATTTCATTTTTTTGGAGCGCAGAGGTGACCAAAAAACAGCAATTTGCGGGCCTATGTATATATTTTTTTTTTTACGGCATTCACCGCTAAACAACGCTATATTGTGATAGTTTGGACTTTTACGGACGTGGCGATACCAGTTATGTTAACATTTATTTTTTTTAACATTGATCTAGGGAAAAAAATATGAAAACTGTTTTGTTTTTTTTTGTTTTTTTTTTAACTTTTAATACTTTCTTTTTATGTTCCAAAAAAAAAAGAAACTTTGTTTTTTACTTCTTTTATTAGTCCTCCTAGGGGACTTGAAGCAGCGATGGTTGGATTGCTTGCATGATATACTGCAATACTAATGTATTGCAGTATATCGTGATTCTGACAGTCTCTCGTGAAGCCCTGCCGGAGGCAGAGCTTGAAAGGTGTACAAAGATGGCAGACCTGGGGGTCTTTATAGGCCCCCAGGCTGCCATAACAACCGTTGCTACCGGCCGATCGTGCCGCCGGGGGCGCGATGTCGTGTTTGAGGGGGCGGCCCCCGATTCTAACACTTTAAATGCCGCAATCGTGATTGACCACGGCATTTAAGGTGTTAAACGGGCGGAATCAAAGTGAACTTTGATCCCGCCCGTTAAAGTGAGGTGTCGGCTGTGTAACACAGCCGTCACCCGCTGTGTATGGAGCAAGCTCAGCCCGTGAGCCCGCTCTATGCTTCCCCTTAACCCTTATCACGTACACCAATAAGATCAGGAATCAGAGGGCGCCCGACTGCTGGGCCTGCTATACATGGGTGGGAGCAGGAGACACCCCTAACTTTCAGAAAGTGGTGGTCTTTATGGGACAACCCTTTAACCCTTTCCCGTCCGCATATGCTTATTTACGTCTGGAAAGGGTTTTTAAAAATGGCGACCGCTCAGAAGCCGAGCAGGCGCGATGGCCGTCTGTGGCAGGTCTCGATAACAATGCACTAATTTTGACATATACTGGAATATTGTGATATTGCAGTCTATGACATAAGCAATCTAACGATCGCAGGTTCAAGCCCCCTAGGGTGGCTAAAAAATAGTAATTAAAAATTTGGAAAAAAAAAAAATTTGAAAATATAAAAAAAAAAAAATCTAAATTACCTCCCTTTCCCTAGACCACATAGGAAAATAAATAAACAAAAATAAATACATAAAGGTATCCTCGCATCCGAAAACGCCCGAACTATGAAAATATTTTTCCAATGGGGTAAACGCCATAGCGGGGGAAAAAGGTCCAAATGGTCAAATCTGAGTATTTTTGCCACAATTTTTTGATAAAAAGTGAAAAGTCGCCTTACACAGAAATATAAAAAAAGTTATGGGGGTCACAATATGGCTATGCAAAAAAAAAAATTTGTTTCTTTCAAACATAACAAAAACTATATAAATTCGGTATCACCGTGATCATACTTACCGGCAGAATAAAAGGTAATGTGTCATTTTCACCGTGCAATGAACACCGTAAAAACGAAACCCATAAGAAAATGGTGGAACTGCGGTTTTTTCCAATTCCACCCCATTCTGATTTTTTTCCCAGCTTCCCAGTACATCACACATAATAAATAGTACCATCAAAACTAAGCCCTTATATGACTGTCAAGGAAAAAATAAAAAAAAGTTATGACATTTGGAAGGCAGGGAGGAAAAAACAAAAGCAGAAAAACAAAAATTAGTCTAATCCTGAAAGGGTTGAACTTGTAAAAAGAAAATATTTGCAAATCGTATCTTCTACACTGAGAACACACACAGACTTCTGGTGAGTAGAAAACACCATATATTTATTATCCTGTGCAGCGTCTGCACAGTGTCACCTGTGTGCTGGACAGCTACACATAAAATGTTCTGTCAGGGAATGTAGATCATCTTTATCCTGCGTTTGCTAGCTCGCATTGTCTTTTGATCCTAGAATAAGGTCCAATTTCTTCATTAAATATGAAATCCCATAGAACCCGGACCCAAGATTGGTGATGAGGGAGATTGTCATAATACTCGGAAGCAATCTGCCGTACCTGAGGAAGAGAAAAAACGTTCAAGCCTATGATCCCTGTAGCACTATTTGGCCATGGAAATGGACCCCAACAATGCAATCACCACTATAAAACAAGAGGGCATTTGTCGTTGGGTAACATCACTAGCAACTAGAGGGCGGGTATAGTGCAAATTTTGCGCATCCTCTGGCTTAACTCTATATGATTAGGATGCCATTGTGCCCACAGGGTAAGACTTCCTTTAAACAGGTCTTCCAAAGTTGGTATTTTTAATCGGTTAGACAAACATGGCTGCTTTCTTGCAAAACTCAGCACCACACCTATCCATGGGCGGTGTCTGGTATTGCAGCTTGGCTCCATAGAAGTGAATGGGGATAAGCTGCAATACCAGACACGTGTGGACAGGTGAGGCGCTATTTTTGGAAGACAGCAGCCATGTTTTTCTAATTATGGACAAACCCTTTAAGGAAATTCAAAATCACTCAGCTTTTTATGGGACTAGACAGCTATTGAAATTAGTATCAGAGTGATAAGGACACTAAGCTTCATTTACACAAGACTGGACACCCCGTTGAATCGTCTTAAGAATGACTTTCACAGTGGTTGCTACATGTCCCCCCCCCTGACATCACCAGCAGATGCTACCTCTGTCCCCCTCGGACATCACCAGTGGTTTATAAATCCGTCACCTTCTGACATCACCAGTGGTTTATACATCTGTTACCCCCTGATATCACCAAAGACTGCAATGTCCTCTACCACTAGGACTATGTTACAAGTGTGACAGATTGTAAATTTTATCCCTGTAGAGATTTACCAAGAACATTCCAGATTTTGCACATCCACAGCTGCATTCAGAGCAGAGGATCTCATTATTAATATCATAAGATATATTTATCAGGGCTCCAAATCCCCTAGTTACCTTCACACAAACCTAAACTTATGGCTGCCAAAAGCCACCACTAGAGGCAGCTTAGCAGCATAAAATAGTGTGCAGGGAGCTCCCCCTAGAGGTGGTTTCATGTAGGAAACATTTCATCATTAAATGGGTTGTCCCAAGATTAACATTAATAACCTATCCACAGGATAGGTCCCCTACCGGTCACTAGAACAGGGGGTCCCGAACCTCCTGTTCCTTCTCATGGCACAACCGCAGTGGGAAGTACTTTGGAGCGGCACCGCGTATGCCCTTCCATAGCTCTGTTCAAAGTCGAATGGACTGACAGACATCCGAATACAGCGCTCGGCTGTTATGTCAGCCTTGAATAGAGTGGCAGTGAGCATGCTCGACTGCCGATCCATTTAAGCTCCTCCTCACTGCAGGGAATGCAGTGAGGAGGAACGGGGGGGGTTTGGAACCCCATTCTTGTGACCAGTGGGGCTTCCCGCAACCAGATATATAATCACCTCTACTGTGGATGGGTGATAAATGTTAATATTAACAGAACCCATTTTAAGGGGTTTTCCTGGATTAGAAAAACATGTCTGTGGTCTTCCAAAAACAGCACCACTCCTGTCCACAGGTTGTGTGTGGTATTGCAGCTCAGTCCTATTCACTTCAGTGGAGCTGATCTGCAATACCAGACACAACCGATGGACAGGAGTGGTGCTGTTTTTGGCAGAAAGCAGCAATGTTTTTCTAACCCCTTTATGGCGGAGTAAAGGAAAGCCGGGAATTTGGGGAGTAGGAGATTAAAAAAAATTGTACAGTTCGTCTGATACTCTCTTATATGTGCAAATGAACCACCACCTATTAATAACCCAGCCGTCCCTGCCTAGTACAGTGGCCTCCAGCTGTTGCAAGACTACAACTCCCAGCATAATTTGAGTTGTACCACTATAGAGCCACAGGCTGGTGACCACTGGTCTAGAACATGGCTGAGAATCTTACCATGGGCAGTCTGCTTCCAGGAATGCTGGGAAAGTCGTGATGCTCCGTGTGGTAGCCCACGTTAAAAGTTATTAAGTTCAGAGATCCATAGTAGGAGTAGGTCTCGTGTCCTTTCATAAACATGTAATGTTCTGCAATAAAATGGCCAGAAATGGGGTGAAAACCCAAGCAAAAAACCGTGCCGGCCAGCAGGTAGACCACAGGCTTCAGGCCACACGCATGATACAGTAAGAAGTCAGCGGAAAACTGGACAAGGGCGTTCCATATCTCCATCCTGCTCACGGGCTTCGGATTCACATATAGGGGCCGTAACACATAGAAGAGCGGCTGTAGGATCAGCCACAAGAGTTTCCGGAGGGGGGTGCAGAAGAACCATCCTTCGAAGTCCGTTGGTATATCCACATCCAGCTGGTCTCCTCCTAGATACCGGTGGTGGTCGATGTGATATTTTTTGAAGGACGCAGAGTACGGCATGCCAATTGGCAAGTTGGCGATCACTGCAAACCACCTGTTCCACTTTGCCTGCCGGTTCCCGAAGGCCACATTGTGGGAGATATCGTGGATGGCCAAAGTCAACGAGTGATTCACGCACCCGCCAAATGCATATGCCCAGAACAGCACCCATTTCCATGCCAAGTCTTTGACTATATGACAGACCACAAGTTGAGCCGCAACCATCGCCAGGACGACCCATTTTAGACGGGGGTCTGGTCCCATAAGAGATTTGATTTCTGGATATTTGGCTATAAAAAAAAAACAAAAAACAATATAACTTCTTGAAGAAAGGGGTATTTTAGGGGCATTGTTCATATTACCCAGAAACCAGGGACAGACAGCAAAGGGCCCCTGCACAACAACTATATACGGGCCCCTTGCCCGCCAATAGCGCATCATAGAGCACCCCCTATGTATCTCTAACAACCCACCAGTAATTGGGAGCCGTAAAATGCATTAGCTCGGTCTCTTACATGCAATCGGATACTAATCGGATACTAATCTGCTTTTAAGGTGGCATTGGGCCCCCTACCTACTGGGAATCTGTGCAACTGCCTAGTATGGCTACCCCTGCTAGAAACACCCCTCCAGCACCACAGTGCAAAATGAACCCCACAGTGCAAAATGAACCCCACAGTGCAAAATGAACCCCACAGTGCAAAATGAACCCCACAGTGCAAAATGAACCCCACAGTTAGAGCTGAATGATAAAATTCCTGCAGCCAACACTACGGGGAGATCACCGTATAAATGTCTGCAGTTGCTCCCCCTAGTGGAGGATGCAGGCAGACAGAATTTTAGCATTTAACTTTATGGATATGAGAATGGATGCAGGGTTTTTGGAGCAATGTATCAGCAAACTAGAACTCCAAATTCGATGAAGATATATTGAATCTGAAAAAAATTCTGGACCTAGTTGTGGCAAAAAAGGAACCAAAAAGATCAACCCAGACCACCACGCAATGTAACCATTAACCCTTTAACTAACCTACACAACCAGTGTTGATATAATTAACCCCTTTACTGCCCTAGGCCGCTACAAATAATACTATTAACCACCCTATACCAGTAAGGCCTCATGCACACGAATGTATTTGTTTTGCAGTCGGCAAAATTACGGGTCCGTAGCAGTCCATCGGACTGCAAAAAAAACAAAAAACGTTGTTCTGCATCCGTGTGTCATCCAAACTCACAGATCCACACCAATTCACCACTACTGGAGACTAAGCAAATCTGGACTGTAAAATGACAGGTTTTGATTTTTTGCGGGATTTTTTTGCCCCCGCACCGAACCGTGTAAATCTCAGTTGGGCGCATGGAGCTATAGAAAAGAAAAAAGTCTGCAAAAATGCGGATAAATTGCAGCCGCAAAAATACAGTCATGTGCATGTGGCCTAAGCCTCCAAAGAAATTACCATTAACCCCTTACTGCATTTGGACGTAACTGTACATCCATTGGATGGCGCAAGAACAGGAGCGGTGACAGAGCCATCCCGCTGCAGCGGCCGGGATCAAAGTAACTTCCGATCCCGGCCGTTTAACCCCTTAGACACCGCAATCAATAGCGATCACAGCATCTAGGTAGCTAGACAGGGGGGCTCCCTCTGTCACCTATCAGCGGCCCACGATATGATCGCGGGTCTCTGAGGGTTTGCTATTTTTTTCATGAAGTCTGCGATTACTGTGCAAAAGTAGAAAAAAATGAAAAGAAAAAATATATACTTATTTGTTATCGCCGTAATCGTACCAACATATAGAATAAAGGTAACATGTTATCTGCCTTTACCAAAAGATGCCCGAAGGGAGAAATAACCCTTTATGCTGCATGTCATTTTATGGTTAAAACTTTTATTCCGTCATGAAAATTATCAGGGCTTGTCCGCACGGAACGGATTTACGGCAGAAAATGGTGCGGATTTTGCTACGTTTTTCGCAATTTTGGGGATGGCGACCTCTCCTCTGAAAAACGCAACAATTCAGTCAACTTTCCGCAGCAGGAATAGACATGCTGCCGTACGAAAGACACGCACTGCAGGTCAATTTCGGCAAGGAAATTTTACGCAGCCTGTGTATGAGATTTATTAAATCTCATCCACTGTGCTGCTACTGTATTCTGCTGCATATTTTCCGTCTGCAATTCCGGAAAATTCTACGGTCGTATGCCCCAATGCATGGACCGTAATAGGGTCCGCAATTACGGACATGCCCGGTTTTATTGGCCACAGATACCTTTCCGAATAGCTACAGATGGGTGTCCGTGCCGTAGAACTGTGCGGGGAATTATGGATCATGTCCTACTTTTCGTTTTTTACGGGCAGTGCTCCCATATTTTGTATGGGAGCACGGCACGAAAATGCGGCCCACGGCCGTGCCCGCAAAACTGGGCCGGGATTACGGGCACGGCCGTGTGCATGAGGCCTTAGCATGTGGTTTCCACTGAGGCTAAACTATCAAGACTGTCATCTCCCAGTGCTACAGTGTTGCAATGTCATGTACACCTGCAACACTATCCATGACGGTCAGGGCAATGGTGGCTGCAAGCCTGCAGAAGCGAAGTAACACCAGCTCACCAATTGTACAGTCAATGCTATTGTGCAAAATTTATAACGCAAAAAAACACAATGGCGTAATTGCGGTTTCTTCCATTTCCCTCTAGAAAGTTAGGCTGGATTTACACGAGCATGTTTGGTCCGCCAAGGACGGAACGTATTTCGGCCGCATGTCCCGGACTGAACACACTGCAGGGAGCCGGGCTCCTAGCATCATAGTTATGTATGACGCTAGAAGTCCCTGCCTCTCCGTGGAACTACTGTCCCGTACTGAAAACATGATTACAGTACGGGACAGTTTTCCCGCAGCGAGGCAGGGACTTCTAGCGTCATAGATGCATTTTGCAGTCCCCCCAGTGAGCATCAATAAATGTGTGACCCCCTCCCCCCCTTTAAAAATCGTGTCAAATCGCGGAAAAATGCATGCATTTTTTGATGTGGTTTTCGGCTGCGTGGGGAAAAAACGCGACAAAACCGCACCGTGTCAATAAACCCTCAATGCATTAGTTTGGACTGCAGCTGTAGCTCAATAGTAAGGCTATGTTCACACGCAGTGACCAAAAACGTCTGAAAATACGAAGCTGCTTTCAGGCGAAAACAGCTCCTGATTTTCAAATGTTATTGTAGCAACTCGTGTCTTTCGTGGCGGATTTTACAGACGTTATTGGAGCGGTTTTTCAATGGAGTCAATGAAAAACGGCTCCAAAAACGTCCTAAGAAGTGACATGCACTTTTTCGAGGGCGTCTTTTATGCGCCGTATTTTGACAGTGACGCGTAAAATTAAGACTCGTGGGAACAGAACATCGTAAAACCCATTGAAAGCAACGAGCAGATGTTTGTAGGCGTATTAGGAGCGTTTTTTCAGCCGTAATTCGAGGCGTAAAACGCCCGAATTACGCCTTAAAACACTGCGTGTGAACATAGCCTTAAAATCAATCTGTAGAGCTACAAAAAGTCTCCATGTACCTCTGGCCTAAAGGTCCATTTACACATTTAGGTGCGGTAAAAAAAACGCACTGAAAAAAAAAGCATCTGAAAACCGCGATTTAGCACGTTGCGTTTTCTAGCGCATTTTTTACTGAACCTCAATGGCAACATGTGAATGGAGCCTAATGCACTTCATAAGAGATAAGCCTCAGCTGTGAGAAGTATTAGGTCTTCCGCCTCCGAATATAAACCAGCCCCTTCCCATTCACTGACAGCAAACATAGTATTAAAAATGGTGAGAAATTCATACAGGCTGAGATATCCCAGGGCGTTTTGATTGCCCTTTTCTTCAGGTTTTTTTTTTGTGATTTTTATCTGCTGAAAACCGCATGCATTTTACTATGGATCGCCGCGGTTCTCAGCTGTCTGGTTTCAATGCGCGTCCCCTTTAATAACCGCACAGCCATTCGTGGTAAAACGCATGTGGTTTTAACAGCAATTAAGAAGCAGCTAAAAATTGCTACAAAACTTCAGTAAAAACACAATCAAAGTGACCTGGAGAATCAACCAATTAGAAAGTTGCAGAACTTTTCACAATACAATGAACACGGAAGCCCCTTTAATGAGGAGAGCAGGTGGGATAATCAGGAGGATGCACTGCCAGTCAATCAGATAGAATTAGTTTCACTAGACTAAAAATGAAAGGCACAAAACGCTGAGGTTCGAGTATTGTATAATATATATATATACGCAGGACACTTTCTGCACGACTTATGCGTTTTTTCTGCAGCATGTGGTTGAGAATTGCTAAATCTCACTTTGCCGCTACTGTAAATGCTGCGAAATTTCCGCACAGAATTCTGTTGCGGAAATTCTGCAATCCTTACACTGCGTGGGAACTCGGCCTTAAAGGGAATGTGTCGCTAGAATTTTTTTTTTTTTTTTTTGTTAAACAATTATTTAAGTGATTACACATTGTTTACATTTTTTTACAAGTCAGGAAATATTATAAAATTACTCTAATTTATAACATTTCCATGTGCTGGTCACTAGAGGGAGCAGTTCCTTAAAATTGCAGCATGGTCAATGTGGTAAAGCAACCTCATTGCTTTATGCTGAAAATCTGGGGTGGACACACTCTCTCTAGGGTCCTCACACAATCCCCCCTCCCTTATTCTGGCTAGTGCCAGGAGAAGGAGGGGGTTGAATCTTCAAACCTCCTACACTGTGTGCCATTTTCTGAGCGACTGCACAGTGTAGGAGGATTAGATACAGGGCTCAGCAGACAGTATAACACGACCACCACACGCTTTGTTTTGGTCTGTGTGGGAGCGGCGCATGCGCCGTTCCCACACAGACGGCGTACGCTGCAGAGAATGTAACGGCTCCCATTCGAATTCTCTATGGGGATGTATGTGCCGTATTCCATCTCTGTATGTGTCGTTAAAAAAAAATGGCAGCCCCCATAGAGAAGTAAAAGTAATAAAAAAGTAAAAAGTAGAACATGAGAACACAAATAAATACAATTTATATTAATTAAAAGCAATATTATATAAAATAAATAAATTCAGGACACCTTCCCTTTAAGGGTATGTCTGGGGTTGGAGCCTTTAGCTAATTTGCTACACTAGCCCTGTAGCTCCAAATGCAGCCCAGCTGCAGTCCAAAGGAATACATTGAGTTGCATGCAATCTTGTGGGCTGCAGCTGTCACTCAAGAGTTAAAAATCAAGCAAAAAGTCTCCATAGCCCTGAACTTACACCCCTTTAGCAAAGCACAAAAAGTTATCTCCACCATCATCATATAAACATACAATAAATACCTAGTATTTGTTTCCTGCGCTCGCTGTGCGGCTGGTCGGTGAACACCCATTCAAAGTCTCCTCGAGTCACCTTGTTGCCCATTGTGGCTCATTTCTTGGAGCTCCTTTCTCTAGCCCAGGACTGAGGGAAGTGAAGCAATGAGCTGGGTCTTATATAACCTTCCCTGTCCGGAGGGCGGAGACACGCTGGACACTTGGATGGTGAACTCATTGAAGCCTGCGAGTGCTTAATATCCATCCACTGCGAAGTTATCGAGATATGGATATAGTTATGACAACCTCATGATAATAACGAGTCATCGTTCACAGCAGGAAAGCAGTGTAAGATAGGAAAAATAATTAAAATGCCCCCCCCCCCGGGTAAAGGGGGTTTTACACTGGGCGATTATCGTGAGGACGAGCGTTCATATAAGGCCTTATACACACGAACATGTGCATTTTGCGCGTTGCAGTTCCGTGTGTCATAAGTGTTTGGTGCGTGGCTGCGTGATTTTCACGCATAAGGCATCGTTATGACACTGTTTTTATGTTTAAAATCTGAAATGAAAGAGGTGCTTTTATTTTTGCCTTCATTTCTTAAACTGTTGCGCAAATCACACGCAGCACACGGAAGTGCGTCCGTGTGCCGCGCGTGATTTTCACGCACCCATTGACTTCAATGGGTACGTGATGCGCGAAAACCGCTCAACTATAGGACATGTAGTGAGTTTTACGCAGCGGACACATGCTGCGTGAAAATCACGGACTGTCTGAACGGCCCTATTGAGTTACATTGGTCCGTGCGTCGCGCATGATTTTCACGCGCGTATCAGGGACGTGAACTACGCTCGTGTAAGGCCTAATGGTGAGTGCAGTTCCGGAGTATAATACAGGATATAACTCAGGATCAGTACAGGATAAGTAATGTATGTACACAGTGACTCCACCAGCAGAATAGTGAGTGCAGCTCTGGAGTATAATACAGGATGTAACTCAGGATCAGTACAGGATAAGTAATGTATGTACACAGTGACTCCACCAGCAGAATAGTGAGTGCAGCTCTGGAGTATAATACAGGATATAACTCAGGATAAGTACAGGATAAGTAATATAATGTATGTACACAGTGACTCCACCAGCAGAATAGTGAGTGCAGCTCTGGAGTATAATACAGGATATAACTCAGGATCAGTACAGGATAAGTAATGTAACGTATGTACACAGTGACTCCACCAGCAGAATAGTGAGTGCAGCTCTGGAGTATAATACAGGATATAACTCAGGATCAGTACAGGATAAGTAATGTATGTACACAGTGACTCCACCAGCAGAATAGTGAGTGCAGCTCTGGAGTAGAATACAGGATATAACTCAGGATCAGTACAGGATAAGTAATGTATGTACACAGTGACTCCACCAGCAGAATAGTGAGTGCAGCTCTGGAGTATAATACAGGATGTAACTCAGGATCAGTACAGGATAAGTATTGTCATGTATGTACACAGTGACTCCACCAGCAGAATAGTGAGTGCAGCTCTGGAGTATAATACAGGATGTAACTCAGGATCAGTACAGGATAAGTAATGTAATGTATGTACACAGTGACTCCACCAGCAGAATAGTGAGTGCAGCTCTGGAGTATAATACAGGATGTAACTCAGGATCAGTACAGGATAAGTAATGTAATGCATGCACACAAGTGTATTTTTTGTTTAATGAAAAGTTCTACAACTTTTTAATATACTGTTTAATTCATTGACACTTCAAAATGTCTGCTTGCTGTCAGTGAAAGCAACAATTATTCAGTACATACAGAAGTAGCCAACTAGTCCAGTTCATGTGATGCGCACTTTGTTGTTTGGTTAGTTATGAGAGAGAATAAATAACTATACTGTAACGAGCCATGCACATCTCTGAATTCTTATGACCAGGACACGTTTTAGCCCCTGAAAGCAAACGATGAATATTCCCATTCACGAACAGCATGCAGAGATCTTGAAATTGGTGAATTGAAACTTATGTATATTAGTAAATTGCAGAACTTCTTTTAATACAATAATTAAGCATTATTTGCTGTAAACAGAAAAGCCCTTTAATACGCCTACATGGATAAGATGGCCCTGTTCACACTGAGTTTTTTGACGAGTTTTTTGGGGCAGAAACCGCGCCAAAAAACTCCTCAAAAACCGCCTGAAAATGCCTCCCATTGATTTCAATGGGAGGCAGACGAGTTTTTTTACCACGAGTAAAAAAACTCGTCGTGGTAAAAAGAAGCAACATGACCCATCTTGAGGCAGTTTCCGCCTCCAAAACCCCATTTCAATGAGTCAGAAAGAGGAAAAAAAAACCTCGACGAGTGTTTTGACGAGTTTTTGTCAAACCACTGTGCAAAAACCTACTGGAGCAGTTTTTGCAGGAGGAATTTTCCTCCTGCAAAAAACTCCGTGCGAACACAGCGGTGGCGATTTCAGGATCGCCAGGAAACTTTAGCTCTCTGGTGAGTAAAGTGGGCAGAGGTCTCTAGCAGCGACCCACTCCTCCCTCATTCAGAATACACACACACGATCGTCCGAGCCCAGCGTGCATGTGTATGGGAGGGATCGGCAGGAATAGCGGTTTGCTGACCGTTATCTAATGTGTATGGCCAGCCTTAGGCTGGATTCACACAACCGAGTGCAAACTCTGATGTGAAAAACTACAGTTTTTCACGTCCGAGACGCACCCGTGCAGGACCCGTTTTCACGGATCCCTCACAGATTGGTGTCTATTGAGGGATCTGTGAAAACCGATGAGAATTTGACATGTTCTATTTTTCCACGGACCCTTCACATGGTCCATTAAAACAACGGGTGTGTGAACAGCCTCATTGAAATACATGCAGCCGTGTGATGGCCGTTTTTTGTTTTTTTTAACGGCCGTATACTACAGTCGTGTGAATGAGCCCTTACAGAGAGATCCATATAAGCTGCAATAACGTAAGTGCCCCGTTACATACAACCCCTTTAAAAAAAAAAAACACTCCCAGCCACAACTCATACACTGTTGGGCCTTATTCAGACAGCCGTGTTCGGTGCGTGATATACGGACCGTGTGTGAGACGTATTTCCTGGACCGACCACGGGTCAGGGAGTCAGGCTCCTATCGTCATAGTTATCTAATAACGCTAGGAGTCCCTGACTCCCCGCGGGAATACTGTGCCGCACTGAAAACACGATTACAGGACAGTGTTCCCGCGAGGAGGCAGGGACTACTATGATGCTAGAAGTCCAGCTCCCTGAACTGTGGTCGGTCCAGGAAATACGGCCGACACACGGTCCATGTATCAGGGACTGAACACAGCCGTCTGAATAAGGACTAAATTATAGATACCACAACAGATGTACCTCTCTCAGTTCCAGTGAAGCGGACTTGGATAACTATAGGATCCTTTATTGATCTAAGTCCGGTTCAGTAGAATCATAGAAGGTCCCGGTATTGCGGCTGTAATTTAAGCCCCTAAAATGCGGCCACATTACATCCGTCTGAACGTGGCCCTAAGCCAAGTGCAGGGTCTGAGGGGGTGGAGCATGACACTGTAAACCTCTGACTCCCTGTGTCACGCCCCACCCCCTCATGCCCTGCATTAGACATAACACAGGGAATGAGCCTTGCCTGGAGTAGCCCTTTAATAAGAGACTGAATTCTTATTATGACTTTATGACTTTCTCTGCTCGGCCTGTCTTATGTTTTCTTTGCTACTGACGCACTTTATAGTGTAAATATTATTTCCCTCTTTATTGTTCATCAGACTCAGCAATTGTATTAATTTTTAAGTTCTCTGTGGGACATGTGTTATTCTTGTCCAAGTTCCTTGAGGGTCCCAGGTCGTAGACTTCTCGGCACCTTGCTCCTCAGGTTTGCGGCTGGAGGTCTCCAATTCTTGAGCCAATAAGATTTTGTAATGTTCATGGTTCCCTTATAGAGACGTCTAAGATGGGAACGACCCTTTACGGCTATGGTTTATGGTTGCCCGCAAAAAATCATTACCAGCTCGTTCTTAAAGGGGAAGGGGGGGGGGGGAGTGGCACAACTTTCCTGTGAAGTTTTCCAAAGCGCTTTACTGCCTGTCAGTGTGTCAGAGAAATTATTAGGCCCTGGCCGCCTTGGTAAACCATCGGCAGGGGTTAAACTACAGGGATTGTGGTCATCTCCGATCCCGGCAGGAGCACGGCTCTGTGTTCCATGTACAATCCCTGTCTGATCTCATAGGTACACAGGGCAGTACCCATGAGATGCCAGTGATAGATATATCGGTCACTGGTTGTAAAGGGGTTAAAGCAACACTCCAGGCAGAACTGATACTGTGTTATGCCAAGAGCAGGGTCTGAGGGGGCGGAGCATGACACAGAATCAACAACACCAGCGTGAAAGCCTGTGTCATGCTCCGCCCCCTCACTAGGCATAACGCCATATGGCCATGTTCATAAATAGCGCAAATACTGTGGATTTAGCCATTAAAATAAGACTAATGGAATAAAAAAAGTAAAATACAGTTAGTTTTTTTTAATGTACAAATATTGCTTTTAAAAAAGTTACACAAACCCCCCTAAAGTAATGTGAAAAAAATAAAAAAATAAAAAAAGTTTACATAACTGGTATCACAGCGTCCGTAAAAGTACAAACTATTACAATGTAATGCTATTTAACCCGCTCAGTGAACGTCGTAAAAAAAACTAAAACTAAATAAAAACACCCAAATTGCGCTTTTTTGGTCACCTTAGCACCCCAAAACATTTTTCGAAAAAAAAAATGATCAAAAAGTCGCATGTACCCCGAAATGGTACCAATAAAAACGACAGCTGGTCCCGCAAATAGTAAGCCCTCCCACCGCTGAATTGACAGAAAAATTAAAAAAAGTTACAGCTCTCACAATATGGCAACACAAAACTAATTTGTTTTTTAACAAAAAGTTTTTTCTTTATAAAAGTGGTAAAACATGAAATAAACTCGATCAATTTGGTATCTCCGTAATCGTATCAACCCGTAGAATAAAATTAACAAAATGTCGTTTATACCGCACGAAACCCAAAAAAGCAGAGATTCCGCAGTAAAAAAAAAGAACGCAATTTAGAAAGAGGAAAAAGCTCATACTTACCCAGAACTCTCTGCTTCCAGCCAATCACAGGCTGCAGAGGTCACATGGAATGAAAAGTGAACCCAGGAGGCCGGGCTGCAGGACGTTAGAGGGGCGCATGTGTAAGTTTGAACTTTTTTTTTTTACCCGCTATTTTCCACAGTGGACGATTTGGTGCGGTTTATCGGCCAGAATTCCCTGTAGTGTCCTGGGTGGATATGCAGCGTATCCGCCCTGTGTGAACTTACCCAGTTCTGCCTGGACTGTAAGGCTATGTTCACACGGAGTATTTTGGGGGAGGAATATCTGCCTCAAAATTCCGTTTGGAACTTTGAGGCAGATATTCCTCTCCCTGCACGCCGATTTTCGCGGCGATTATCGCGCCGTCTTTCGCCCGCGGCCATTGAGCGCCGCGGGCATAAAACAGCGAGAAATACGCTTTCTCCTGCCTCCCATTGAAGTCAATGGGAGGTCGGAGGCGGAAGCGCCCGAAGATAGGGCATGTCGCTTCTTTTTCCCGCGAGGCAGTTTTACTGCTCGCGGGAAAAAGACGCCGACGCCTCCCATTGAAATCAATGGGAGGCGTTCTCGGGCCGCTTTTGCCGAGTTTTGCGACGCGGTTTCCGCGTCAAAAAACTCGGCAAAATACCCCGTGTGAACATAGCCTAAGGCTGGGTTTTTTGCAGGCGGAAGATTTTGCTCTGCCTGTGCGCCGATTTTCGCGGCGTTTTTGCCCGCGGCCATTGAGCACCGCGGGCATAAAACGCAGCGAAACACACTTTCTCTGCCTCCCATTGATGTCAGAGGGAGGTCAGAGGTGTAAACGCCCGAAGATAGGGCATGTCCCTTCTTTTTCCCGGGAGCCGTTTTTTCCACTTGCGGGAAAAAAACGCCTCCGCCTCCCATTGAAATCAATGGTAGGCATTTTCGCCTGTTTTTTGGAGCGTTTTGCGGCGCCGTTTCCGCTTAAAAAAACTCGCCAAAAAAACTCTGTGTGAACTCACCCTAATAGGCCCTGTAGCGATCTATAGATATAGGGGTAGACACGCGGATTTGCTCACATTGGGTGACTCAATACATTCTTATAAACTGCGACTAATTTGTGCCAGACCGGAAATCTCATCCACATAAGGGTATGTTCACACGCAGTGTTTTCAGACGTAATTTGGCCGTTTTACGCCTGAAAAAAACGCCCCTAATACGCCTACAAACATCTGCTCGTTGCTTTCAATAGCTTTTAAGATGTTCTGTTCCCACGAGGTGTAATTTTACGCGTCGCTGTCAAAATACGGCGCGTAAAAAGACGCCCGCGAAAAAGAAGTGCATGTCTCCTCTTGGGACATTTTGGAGGCGTTTTTCATTGACTCCATTGAAAAACAGCTCCAATAACGTCCGTAAAATACTCCGCGAAAAACGCGAGTTGCTACAAAAACATCTGAAAATCAGGAGCTGTTTTCGGCTAAAAACAGCTCCGTATTTTAGACGTTTTTGGTCACTGCGTGTGAACATAGACTTACTGGTAATGTAATCAGCACCGAAAATCCACAGCATTTTCATCCCAATTGCACAGGAGACCTTGTTCACACAGTGCAGGTTTGATGGAGATTTTGCATGTATGATTTTTTTAAGGCAGGAACGCAACCTAAAGAGAAGAAATATATAAAGGAAGGCCTTATTGGTCTGCTCTCCTGGATCCAAGTCTGGTTTTGTCTTAAAAAATGCATGCAGAATCTGCACTACGTGAACAAGACCATAGTCCTCATGCGCATGACCGTACATTTGCGTCCATCATTTATCTGCATTTTTGCGGATAAATTGTGGACCCATTCATCTTTGGCCCCATGCACACAACCGTGGTTTTCACGGATCCGTGCCGGGGCCGCAAATCCAGACCGCAAAAACTCAGGACAAGGCATTTTACAGTCCGGATTTGCGGGTTCACTGAACTGGTGAAATCATTTTGTTTTGTTGTGAATCCTGACGACACACGGATGCACTACAAAGGTTTTTTTTGTGGTCCGATGGAACGCAACGGCCCGCAAAACCAATACAGTCGTGTGCAGGGGGCCTAACACGTCTGACAGCTGAGGATTTGCTACAACTGAATCCAGTTTAGAGAATCCTCTGTGAGTTAGTTATATTAAGGCTACAGATAAAAATTATTGATGGAATTTTGTAAAAAGAAGAAAATAATAAAATATTTAAAAAATAATAATAATAATTATATTAAGGCTGTGTGCGCACTAGGAAGATACGCGGCATAAAAGCACACCGCGTATCTGCCCTGGGCGCCGCAGGGAATTCAGGCAGAAAAATCGCACCAAATTTCGGCTGGAATGTCCGCTGCGGAAAACTGCACATAAAAAAACCCAAAAAAAGTTTCATACTTACGTAGCCACGGTGATGCGTCTGACGTCCTGCAAGCCGGCCTCCTAGGATGACGTTTCATTCCATGTGACCGCTGCAGTCTGTGATTGGCTGGAGCGGTCACATGGGATGAAACATCATCCCAGGAGGCAGGCCTGCAGGACGAAGAAGCACAGAATTCTGGGTAAGTATAAGATTTCTTATTTTTTCCAGAGTTACGATTTTTGCTGCAGAATTGCAGCTTTTCCGCCACAAATAAATCGCAACATCTGCTATTTGCTGCGGGTTTTACATCCCCAATGAATTCAATGAGAAAAAAACAGCGATTACGCAAATACCATTGACATGCTGCGGATTAAAAAAAACGTACCACAGATCAATTTCTGAGTGTTTTTCCCCGCTTATCATTTACGCAGCGTGTGGATGAGGTTTGGGTAAATCTCACCCACTCTGCTGCTACTGGATTATGCCGCCGATTTTCCACAACTAAACCCGTTGCGGAACAACCGCAGTATTTATGCAACGTGTGAACAATCTCACCCGTCCTGATAGTTTGTTACATTTTACCTGCACTAAAACGTTGTATCCGGCTGAGGAGGATTGTCTACGCTGGATACAATTATATTGGTGAAGTCACACGTGGCATAATTTTTTGCAGAAATTTTCTGCGAGTGAATTATGTTCGTGTTATACTGTCTGCTAAGCCCTGTATCTAATCCTCCTACACTGTGCAGTCACTCAGAAAATGGCGGCACACAGTGTAGGAGGTTTGAAGATTCAATCCCTCCTTCTCCTGGCACTATCCAGAATAAGGGAGGGGGGATTGTGTGAGGACACTAAAGCGAGTGTGTCTACCCCAAATTTGCAGCATAAAGCAATGAGGTTGCTTTACCACAGTGACCATGCTGCAATTTTGGGAACTGCTCCCTCTAGTGGCCAGCACATGGAAATTTTATAAATTAGAATCTAATTTATAATATTTTCTGACTTGTGAAAAAATTAAAACAACATGTAATCACTCAAATAATAATTAACAAAAAAAAATTAAAAAATGTTAGCGACACATTCCCTTTAAAAGGCCGGGATTGGAGCTCTCAGATCCCGGCCATTAGAGCAGTGTCCATTATAATACACAGCCGACAACAGCCCGTGATCTCCTATACTTCCCCCTCTGACCTCCACATCACACGCACAGCGGATGTCGGGAAGAGGTTATTCTGGTATCTGATAATCCAGCACCAGGTTCAGAAGTACAAAATAGGAAAGGAATCTTGCAAGACCAGAAGTGCAATCAAAGCTACCAGGGCCACGTTGTAGGGGGGAGAGCACTTTTTTGTGTTGTTCTTCGACCTAGAACCACAAAATCTGGAATTTCAAGCAGAATATAACCAAATATCAGGGGGAAAAAAAGCACAACAAATTTTGGGTTTGGCTTCGTTCTAACTCGGCTCTCTGGCCGTCGTATGGTTTCCATGGCAACTGTACAGCCCAGCGTCTCTTAACACCCAATGTTAGTTTGGGCCGGATTGTCCGTCCAGTTGTACTCTTTAAGGGTATGTTCACACGGCAGCGTCCAATACGCCTGAAATTACGGAGCTGTTTTCAGGTGAAAACAGCTCCTAAATTTCAGACGTAATTGCTCGTAATCGCGTTTTTAGCAGCGTCAATTACGGACGTAATTGGAGCTGGTTTTCAATGGAGTCAATGAAAAACAGCTCCAATTACGTCTCAAGTAGTGTCCTGCACTTCTTTGATACGGGCGCCTTTTTAAAGCCTGTGTGCACAGAACATCGTTACCCCATTGATTTCAATGGGCAGATGTTTGCCGGCGGTTTGGAGCCGTATTTTCGGACGTAATTCGAGGCGTAAAACGCCCGAATTACGTCTGTAAATAGGGCGTGTGAACATACCCTAAGGGTCAATTCCCACAGTGCCATTCAATAGCGGTTTGATTACGTAATTTTGCAGTAAAAAAACATCAATTTAACCGCATAGTGTGAATAGACCCCATGCACACAACCGTAGTTTTTATCCGTAACTACGGATCAAGTAAATGCGGACCCTTTCATTTCTATTGGCCAAGGAAACCTTTCCATAAATTTACAGAAAATGATCCGAAAAATATAGAACATGTCCAATTCTTGTCCGCACTTGCATCAGAGATGCCCATAGAGGTCTATGGGCGCAGACAGCTACGTATGTGCGGACAGTAAAAAAAAACATTACGGTCGTGTGCATGAGGCCTTATCAAAATTAGTTTGAAGTAAACCTGGAGAGGTTGCCTACAGCAACTAATCAGACTGCAGCTTTCATTTTCCCTGGTGCATTTGGAAAATGATAGCTGGAATCTGATTGGTTGCTATGAGCAACTGCTCCATTTTTTACTTCAAACTAGTATTAATAAAGGTCCCTCAAAGTAGATGAGAAAATGACAGCAATGTTCATTACAAAACAACAAAACTTTATTTATATAAAACATGAAACACCCACATTTAAGGGGTTACAATATCTAGAACAGAATATGTTGGCGCCATACGTGTAAAGGATATCTCTTCTGTGTGAAAGGACATTTACGTCACAGGCTCCTGTCAAGTGTCACATTCTCACCAGCACCGCCCTCTCCATTTCCGCCCGTCCCCTCAGCCCGCGTGCACTGACAGCCTCTGACGTTTCAACGGCTCCGCCCCTCAACCATGTGACATCCATACCGCTACTGGAGTCCCCGCCCTGCCCCCGACCACGTGACGTGCCTGCAGCTGGCGTCCCCGCCCCCTCTCCCCCCGCAGCTAGGATGCCGCCCGCCACCTCCTCCCAACAGCAGCGCGGCCGTTGAAATGTCTGCTCTCGCGAGATGATGCCGGAGCGGACGGCGGCGACGAGATTTGCAGGCTGGAGTTGCTATTTGTGTTGAAGGAGGCGGAGGAAAAAAATATATAATAATAAATTCCCAAAAAAAAGCAAAAACGGAGAAAGCGGGCGGGGGGGCTGACGAGAGAAGACCGAGGGTCTTGCCACGATGGCGTCGGGCGACACGCTGTACATCGCCGCCGACGGCTCCGAGATGCCGGCCGAGCTGGTGCAACTACACGAGATCGAAGTGGAATCTATCGAGACGACCGTGGTCGGTGGCGACGATGATGAGGATGACGACGATGACCCCCATCATCACCACCACCACCACCATCACCAGCCCATGATCGCCCTGCAGCCGCTGGACGACGACGACCCGAGCCACGTCCACCACCACCAGGAGGTGATCCTAGTGCAGACGCGGGAGGAGGTGGTGGGGGGCGATGATTCGGATCTGCGGGCGGACGGTGTCTACGACGACCAGATAGTCATCCCGGTGCCGCCCCAGGCCGGTGACGGCGAGTACATCGAGCAGACGCTGGTGACTGTGGCCGGGAAGAGCTCCGGGGGTGGCGGCCGGGGTATGAAGAAAGGCGGCAGCGGCAAGAAGAGCAGCAAGAAGAGCTACCTGAGCGGCGCCGAGCCCAGCGCCCGGAAATGGGAGCAGAAACAGGTGCAGATCAAGACCCTGGAGGGCGAGTTCTCCGTCACCATGTGGGCCTCGGGTGAGTGAGCGCGGCTCCCGGGGACGCCCGGCTTTTATTCTGTTTTGAGGGGGAGCCATGTTTTGATGTGTTGCTGGGCGCCGCCATGTTCGCTGGACAGTATGGCGGACCCGAAAAAACATGGCCGTTTGTGTGTGTATGTGTGAGGGCCGGGGAAGATGGCGCCTGAACATGGCGGCGGCCGCCTAGCGGGAACGAGCGCTGCTACTGCTGAGGGCCCGGGGACTAGGCCGCAATGGCGCACTTCATGGAGAGCTGAGGGGGAGGGGCGGTCGTCGTCGCTATGTCTCCGCGCCCTGCTCCTCCGCTTCCCGGGTATTGTTCTCCGCAAGATCAGGGGACCCCCCGTGTCGGCTGCGGAGGCCATAGCGACCTATACATGTATACATCTCCCCGTACACCGTATACATGAGGTGTGTATACATGTTATATAGTATGGAGATGTACGTGGGTGTGTATATTTATCCAAGTCCGTCAGCATGACCTTAGGACACGTTTAAGGTTGTTTTTTTTTACATTCTTCTAAAATTAAAAGAAATTTCCGGTCTCCGTTTTTTTCCGTCCGTATTGAACGCATCGTCCAGATTCCACCGAGATGTGATGTCACTGCGGCCTTCAGCCATTGGTCATATGACCTATCACAATGGATGACACGTCACTGTCACAGTCATTACCTCATCATGACGATCGGTTCCAAGTGGTGGAAATGTTCCCCATTGGGTCTTGAAGCGACATTAATTTTTAAGAAACTCCTCACAAGTCGTCGCTCTCTCCCCCCCCCCATTAGAAAATATTAAAGTCGCCGTCATTATGCCGTAACGAGCGACCGACCGGAAGTCACCGTAAAGACGTCGTGTTCTCGTGCTGCGGTCGCGGCGATAACTGTATAATAATCATCTCCGATCTGCTGCTCTCTAATTGTTTCAGAACTACAACTCCCAGCATTTTCCTTGCGTTTGTCTTTGTGACCTTTATACATTTCTCATCTGACATGCTGGTCCAGTAGTTGTCAAATGTTGGGAAGCTTCAACTCCCAGCATGCCCTGTCAGTCTGAAGCCTTCAGTGCCTGCTGGGAGTTGTAGTTTGACAACAGGTAGGTGAGTGGAGCCGGCGTCACTTATTTATTTAAGAATTCTTTAGCGTCCGTTCACACTAAGTTTTTTTTATGCTGATCTTGACGCGGCAGATTAGCGCCAAAAAAGGACAATCCCCCCCCCCCCGGTGATTTCAAAAGAGCGGTTGAAATCAATGGGAGGCAGAAAACCTGCAGCGCTTGTTTTGTGCGGGTTTTTTTTGCATGAGATTCAACGGCCGCAGGAAAAAATACGCAGCGTTCAAAAACACTGGCAATTATAAATCTTTCTGTCAAAAAACGGTGTAAACAAGGCCGTATATATTTGTTTTGACTTTGAAAACGGTCGGATCATTTCTAGACGCTTTTCTGTGGTAATAGTCGCCATTCTTCCTGCTGGGATCCGGTGAGATATAGAAATATAACTATATATCAGCGGGGGTGTGGGGGTATATATATATATATATATATATCTATCTATCTGCAAGTCCCATAGGGTGACCTTATCCCCCAGTAATCGGCATTGTGTGGGAGGGTGTCATGACTTGGTGTTGGTGTAGCAGAGCTGTGTGTGTTCTGTACATTATAACACAGGACTCCTCTACATGTCTGGCTTATAACATTGTACGCAGCAACCTTTGGCACACCAGCTACTGTGAGACTACAATTCCCAGCATGCCCTGACGGCCATTGGTTGGAATAATAAATTCTTTGGTTGCCAGGGCATGCTGGGAGTTGTAGTTTCACAACAGCTGGAGTGCCAAAGGTTGCTGACCCCTGGTATACAGTGATGGGTGACCTGGCACGCTTGTACTCGGCCTGTGGTGTGTATGCCCGTTCTCTCGGGGGCTCATGCTGTGCTTTTAAAAGGCAGCAGAGTGTATGATTATAGCGTTGGGCGTATTTGGTTTAGGAACGTTGAGAAACACTGAGTCTAGTTCTGTACGTATCCCTGTATAAGTGTTTGCAACCTTCGGTTTCATAACAGCCAGAGAACTACAACTCCCAGCATGGTTTGCAGACCATGCATGATAACGCATATCCTGGTGCTGTATGTACAAATGTAGTAGAGAGGAGTTTGTCATTAGTGATTTTGTTGTACATCGTGCTAATGTGTGTGAGTTTACGTTCAATAACACGTTCAGCTCTGCTACATCTGTAGATGGAGGAAGCTATTATATGTACATAGTCTGTAACCTGTTCATGAATGGTCTGCTGGTCCCGTTTGCAGGGCACTGAGTGATGTGAAATCCATGGCTGGAGGATGGGGGTGTGGTGTGTGCCAGTCATGTGTTCAGGGTGTAATCATCATCCTCGTGCACTGTATTTATTGTACGTCATGTCGTAAGTCTGAAAACTACGAGTCCCAGCATTCAATGCAAGCAGATGTGGAATGCTGGGACTAGTAGTTTCATTTCAGCAGGACTGGTTGCGGACCGCTGTTAGGAAGTCGTTGTAGTTGTCCCCGGCCTTACCCGCAGGAGCCCTGTTCAAAACATCTGCAGTGTGTAAATGCATCCAGAGGTTGTATGAGATGAGAAAACCTGGCTACCTCCAAAAACAGCGCCACGCTTGTGCATGGGTTGTGTCTGGTATTGCAGGTCGGCCGCATTCATGTGAATTATGGCTTCATTTACACAACTATTGAAATATAGACCTGACCTACAGATAACTCGTGTTGTGCTGCGTTGTCATTATTTCTGTATTTTCTCCCATATTGCAGAATCCTATACAAACAGAATGCGGATTTGTATTTTCAGACCCACTGTATGACTTGTATGGGGTTTATATGACTAGGGGCCTGTTCACATCACCCTTGCCCTTCCATTGAGGGTTTCCATCGGGTTGCCAAAGGTTTCCGTTTGTCACCGCTGTGACCGGGTTCCATCGTTTTGACGCAATAAATAGCGCAGTCGACTACAGTATTGTCTGTCAAAAAGACGGAACCCTTGCAAAACTGCGACAAACTGAAACCATTTGTACCGCATCCGTCATCATTGAAATCAATGATGATGCAAACCGAGACCTATGGTTTCCATCCTGACGGGAAGCTCCGACTGAACGCCAGAACAGATCCCTGACGCAGATGTGAACGAAGCCTAAGGCACCCTACACACGTAGCGAGTTTTCTGTCCCGATTTGCAGGCTAGTGGATGATGTGTAAAGATTCTCATCCACAAGATGCTGAACGTTTTTCGCACAGAAATCGGAGCATTCAGCGGATATTGACATTTACATAGTGCTCATTCTGTTCTGGATATTCATTGCGGATTTCACCCTTTTCAACGTAGAAGGGGTGAAATCTGCACATAACACGTGCGGCTCTTGCTGCGGAAAACCTGCTATATGTGTGGGGCACCCTTATACAGCATGCCGTGTATGTAGAAAAACGACCATACGATGGGAATATATAGGTCCGCACCGGCTCCGTATTCGGGACCTTGGATTCCGGATATTGTCCCTGTGATTGGGGCCTGACTTTGTCTTCAGTTAGATCATAGTGATCATCCCATCCATACTGACCTCACACGACGAGACCTGGATGAGTGGTCAGTCTGCGTTAGGAAGGGCCGGAGATGACGCGGTCAATGGTCACAGATAGTCTCGATGTCTGGCTTCTGTATCTTTTCCTCTGCATATTGTCATGTTTGTCTTTACATGATCAGTGAGTCTTCTCCTAGTGGTCGTCATACACAGGGGCAGTGTGCGGACACCACATACATAGCTCTCTGACTGCCACCAAGCCCCCCAATCTGTCCCCTCCAGCTGAGATGAACACCAGACTTCCTGTCTTTAGTCCCCAATGGTGGTAACAGGAAGTCTGCGTCCATGATGTCAGGGCCTTCTGTTCCATTGCCCAGCGTTTACTTGTGCACTACATGTGTACGAGCTGCAGTTTGAGGGTCATTGTATTATTTGCACATTTTTGGTATGATTTCTACTAAAGTCTATCGGGCTAGCCTCAGGGGTGGGCAATCTCTGCAGTCGCACAGGGCACATTGTTCATACTGGCTGAAGTGGGCACTACATGAAATCGTAATACTTGTATGACCGCATTGTCTAGACGTTTTGTAGCACTACCATTAGATGACTGTGTACGGAGCTGTTATTTGGTCACTGTTGGTATTCGTTGAGCACTGTATGGCGGTTATCACTTAGGCGTTATTTGGCACTGTACATTATGTTTTTGCAGTATATGATGGTGGCACTGTATGGCATTGTTACAAAGGCAACTGTATGGAGGTATCATACGGCCAGTGTACAGTTCTGTTATTTGGGCATTGTACTGTATAATACTGATACTAAGTATACTAGGTACTATATGGTTTTTGTACACTGTTTTGCAGTTACCGTACAGGGTGGTGCAACAACACATGGCGCCATCTATTGTCAGGGACTGGCCCTGGACATTGTCTATAGGCCCCCAGTCTAAGGCCGGGTTCCCATGTAGCATAAACGTTGCAGAATTTCCGGAACAGAATTATGTGCGTAAAATCCGCAGCATTTACAGTGATAGCAAAGTGGATGAGATTTGAATAACTCTCCTGCACACGCTGCGAAAAAAAATCCTCCCCGAAAATATTCATAAATTGACCTGCAGTGCAGTTTTTTTTGTTTTTTTTTTCCCTTTCGTTGCAGGTTTTCCCCCCATTGACTTCAATAGGGAAATAAAAACCGCAACAAATAAAAAAATCCAACAAACTTTTTTTTGTTTACATTTATTAAAAGTCTCTACTTTCCACCTGAGTGTTGTCATAGCGACAGCACCTTGTTCCCCCAACTTCTCCGTGCAGCCCGGCCCCTTGGGATGACCTTTTATCCCACGTGACTGCTGCGGCGTCATCACAGGAGGCCGGGCTACACGGAGAACAGAGGAACGTGTCACTATGACAACGGGGGTGAGAACAGGGTAAGTATAAACTTTTTTTATTTTTTTTTTCTCCTATATTTGCACCACAATTGTGCGTTTTTTTTTGGCCAGAATTCCGTGTATCCAACCTAAAACCTGCAGGGAATTTTTGGTGAAAAACCGCACCAAGGTGTAATGCAGATTTTTGTCCAGAATCGCTGCTGCAGAAAACGGAGGTGAAAACCAAAACTTACCTCACTGGCATTTCCATAGCGACACGTCCCTCTGTTCTCCATGCAGCCCCACTCCCAGGATGACTGTGCAGCGGCCACATGGGATTAAATGTCATCCCAGGAGACCGGCCTGAATGGAGAACAGAACAACGCCAGGGGGGTGAGTATTAACCTTTTTGTTTTAAACACAGGTTATTTTATTTTCTAATTTGCCGTTTTTACAGTGGAAAAGCTGCGATTCCGCCGCAAAAATCGCAACATTTGCTATTTGTTGCGGGTTTCACCTCCCCATTGAATTCAATGGGGTAAAAGAGCAGCGATTGCAGCATAAATTGACATTCTGGGTATTAGAAATAAACGCACCGCTGGTCAATTTACTGATTCTTGGCAGATATTTTCTACAGCATTTGGATAAGATTTGTTCAAATCTCATCCACTCTGCTGCTTATGTAATGCGCTGCAGATTTTCCGCTATGAAATCTGTTGCGGAAAATCCGCAGTGTTTACGTCGTGTGTGAACATACCCATAGAGAAAAACACTGGGGAAAAAAACATCTGTTCACTACGTTCAGTCGTGTGCCGACAAAACAGAAAGTGAAATGACATGAAGCACTTCACAAGTCTGTGTGCCAGGGAGAGGAGCTGATCTATTGTGTGTGTGTGTGTGTGTGTGTGTGTGTGTGTGTGTGTAGGTGTGTGTGTAGGTAGAGGCCTCAGCACTGACAAGTCTGTGTGTCGGGGAGAGGAGCAGAGAGCTATGTTATAGATAGATATATGTGTGTGTGTGTGAAGGCCTCAGCACTGACAAGTCTGTGTGTCGGGGAGAGGAGCAGAGAGCTATGTTATAGATAGATATATATATGTATATGTGTGAAGGCCTCAGCACTGACAAGTCTGGATGCTTTGGGCCTTATTTTCTGTAATATGAGCGAGCGTTGTAAGTGCGGTTTTACATGAGGTACTAGGATCGCAGCTTCTATAGGAACCGTTACAAGAACTTGTCATAGAGCGAAAACCACCAAAAACTTGCACGTATTGTTAACTGCAGCAGAGACACAATGACTGCACCGAAAATAAAAGCTGCCTGTTAATACAACACCCACATGTATTAACACCTCTAAAAACTGCTTCTATAATAAAGGGTTTCTGGCGTTCGCTGTTTTTGCTGTTCGTTTTCCTGCCACGTCTGTTGCACATTTAGGACAATAAGGCGTTGTGCTCAGGGTCTGTACGGCCGCACACGGGGTCTCTACAGTGGAGCTGCAGGCACTCTGGGTTCCTCCGTGTGGCACCGTAGTACGGAGATATTCAGACTTTTTTTCTGCTAGGCCTATAGTAGTAGAGGGCACTTTTTCTGCCATTTCTTCTGCTCCTATTTGTTGAGCTACTTCTGTTGGAGTTACATATAAACCTTCCATCATGTTTGGATTGGCAGATCGTACATGTGGTCTGCAATAAGGAAAGGCAGATAAGCTGCCCCGAGACACTCGGCAACGCTCTTTTCCTGGGGAAACAAGATCGGCCATATTTAAATCCAACCTGTCCGATCTTTGTTTCCCCCAACAGCAGCAGAAATAGGACCGCTGAGACGCTTCTAGAGATGATAAAAGGACTAGGAGACTTGTTGCAATCCTACGTAAATCCTTCCTGCGCCTGAAATCGTAGGGGTAAAGTTTAATAATTATAAGATTGGAGCGCTGGTGGGGATACATGTGGGGAAAGCTCCGGTGTTGATGGTCAAACAAGGTGCTTTGTATCCTTCTCACCAGCCTATTACAACTCTTGTACTGACGGGCCGGCGAGGGGCGGCTTCAGTAGATATCAGCCAGGCGCATATAGGAGCAGTCTCTTACTGGCTCATTGTGCCGGCTCCTGACTTACCTCACGTAAAGTCGCTCAGTAGGAGCGTTAGTATAAATACATGAGATTCTTGGAGACTCTTGTCAATTTAACATTTCTACTGAGCTGCCAGTCCCCCTGCCCGAAGGGAGTTCAGTACCATGAATAGAAATGCGCAAGAACTGGGGAGCGCCACAGATTGAGAAGCCGTGCATTAGAGGTGTTATTGTGACCTGTGTCCATATAGTAGGTGACAAGTGTTTGGGGTCATTGGAGTAGCTCCGCTGCAGGCTTCAGTTCTGTGACTTTTAAATGCGTTTTACAACAAAAAAATGTATGGCATATCAGCTAGAGGTGCCCTAAAAGTGTGATCGCTGGCTGTCCGACTGCTGCAGTCCTCACTGATTTTGAGAAAAGGGAGATCCTGGTCCATGTTCCCATCAAGCACATTTGCTCGGCACAGCCTGTTGACAATTTATTGTGTCTCCCAATGTCTGTTCTTGGGGGGACAGGAGTTTTGAATGGTCTCTACATTCCTATTCCTTTGTTCCCCCAGCTGAGTTGGCAAGAGTGATCACCTGACTGCCTCCAAGACTCCGATGCTATGAAGCAGATCTGAATAATGTAAGGGTCCTTTTACACAGGCCAATATGGACCGTGAAAACGAGCCCCGATCAATGAGACCGCTCTCGTTGATCGGCGGTCGTTTGCTCTTTCACAAGGAGCAATGATTGGTTGTGTATGGGGATGAGCGATCGTTTTTGTTTACACGATAATATTTAGTGTTGTATAAACGATCAGATCAGCCGATGAACGCTCGTTTGCCCGATCATTGGCCCGTGTAAAAGGGCCTACAAACAAGTGAACACTTTCTTACATGCGCCCAACAAAATCAGCCGTTTACAGGGCTCAATACTCTCAGATCTGATCTTTCACAAGATCTTTAAAGGTGCACTTTAATTTATTAAGGGTTAGGCCCCATGCACACGACCATAAATTTGGCTGTAATTACAGCCTGATTCAGTTCTATTGGCCGCGGACACCTTTCCGTATCGCTACGGATTGGTGTCCGTGCCGGGAATTCTGGAGCATGTCCGTTTTTTCGTGTTTAACTGGCCGTGCTCCCATACTTTGTATGGGAACATGGCCCGAAAATGCAGGCGACCATCAGTAGCTGGACGTGCCCGCAATTGTGGGCCATGATTACAGGCACGGCCGTGTGCATGAGGCCTAACTAAACTTTTAAACCACTTTTGACATGTCAGAAGTTTTGATTGGAAGAGGTCCGAGCACAGAGACCCCCACTGATCGCTAGAACAAAGCGGCAGAAACACTTGGGAGGGTGCAATAGCGCTTTATTTCTGTTCGGCTTTCCTCGGAGCGTGGTCCGGGCTCATAGACTTTTAAATTGAGCTCATACACAGCTCCGAGAAAAGCCTTTCAGAAACTAAGCAGCACACTGCACATCTGAGCCCTTATGCCACTTTGTTTTAGCAATCGGGGGTCTCCGTGCTCAGACATCCACCGATCAAAACTTATTACATGTCAAAAGTTTTTTGAAAGTTTAGTTATCCTTCTATTCTTTCCTGTTGTAAATGAAGATAACCTGATAAACCCAGACGTCTGCGCATTATTTAACCCGGACAGAAGTATCCAATTAGCTTAAAATTCCAAATTCTCTACTTCCCTGTGTCTCGGCCCCCACCAGCTGTTTATTCTTGTGCCGCAATGACGCCCCGTCTCTCCGTGATGTGACCCTGCAGAGCTCTGGTTGCAAAGGTGATGTCAGTTGGTACGGGATGTCAGCACTGCAGCCAGTGGTTGGCTGAGGGGTCACGTGATGGAGAGATGGGACGTCATTGCGGCAAAGAATTAAACCGAAGCCGCCGGGGAAACATTTCAAAGTGGGTAAAGTACTTTTTTTTTTTTTTAAATGCGATTTGTAGCCTTGTTTTATGAAAGCTCAGACAATCCCTTAACGGACAGTCCTACATATCATAGCACAGTGATTGGGTAAGGGTGACTCCTACCTGCGTAGTTGAATAACTTGAACTATACAATTTATTTATTTTTATTTTGGTGCGAAACAGATGGGGGGTGGGATGTTGACTGTCTGACAACCATAGTGTTTAGTGTTGACGGCATGGCGTGTCCCGTGTTATCTGTATCTGAGGGCACATTATATCAGGCAGAAGGTCTCTTCCCACGGCACTGATCCTCATGAGCTGTAGAACGCGTTAACAGGTGTCTCCTCCAGAGAGTAATTTTGCTTCTAATTTGCACATTGTTTGAGACCTTCAAATTATACGGTTCATCTTCTCTTTCCTTACAGATGATAAGAAGGACATTGACCATGAAACGGTGGTGGAGGAACAGATTATTGGTGAAAACTCTCCACCCGATTACTCGGAATACATGACGGGAAAGAAACTCCCACCTGGGGGAATACCAGGCATTGATCTGTCTGACCCCAAGCAGTTGGCTGAATTTGCAAGGTATTTGCGCTCCCTTTAAATCTCCATCTTTTTAATTGACAACCTAAAATATGATCGTGTCTGGTTGTGGATTGATTTTTTTTTTTTTAGTGACTTCTCACTGCCCATTTAATAGCAGGGGATTGCAGTAGGCTGGCAAGAAGCAACCAGTGCAGGAAAGCTGCCCCCGAAAGTGGCTGATTCTTTAACTGCATGTGGTTTCTCACTGCCCTCCTTACATCAGTGCCCAGTAGGTCGCATTCATTTCTTTTAGTGGTTGATAGGTGCAGTAAACCTAGAAATGTAAGCATCCATATACCAGCTTAGTAATTCTGTGCCATTCCTGCTCAGCCAGATACCATTCCTTGTTTATCGTCTGTACGTGATGCCCATGAGACTGGACGTCACGTAATTGCTGCAGCCATCCCTTCTGTATGACCTGTCAGCACAGACATGATGGTGTGATGTCACATGATTGCGTACAGATGATAAACCGGAAGGACTGGAGATCAGCGGCGCAGGAACGACACTGAATTACTAAGGTAAGTATTGGTACAAATTAGCTTTTTAGTTTGAGCCGTATTAAACCTTCATTAGAAAAAAATCCTAGTAACCCTTTTAATGATAAAAGTAAATAGACAAAAAAAATGCCCCCAGTTTTTGTCATTGTGCAGGATTTTTTTTGCATGCTCCTGAAGCAGTCTTGTGAAAATCTTCCTTGTCTCCTATTGCAGACAACAGTGGGGGAGAGCTCCTGCTGTAGCCAGTTGCTTTACAGCAAAAGAAAGGTCTGATATGAGGTTTGTGAGATGGGGCAGGGGGCAATATATAGAAGAATTCTTTATATATTTCTCAGGAGGATATTAAAGGAAGAATTGGTGGGATTTTGTGTAATATTTTTAGGGGCATTTTCTACCGTTTTTAGTGTTCTTTTAAAATAAAACTCCTGGAGTTTATTTGTAAATCGTTGTTTGAGTCCTTTCTTCTACACTGATAATGTACATTGCACTTTTTTTTCCTTGAAGAATGAAGCCAAGGAAAATCAAAGAAGATGATGCTCCGAGAACGATTGCCTGCCCCCATAAGGTCAGTTACGTGCGTCCTTCATCCCATTGACTTCAGTGAGGGAAGATAACTGCACGTTAGGACCTTAACCCCTTAATGACCGCCGATAAGCCTTTTCACGGCGGTCATTAATGGGCTTTATTCTACAGCGCCGCTATTCCACGGCGCTGCATTAGAATAAAGTAAACAGAGCCGGGAGCTGTCAAATCTCCCTGCTCTCAGCTGCCAGAGGTAGCTGAGGGCTGGGGGCGTCCCTGCTCGAACAGGTGAGATCAATATAAGTATCGATCTCACCCGTTTAACCCCCTCAGATGCGGTGCTCAATAGCGTGCACCGCATTTGAGTGGTTTTGGAGTGAGGGACGGAGCTCCCTCTCTCCCCACCGACACCCGGCGAGAAGATCGCCGAGTGTCTGTGTCTGCGATGGCAGCAGGGGGCCTAATCAAGGCCCCCAGGTCTGCCTGTAATGAATGCCTGCTAGATCATGCCGCAGGCATGACCTAGCAGATGCCTGTCCGTTTTAAACGGACAGGCAGTAATACACTGCAATACAAAAGTATTGCAGTGTATTACAATAGCGATCGGAGAATCGCATATTAAAGTCCCCTAGAGGGACTAGTAAAACAGTTGAATAAAGTTAATTTAAAAAAATGTGAAAAAAATAATAATTAAAAACCCACATTTTCCCCTTAAAAAATCCCCACAATAAAGCAAAAAAGTTACACATATTTGGTATCGCCGCGTCCGTAATGACCCCGACTATAAAGCTGTTACATTATTTAACCCGCACGGTGAACGACGTAAAAAATAAAATAAAAAACAATGGAAAAATTTCTGTTTTCTGTTAATCCTGACTTAAAAAAAATGTGATAAAAAGTGATCAAAAAGTTGCATCTACTCCAAAATGGTACCAATAAAAACTACAAGTCGTCCCGCAAAAAACAAGACCTTATACAGCTATGCCGACGCAAAAATAAAAAAGTTATAGGTCTTCGAATGTGACGATGGAAAAATGTAAAAAATGGCTTGGCCATTAGGGCCCAGAATGCAAGCAGGGGGAAGGGGTTAATATCAGTATGGCAGTGTAACTTTCCATGCAGGCCATTTTGCTGCACTGCAGGAACATTAAAAACAGGGTTTTTAGATGCAGCAGTGGTGCTGCACCACTACCTCAATGTGTGAACACTACCTAAGACAAGTCATGTAGAATACTATAAGGTAATAACTACGTGGCTTAGCTGATGACGCAGAAGGAGGAAGGAAGTCTAAGAAAATTAGACAGGCAGTTATTGCCCGGGGACGGACTGCATTGTCTTGTGTTTGAGTGTCTGGGCGGTGGAAGTGATCGTCAGCTCCTACTCCCTAGACTTCGCTGAACCACAGACCTCGCACTTCCCGTGGAGCCGAAGCCGCTGGGTGTTGTTAAAGGCAGCTAATTTGGTGCTTGTACACCTGATATATTCTTCTTGGTGGTCCTTTTGTGGCTCATTTTGAATGTTCTGGACCACCATAGGTTAGCAGCAGCATTCAGCACTTCAGTGTGACCCATTGATGAGTGAATACCGTTACATATTTTATGCTGTTTTTCTCCGGTCATACATTATATGGGTGCACATCTTTCTGACAAGGCTAAATATTATTAAAGAGGGTGTCCAGGTGTTAAAAAACAAACAAAACATGCACAATATTTATTAAAATAATGAAAATACAACACTCACCTGATTGGCTGTGGTGGTCATGTGCTGATATTGCAAGTCACGTCATCACTGCTGCCATGTAAACAAAGACCATCAGGGAACCAGGGGGGGGGGGGGACTATGCTGGGGGCTTAACAGGTAAATATAGTTTTATTTCTCTTTATTGTTTAAGATTTTTTTTTTTTTTTTACTTTACACCTGGACGACACCTTCAAGCTTTGTTTGACAACCTTCTCTGATTAGGTGCAGATTTAGTCTTCTATGTGGGAAAAGTCCCATCAAGTCTTCATTGATGACATTTTTCAAACTGCTGTGTCTTTCTTTTTCAGGGATGTACAAAGATGTTCAGGGATAACTCCGCAATGAGGAAACACTTACACACACACGGTCCACGGGTACACGTCTGTGCAGAATGTGGGAAAGCCTTTGTCGAAAGCTCGAAACTTAAGAGACACCAGCTGGTTCATACTGGCGAGAAGCCGTTTCAGGTACCTACCGCTCAATCATACACCAATTCAAAGTCTGTCCTTGTCCTCTAATTGCTGCGCATGTCTTCCAGCGGGATTACTGCACATTAGTGACATTCAGGATGGATTCACACACCGCTTTAGTCTGGGGTCAGTGGCTGTTTTTCTATGGTATCGGTTATTTTCTGGCGTTGTCTCCATGGACTTTGAAAACGCCAGGAAAAACGTCTGTAGAAAATGTATGGAACACATGCCGATTTTTTTTTTTTTTGACATGTATTTACAAAATGCTAAAAGACGGCGTGTGAATGAGGGCTTAGGGAAGAATCACACACCGTTATGATGCCGGTTTTTTGCAGACCTTGTTTTTTAGCCAAACACTGGAGTGGACACAAAAGAAAGTAGATGCATCCGCCTTTTCTTTATACCTTTCTTACCTTTTGGATCCACTTCTGACTTAGGTTAAAAACTGAGCCAAAAAACAGCATCAAAACTGTGTGTGAAGGAGGCCTTAATGGATTGTCCAGTTTTTTCAATCCCTTTTGTTAGAAGGGTCCCCAGAAAATCAACTGATCACAGGATATCCCACTGCTGGGACCTCCAACAAATTTATAATCTGCAAAGGAACCTGACAGCAAGCGTTCAATTCCCCTGCAGCACCACCACAAGGGAAATTAACAACGACGTGTTGTCCACTGAAATCAATGAGCTGTTTGTGCAAATTTATGGCCTTGCAGGGTCCTCCTGAGAATGATGTGGTTTTTGTAGCCGCTTTCTGCGGCTGATTGATGGAGGTCCCTTTTTTATAATTGTTTTTTTATTCATTATCTTTAAAGTGTTACTAAAGTTTGTTTTTTTTAAACTTTTGACATGTCAGAAGTTTTGATCGGTGGGGGTCCAAGCACTGAGACCCCAACTGATCACTAAACGAAGTGCTCAAATGAGCGACGTGACGCTTGGTTTTTGATGGGCTTTTCTCAGAGCGATGTACGAGCTCAATAGAAAGTCTGAATCCGTACACCGCTCGCTTGGGTTTCTAATGAAAGCCGTTCAGAAACTATTCGGCACAGCTCTCACTCAAGCACTTCTGACGCTACTTTTTAACAATCTGTGGTCGGACTCCACAGATCCAAACTTCTGACATGTCCCTATGACATGTTAAAAGTTTAGTAAGGCCCCATGCACACACGAACGTGATTTTACGGCCGCAATTCTCCCGAAAATCCACGAGAGAATTGCGGCCCCATTCATTCCTATGGGCCCATGCACACGACCGTGGTTTCCGCGGTCCGTGCATGGGCCAGGAGCCTGGACAGCAGAAAGAACGGACATGTCTTATTATAGCCGTGTTCTGCGGTTCGGGCTTATAGGAAATAATGCACGTGGTCATATGCACGGCCTACGATTTGCGGGTGACACTCCGCTGCCGGCCAACCCGAAAATCATGGCCGTGCACATGGCTACGGTTGTGTGCATGAGGCCTTACACTTTAAGAATTTCTGATATTGTTTGTGTGTGGTTCCACTTGAGGACAGGTCGTTTTTTTTTGTTTTTTTTCATCGACCTACTAGTGACGTTTTAGGCCCTATGCACACTACCGTATTTTCACCTATCCCGAAATACTGTTTGTAAATACGGTCCATGTTGCATCCGTATATGCGGATCCGTAAAAAGAGAGGATGTCATCAGCATATTGCATAGCAACGCTTCCGTAAATATGGGCGGTATACAGATTCATAAACATATGCCATCCATATTTATGGAGGCTCACGTAGACTTCTATGGGAGAGTTCTTGCCGTAATTAATGACAAGAATAGGACGGGTTTTATAATTTTTTTTCAGCACGGACGCCGATCCGTAAAAATACTGAAAGGTGTCCATGGCCAATAGAAATGAATGGAGCCGTAATTACTGATGAAATATACGGTCGTGTTGTATTTAATGAGATTTGCTTGGTTTTGATCTCCATAAAGATGCGTAATTGTTTCTCTGCTGTTTTTTTGTTTTTTTTCTTCCAGTGCACATTTGAAGGCTGTGGAAAACGATTCTCATTGGACTTCAATTTGCGCACTCACGTGCGGATTCACACCGGCGACCGACCCTATGTGTGTCCATTTGACGGCTGTAACAAGAAATTTGCCCAGTCGACCAATCTGAAATCTCATATTTTAACACACGCTAAAGCCAAAAATAACCAGTGACACTTCACAAATGGAAAGACGTCTTAGCCCACGCAGCATCTTTACAGGTGTATGACCGAAATACGCCTACCCCTTTGTACATGATTTCCAGGGATACATTTTAAAAGAAGCCGCCTCATCACCTGAGACAATTTTGATAAAAGTACTGTAGTCGACTTAAATGGAAACCAATCTACAATCCAGTGCTTACGACGCTCTGTTACCCGGCTTTCCAGTTTTCAAGTGTATTTTGTAAAGTGCCCCTCCCCCATCCTTTTTCTTCCCACCCCTCAGGAGAGACCTGTCCCATATTCCCATCCAGACTTTCCACCACAATGTTGAAAATTTGGACGTTTCACCTCGTCATAGACGCGCACCTGTTCCTGAATTATTATTTTTTTTCTAAGTGTGCATATTGTACACTATTTTTGGGGATATGCTTAGTAATGCTATGTGGTTTAATTCTGGAGGTTGATAATTTTTATTTTTTTTGCTTGCAGTAGATTTTCTTTAAAAGAATGGACAGTTACTGTACTGAATGCATACTTCAAAAGTATATATTTTTTTTCCTGTAAAAATAAAAAAAACAAAAACTAAAAATAGAAAAAAACAAAAAGGAAAAAAAAAAACCAGTCTTTATAATAATAGGTTTTGTTTGCAATCTTTATTTTGGTTGTATTTTTTCGATGTTAACACCTCTTTTGTATAATTGTACCGTATATAGCTGTATTGAAATCATGTAGCACCGAATAGTAGATGTGATTTAAGCTAGTGTTAATGAAATTCATTTTAGTCACTTATTTTTTTTGGGGGGGGTGGGACGGCAGGGGTGATACTGCCAGACGCTGATGTTCATTGTTTTTATTTGCTAGGTCCATTGCGGAAACTGGTGCTCAGTTGTAGAATGTGATGTATAGCGCCCCCCACCTCCCCCCAACGTTTTTAACTGCTTTGGCCAATGAGCTGTGAGCCGATCTAATAACATAAAATTGACCTGGACAGCAAGTAGCAGCCCTTCCCATTGACCCCCAATAATAAATTTGGGCAAAAATTCCGTCTACTTTTTTTTTATTTTTTTTGTTTTTTCCATCCTAATTTTGTTTTCTTTTTCCCCTCCACCCTCCTCCAGTTATTAACTCCTTTATCTAAAGGATCTTCTTAGACGTGTCCAAGTATCCGGGCACCGCTTGTACTTCACGATATAGTAGCTGTGGATGAATTGTAGGTTTATAACACAGAGATTGCTGTCTATTCACTATTAACCTGATGTACAGACGTAATTGATATGCAGCAAACATGGCGATACCCGACCCCAGTGTTATTCAGGAAGCAACTGCATGGAGATCTCCGCATGAAGTTGTGCCTCTCCCCCCTCCTCCATTCTCCCTCTACTGAGAACCACCTGTCTACATGTAGGGGGCGCTCTGTCCCGCACACCTCCTGATGACTGGATATTTGGGTTGATCTGAATTGTTGGTCACGAGTTTCCTACCTGTGTTAACTACCGCCAGGCGTACTTTTTGTATTTTAATACTGTAAATACATTTATTTCCCAAAAATAACTTCAGTTTCTATTTTTTACTGCTGAGCGCGGGTTATACTCTACAATGTTGTTGTTTTTTTTTTTTGTCTCTTTCTTGCTGACATTTTGTCTTTTTAGGCTTTGCGGCAGAGCTGTGAATATTATGAAAATTGATTGAACTGCTCCGACTCCTCCGCTGCGTAAGCTCCAGCCATTGTTTTCTTTTATCGCGTCGTCCAAGCTCTTTGCAAGGACCAAACCGTATAGAGTTGTTGCGTATTTCCTCGTCCTACATATAACTTGGTTTAAAGGAACCTCTCGGACTTGTAAGTTTTCATTGTTACAGAATATCTAAACTTTGCAGTAGTTCTCATTACAGTTTCAGCAAATACGGGTTATTTTTGGATTCTTTGTACAATACATTTTTACAGTTTATCTTGGAAGGTTTCCCAGATCTCTGCTTGCTGTCATTCAATGGGAACATTCATTGTTTACTTCCAGTGGATAAAAATCGGTTCTGTTCCAATGATGGGCACACGGCTCCTTACAGTATGTGTATGAGATGTGTGTCTTGTAACGAGCCGTGCACCTGTGTGTCCATTATGGGACCAGAACAGCTTTTTATCCACTGGAATGAAACAATTCTGGTTCCTATTGAATGACAGCAAGCAGAGATCTTGTAATCCATGACTTATCAATACATAAAGTGTGTGATAAAGAGTTCAATTAATTTTACATTACAATCAATAACCTTTATTTTCTGACACTGGAAAATCACTTTAAAGTGCCCCTCTAGATATAACAAATATATATGTAAATAATCCTATCCATATTCTTTGTTGGGTTTCTAATTGCTTTTGTTTAATATGGAGCTGCAAAATTCTCTTCCTGCTTGTTTAAAGAGGCTCTGTCACCAGATTTTGCAACCCCTATCTGCTATTGCAGCAGATCGGCGCTGCAATGTAGATTACAGTAACGTTTTTATTTTATTTTTTTAAAAACGAGCATTTTTGGCCAATGAGGCTTTCTAAAGTCCAACTGGGCGTGTATTATGTGCGTACATCTGGGCGTGTTTACTACTTTTACTAGCTGGGCGTTGTGTATAGAAGTATCATCCTCTTCTCTTCACAACGCCCAGCTTCTGCCAGATCACGCTGTGACGTCACTCACAGGTCCTGCATCGTGTCGGCACCAGAGGCTACAGTTGATTCTGCAGCAGCATCGGCGTTTGCAGGTAAGTCGATGTAGTTACTTACCTGCTGATGCTGCTGCAGAATCAACTGTAGCCTCTGGTGCCGATGTGGCCGACACGATGCAGGACCTGGGGCAGGAAGTGAGTGACGTCACAGCGTGATCTCTCGAGAACACGCTGTGTGTCTGCACTGCTGGCCGTTAAATCTCCCTGCTCTCAGCTACCCGAGGCAGCTGAGGGCTGGGGGCATCCCTGCTCGAACGGGTGAGATCGATATAAGTATTGATCTCACCCGTTTAACCCCTCAGATGCGGTGCTCAAGAGCGTGCGCCGCATCTGAGTTGTTTGGAGGGAGCTCCCTCTCTCATCCCACTGACACCCAGCGATAAGATCGCCGAGTGTCTGTGTTGCTGATGGCAGCCGGGGGCCTAATAAAAGCCCCCAGGTCTGCCTGTGGTGAATGCCTGCTAGGTCATGCCAGTCATGTCCGTTTTAAACGGACAGGCAGTAATACACTGCAATACAGAAGTATTGCAGTGTATTCTAAATGTGATCGGATAATCCCCTAGTGGGACTAGTAAAAAAAATAACTGAAAAACGCCCTTTTTCCCCCTTACAAATAAAGTTAAAAAGTTACACATATTTGGCATCGCCGCGTCCGTAACGATCCCGACTATAAAGCTATTACATTATTTAACCCGCACGGTGAACGCTGTAAAAAAAACTATGGAAAAATTGTTTTCTGTGAATCCTGATTTAAATAAAAAGTGATCAAAAAGTCGGATCTACTCCAAAATGGTACCAATAAAAACTACAAGTCGTCCCGCAAAAAAAAAAATCCCTCATACAACTGCATCGGCGAAAAAAATAAAAAAGTTATTGCTCTTCAAATATGGAGACACAAAAACAAATAATTTTGAAAAAAAAAAAGCGTTTTTACTGTGTAAAAGTAGTAAAACATCCAAAATCGATACAAATTTGGTATCATTGCAATCGTAACAACCCGCTGAATAAAGTTATTGTGTTATTTATACCACACGCTAAACGGATGCTGTTGGTGGGTGGCTCTAGCACGTGGTGAATTGCGCATGTGCGGACCCCGTCATTCCTCCGCACAGGCGCGGTTTACTGTTCATGCCCTGTACTGCTATTTATGACAGATGACACAGCTTACCAGCGGACAGGCAGACCCAGGTGGTGTGAAGATTTCGAGCAATCAAGGCTTGTGGCGGGGAGCTTGTCAGCAGGCAGGGAGCTTGTCAGCGGGCAGGGGACCCAATGTGTGTGAATGGGAAGATGCAGAGCAATGGACAGCGAGGAGCTGCGGTTTTATAGACTGCAAAGACTCGTGGGAAATGTAGTTATAGGATGTTTTGAAATGCACCACAATAGCAACCGGAGGATGTAAAGGTGTGGTGGGGTAGACACGCCACTAACCTAAAAAGCCAAATAAAATGCCACAAATAAAAACGTAGCTCACTGAGCTCTGCGGTTTCCATAACTCCCGTAGAAGTTGCGTAAAGCGCATAGCACGGTGAACCACTCTCTTTCCGTATCACAGTAGCTACGTAGACGGTGTAATTCGCAATGCTATGCTATTTTCATATCCCCCATTCACTTGTATGGGAGTTTTGGAAACCGCGTAGCTCCGCGAGCTCTGGGCTTATACTTGTGTTTGGTGAATAGTGCCAGATCGAAGAGTGGATCTGTCAAACCCTACTGGCTACATGTGATTGCCTTATTTGTAGTAAATTATACTGTAATAGATTAGATTCTTTCTGTCCTTGCTCTAATGAAAATTCCTGTGCTTGTGCTTATACACAATCTGAACGAGCAGAGCTGCAATGTAAAGCATGGAAGAGGGACAGCAATAGCCCAAGTCTCTGATGGAGCTCAGACTCCAATATGCAGGTAAGTAGACTCTCCCTACGGCGGAAACGTAATCAATAGGTATTAGTCAAGTGGCTTATGTTTACGTTTTAGGCCTGATTTACACGAGCGTGTGCGTTTTGCGCGCGCAAAAGGCATTTGACAGCTCCGTGTGTCATCCGTGTATGATGCGCGGCTGCGTGATTTTCGCGCAGCCGCCATCATAGAGATGAGGTTAGTCGATGCCCGTCAGAGAATCTCTAGTGACTGGTATAGTGCCAAGGGACTGGCGCAGGGCAAATGTGGTGCCTATTTTCAAAAAGGGCTCTAGGTCTTCCCCGGGTAATTATAGACCAGTAAGCTTAACATCCATCGTGGGGAAAATGTTTGAGGGGCTATTGAGGGACTATATACAGGATTATGTGACAATAAATAGCATTATAAGTGACAGCCAGCATGGTTTTACTAAGGACAGAAGTTGTCAAACTAACCTAATCTGTTTTTATGAAGAGGTGAGCAGAAGTTTAGACAGAGGGGCCGCTGTGGATTTAGTGTTTTTGGACTTTGCAAAGGCATTTGACACTGTCCCCCATAGACGCCTAATGGGTAAATTACGGACTATAGGTTTAGAAAATATAGTTTGTAATTGGATTGAGAATTGGCTCAAGGACCGTATCCAGAGAGTTGTGGTCAATGATTCCTTCTCTGAATGGTCACCGGTTATAAGTGGTGTACCCCAGGGTTCAGTGCTGGGACCACTATTATTCAACTTATTTATTAATGATATAGAGGATGGGATTAATAGCACTATTTCTATTTTTGCAGATGACACCAAGCTATGTAATATAGTTCAGACTATGGAAGATGTTCGTGAATTACAGGCAGATTTAAACAAACTAAGTGTTTGGGCGTCCACTTGGCAGATGAAGTTTAATGTAGATAAATGTAAAGTTATGCATCTGGGTAGCAACAACCTGCATGCATCATATGTCCTAGGGGGCGCTACACTGGCGGATTCACTTGTTGAGAAGGATCTGGGTGTACTTGTAAATCATAAACTCAATAACAGCATGCAGTGTCAATCAGCTGCTTCAAAGGCCAGCAAGATATTGTCGTGTATTAAAAGAGGCATGGACTCGCGGGACAGAGATGTAATATTGCCACTTTACAAAGCATTAGTGAGGCCTCATCTAGAATATGCAGTTCAGTTCTGGGCTCCAGTTCATAGAAAGGATGCCCTGGAGTTGGAAAAAATACAAAGAAGAGCAACGAAGCTAATAAGGGGCGCGGAGAATTTAAGTTATGAGGAAAGATTGAAAGAATTAAACCTATTTAGCCTTGAAAAAAGACGACTAAGGGGGGACATGATTAACTTATATAAATATATTAATGGCACATACAAAAAATATGGTGATATCCTGTTCCTTGTAAAACCCCCTCAAAAAACAAGGGGGCACTCCCTCCGTCTGGAGAAAAAAAGGTTCAAGCTGCAGAGGCGACAAGGCTTCTTTACAGTGAGAACTGTGAATCTATGGAATAGTCTACCGCAGGAGCTGGTCACAGCAGGGACAGTAGATGGCTTTAAAAAAGGGTTAGATAATTTCCTAGAACAAAAAAATATTAGCTCCTATGTGTAGAAATTTTTCCTTCCCTTTTCCCTTCCCTTGGTTGGACTTGATGGACATGTGTCTTTTTTCAGCCGTACTAACTATGTAACTATGTAACTGTCCAAGGTGCTGAAAGAGCTAACTGATCGGCAGTAACTCTTTCAGCACCCTCGACAGTGAATGCCGATCACAATATACAGCAACCTGTGAATAAAAAAAGACGTTCATACTTACCATGAACTTCCTGCTTCCTCCAGTCCGGTCTCCCGGCCGTTGCCTTGGTGACGCGTCCCTCTCTTGTCATCCGGCCCCACCTCCCAGGATGACGCGGCAGTCCATGAGACCGCTGCAGCCTGTGATTGGATGCAGCCTGTGCTTGGCCTGTGATTGGCTGCAGCTGTCACTTGGCCTGAATTGTCATCCCGGGAGGTCGGACTGGAGGAAGGAGCCGGGACTTATCGGTAAGTCCGAACTTCTGGTTTTTTTTACACGTATATGTATATGGCGATCGAAAGTCACTGTCCATGGTGCTGAAACAGTTTAAGTCTTTCAGCACCGTGGGCAGTGACTGTCTCCTGACGTCGCGTACCCGAACATTTTTTGCCGGGTTCGGTCAAAACGAGTTCGGCCGAACCCGGTGAAGTTCGGTGCGCTCATCTCTAATTTGACACTCCGTTTGGATGTTTGTAAACAGAAAAGCACGTGGTGCTTTTCTGTTTACATTCATCCTTTTGACAGCTCTTGCGTGATTTTCGCGCATGCAACGCAGTAGCGTCCGTGTGGCATGCGTTGTTTTCACGCACCCATTGACTTCAATGGGTGCGTGTTGCGTGAAAAACGCACGATTATAGAACATGTCGTGAGTTTTACGCAACGCACTCACGCTGCGCAAAATTCACGCATCGTCTAAACTGCCCCATAGAGTAATATAGGTGCGTACGACACGCGTGAAAAGCACGCGCGTATATTACGCTCGTGTAAATGAGGCCTTAGACTGGAGTTTGCTTTGAGATGTTCTTTTCACGTGACTTGCTGCATGTTAGGCCTCATGCACATGACTGTAGCCATGTGCACGGCCGTGATTTTCAGGTGGGGCAGAGCGTCAACCGCAAGCTGCCCGCAAATCGCGGGCTGGGCACATGGCCAAGGCCATTATTTCCTATGAGCTTGGACACGGCCGTAATAAGACATGTCCGTTCTTTCTGCGGGCCCATAGGAATGCATGGGGCCGCAATTCTCCCGTGGATTTTCGGGGGAATTGCGGCCACGAAAGCACGTTCGTGTGCATGGGGCCTTAATGTTTAAATGTAATATAAAGTATAGATCTGTAATATTTGCTTCCCCCTGTGTGCTGTCTATTGATTGGCTCTCATAGTTAACCTGCTGTGCTCCAATGGCTGGTAGAAATACACAGAATTGGTTGTGTGAAAGTCACCTGCTCATACCGGGCCAGAGATCGACCCTCCCTTCACATATTGTCGTCTTGGTTTCCACTCCCATTAGGATGGCGGCCATATAGTATATGCCAACACTAATTATTGAAGTTTAGGTGTTTCATTCTCACCCATAGCAAACGGGGGCGTAAAATCAAGCGCTTCATGAAGTGGGTTTCTATAGTCGCTGCACATACGCCCGAGATCATCATACACGTGTGCGTGCGTATTTTCTCACTATCTGGCAGTCTGAGGGAGGAATCTGGGTTTGGCAGAAGCCAGGAGAATGTTACCTACCGGAATGCATAGTCACTATTTTACCCATTACAGTAGTCAAGGAGGATTGATGGGGGTCCAAGAGGGTGGACGTCTTATCGATCATATAGTGGTATATCCTAGCAATGTGCCAGCACTTACAATACCCATTTAAGCCAGTGGTCTAACCTTTGCTTCTAGAAAAGCCATCCTTATCCTGAAAGCAGCGCTGTAATTTCCCAGGAGCTGGAAAGTAAGAACTGGATTGGAGAGATCTACTGATAATGACACTAATAAAAGCAAGTAGAAAGAAACTTCTGGAAAAGAAAGCTTTTATTTCTCAGATCTACTTCATCATACAATAATCTTATTCCATAGACCGCAATTGTTCTTCCAGACTGAGGAGCCATCACCTCCTGCTGCTCCGGGCCTGAGAAACAGCAAGCAAAATTAAATCTGTATTGCACCCGCCTCATGCACAGGACATTCTCTGTATGTACAGCACTTAAAGGCGGGTTTCTGTACCAACACTGATGGCAGATAACAGCGAGGCAAAAGTGTAAATTCTAGGCTGATCACAATGCATTATATTCCACTGCCTGCAGGGGGGGGGGGGGTACTAAACAGCAATTATAATATAGGGGTGGGGTCTGGTGTGCACCCCATCCTCCTTTTTGTTATATACATTTCTGCTGATTATCACAGCACTTCTTATTAACTGCAGCTTTATTAATAGGGCAGGTCTGGTTACATGCTGGTAGAAACGGAAGTTGCATTTAACACTGATTGATCATAATCTGAGAATCTGCATTAATGTTAACAGCACTCCATGTGGTTAGGTTCAGTATTGCAGGTGTCATTTATTCGTTTTAATGTAAAACATTACTTATACAGGAGATTTCATGGAGATCGACTCCTTTGAATCTATTAGGTGCTCTAGTAAAATTAGACTACAGTGTGTGCTATGTTTTGGTTCATGGGGGGGCGCTATCAGTGGGTGCAGTATTAGATGGGTTAAAGGGGGTTGTCTGGTTTAGAAATACTATTTTTATATGCCCTGTTAGAGACGGGGAACCAAAACAAAGTGGAATTCACTTATAAAGAGCACCTCTTACTCTGGAGGACCTGTCCTGTATTACACAGACAACATATTGATTTGAATCGACACTGTGTAATGCTTCATTTCCCCTGTGGGGGCGCTGCAGGGAAATGAAACCCCTTCTCCAAGCAGAGAGACACTCTGTAATAGACTATTGATAATGCTCTGCCTCATAACTTTGTTCACACGCTAAACAAAACACGGAGCAGTTCAAGGAAAAACAGCGCCTGATTGTCAGCTGTTTTTTGGGGTTTTTTTTCTGAGCAAACTTGCGTTTTTTTACGGCCGTTTTTTCTATAGAGTCAATGAAAAACGGCTCAAGAAGTGACATGCACTTTTTTGCAGGTGTTTAACGCGGCCGTAAAAACACCCCGACGGAACAGAACGCCATTTTTCCCATTGAAATCAATGGGCAGATGTTTGGAGGCATTTTACTTCCGATTTTTCGGCAGCTTACGGCCCGAAAAACGGGCGAAAATAAGCCGTGTGAACATACCATCAAAGTTTCACTTGCAATACCACTCTTAACCACACGGTGTGCTGTAGTGAGTAAACGTGTCTGTCCACAACACAAAATTTCCATCCAGGCACATTGGAGTACAATATTTGCAATGATTTATAATTTCTGTAATGCATAATACAAATGAATTAATTTTTTTATTGTGTTGTAAAATAAATATCAGGTCACACACAAAAAAGTGTAATTATCTAAAGAAACCAATCACGTTCCCGCTTTAATTTTTTTTTCCAGAACAGGTTTGTAAGTAAAACAACCGATCTTATTGGTTGCTAGAGGCGACATTGACACCTTTTGTAAGAATAGTTTTTGCGCACGAGGTCAGCAGCGTGAAATGACAGGTTAATGCCCGCTCCATCTGTACTTGGACACTATATATAATATATAGACTTATCAGGAGATGGTTAATGTAATAGACAGAGAAATATAGTGTTATATTTCTTGATTAAAATACTAACAGTTGTAGTACTACAAGTCACTCTGTAGATGGCGCTATGTTCCAGTATTTTCAATGTGAAGAATTTCATACCAATTTTCTTCCATAACGAAATTCTGCGACAAGACCATCTAACCAACAGAAACGTTTCCTTATTAACACCACATACCAACTTCCCCTCTTACAAGAACAATTATTTAACCCTTTTAGTTGCACACAGTAAAGAACTGTGACCCACCATTAATGCTACAGAACGCACCTTACTGTGAATCAAACTTTCCCCATCCATGTTGTACATAAAATATTAAGGGCATCTCTAGCATTTAAAAAATATACATTTAGTGAGGGTAAAACCAGGGGGGCACATAATTAAAATTGTAACCTAGTGAAATAAAACCTTGTATATAAAAATAAATATTTGACATTAAGAGCTTTTCACTCTCTTAAAGCCGTATTCACATAATCCACATAACATATATCGTGACCTATAGTCCATTCATCCTGTTCTTACTCTGTATGTAACAGAAGCCGCCTGATCCATAGCTATACCTTCTACCAAAAGGTAATAAAGAGGAATGGAACGTCACTAAACAAGTAAAAACCAGCAGATTTAGCAGCAGCCAGGAATCCGCTCGTTATATTACTTGGAGAATTGCAATAGTGCAGGTTATGAGGTGGTACTGCACACTAAAAAAAAAATGCAGGTCTAAAAAAAGAGGCAGCCATCTATAACTTAAAAGGAGAATCCCTTTAAGGGAATCTTCTAGCTCCTTTAAAATAATTCCTGCAAGTGCAACAGGCGCATCTGACCCCAGGAGGGCTGCCTATTCCAGGTAACTAAATGGTTTTGTCTTGCAATGATTATGGGAGCTGCTAAGGAGGGAAACCAACATGCTAGACAATGACGCCATGTGGATCTAGCCCGCTACTATTAGAATACTTCATTTACAGACTGCCACTGCTTGAATACATCCGGTATGAGGACCTAACCAATTATTTTAATTGAATGAGCTGGTAGTTGCCCCTCCTCTAAATAATCACAATCTCTAAAATATATCATTACGGTAGATCCCACAAGATCTCCAGAAGGATGACCCCCACACATCATCGGCAGCCGTGGGGCAACATATCCGAATAAGGCCACATTGTATTGTACAATCGAGATGAACGCCTGTCTAAAATGCCTATAAACCAATTATACATGTCAGTTATGTACATAAAATCTATACAATTCATATAAAAATAATTCTACACTGAGATTGTTCAGATGCTCGGTAACAGGTTTTACATGCTGGTTGGCTGCTGTATGGCCGGGCCCGCGTCACATTCCTTGATGGCATTCTCCGACCTCATGTACATAAGGAACATGGTGACGGTGGCGAACGTGGCGGCATTGACGGGAAAGGCTCTGAGCAATGTGGAGGTCAGACCTCTCGTAAATACTCTCCAGCCTTCCACTTGGTAGCTCTTTCTGACGCAGTCCAGAATGCCGTTGTAGTTGTTGACCCCACCGATGCCGTCGGCTTGCAGTCGTGACTTGATAACATCGATGGGGTAGGTCGATAGCCAAGACACAATACCCGACATTCCTCCGGCAAACAGCAGCTTGGGGATGATGAGACTGTCATTGATCTCACAGCCGAGGTACCTGCTGAGATAGTCGTAGGTCAAGAAGTAAAAGCCGAAGCTTGGGGTCTCCCTGAGGAACGTGGTAACCATACCTCTATTGATCCCTTTCAGTCCTTCTTTGCGGTGAATCTTTACCAAACAGTCCAAGGAATTCTTGTAGTTTTTGGATTTTGATTTGTATTCACCGGTTCCTTGAAGCTGCATCCTGGTCTTTGCCAGTTCCATCGGACAACAGATTACGCACTGGATGGCGCCAGCCGCTGAGCCAGCCAGAAACTGGTTTGACGGAGTGTCGGAGCCGAGGTATCTCAGGGCGTTTCCTTGAACGCCAAACACTAGTGCGTTGATGAAGGTCAACCCCATCATTGGTGATCCGACGCCTTTGTAGAGCCCCCATGCCTGCAATCAAACACAATATCAAATTGTGGATTCCTGGCAACTTTACCTTATTATTTTTGCATTAGTTTGAAGTCTGCAGAAGAAAATTATTGTGAACGATTGGATGGAAAATATTCAACTAAAAAAGGTCCAAACAGAACTGCCCAGGTCAATGTTGACTGATGACCACAGTGCTCCCTCCATGTCACAGGCACGTAGACAGCCAACGCAGCTCTACAGTATTAGGACCCCAACAAACAGCTCCCCCTATCTCCGCTTCCTAGACCCCTGTGAGTGACACCAGTCCATAGGACAACATATAGATCATAAAGGAACACAATTCTTGAAGGCAGCCATTGACATCTATAGCCCCCTTGGCTATATATTGTTAAAGGAACATCCCAGGCAGAACCAATACACTGTCATGCCTAGTGCATGACCTGAGTGGGCGGGACACAACAGAATATCTGTGTCAGGCACCGCCCCCTCAGGCCCTGCACTAGGCGTAACACAGAATAAGTTTTTCCCGGAGTGTTTCTTTAAGGCTATGGGTTCTAATGAAATTCTGCCAAGTTCTAGGTTACATCCAAGGATGTAAACGCCAGACTAGAAGGTCCAGCAAATGAGGGGACGTAGCGCCACTATTAAAGGAGCCTCAGCTGCTGGAAATAGGGAGGAATCTGGATAATGGAGGAGAAAGTTAGTGCATAATATAAAGCCGAGCCCCCGAGAGATTAAGAAAGGAGTAAAGACTATAATAAATCGTAACACTTCTTGAACGTCTTTTGACGCATTCCAAGTATTGTTACGGGTTCCTATTGTGACTTGCCACAACCTGGTATGCAACGAGAGGCGCTAAAGTCCCCTTCTGACCAGTAGTGCCCAATCAGCAGCCCAAGGGTGGTGTGTGCCCTACATGTTCCTGCTACGCAGTCCAGGACCTAATTAGAGGCAGCTACATAGAGTTTGTGTGTATGTGCCCACCACTAGTACCACGCTGGCTGAGCATGAAAAACGGCCGTCCCATGGAGTTAAGGGCCACATCGGAGTCTACCCATTATGTAACAGGTCAGTGGTATTCAAATCAAACTAATGTAAGCTAGGCAGGCAATTCAGAATGGGAACTGAATACTTACCGTTTCCTGTTTGATAATGGACTGGAAGCAATGAATGGTCCCTCGATAAAGGGGTTTGGACACACTCTGAACCTGCAGTCGCACCTATAACAAAAAGGAACAGCGGACATGAAAATGCCCCTTTAAGCAAAATGCATCCTGGGATATCACGGTCACAATACTTTCGTTTTCGGCACATAACCGTACTCTCAATATTATTTTTCCTCATTGACAACGAACACAAGACACAGGTATGAAATGAACCATTTGATGAGCAAGCAACAATTTACAATAGCCAGAATGGAGGTGCAGCAGAACGTGCCATGTTGTAGCTACGTCAGCTGCTTTTTTTTTTTTTGCTGCCTTCCTACAATCCAAAGTACTGCTGACTCCTGTGCCACAATGCAAAACTTATACCTGGGCCCACTGACTAACCAAAGATCTTATGCCCCCGTACAAAATGACGCCATAGCAATTTAGGATTTAAAGCTGCTCAGCCAGGTCTCTATCGGAGGGTAGAATATAATATAAGGGGAGACGCGGAGCTCGGAGATATATAGTATTCTAGGGTTTGATTCAGTATTTCCATGTAAAAAGATGTTTAAATGTTGCCAGGAGATAGAGAAAACCTGTGAGTCCTGATTCCTCCGCCCACTAATAGAGAAAGCCTGTGAGTCCTGATTCCTCCGCCCACCAATAGAGAAAGCCTGTGAGTCCTGATTCCTCCGCCCACCAATAGAGAAAGCTTGTGAGTCCTGATTCCTCCGCCCACCAATAGAGAAAGCCTGTGAGTCCCAATTCCTCCGCCCGTACACATTGATTGACAGCTCTACATGCAATTAAACTCCTATAGGAAAAGTGGTCAATCACGGTGTCTCACAGGCTCTCTGTGTGTGTGGACGGGGAATCAGGTCTCACAGGCTTTTTCTGAGTCCTAGCAGCATTTAAGCAGCTTTTTCCATGGAGATACTGAATCAAACCCTATAAAACGATATATCCCCAAGCTCAGGGTCTCCTCATTTATACGATACTGCCCTCAGATAGGAGACCTGATATATTTAATTAAACATGCCTGCACTCCGCATACTAAACATTCAGGTAGTCACCAATCAGTGAAAGTAGGAGCGGAGCTGGTTACTCTTCTGAGATGCCCTAGATGTCTCCCAGTCCCGAACACTAAGGCTATGTTCACACGCTAAAGCAAAATACGGAGCGGTTTCCAAGGGAAAACAGCCTCTGATTTTCAGAAGTTTTTTTAAGCATCAAACGGTTTGTTTTTTTAGGTATTTTTTGGAGCTGTTTTTGGAGCGGTTTCTCTATTGACACAATGAAAAACGGCTCAAGAAGTGACATGCACTTCTTTTTACGGGGAATTTTTTCAAACGGCCACGTAAAAAAAACGCCCCATCTGAACGAAACGCCGGTTTTCCCATTGAAATAAATGGGCAGATGTTTAGAGGCGTTCAGCCATGAAAAACGTCTGAAAACACAGCGTGTGAACATACCCTTAGGGTGCCCATATATTTAAGAATGCTGTTGGCTGAACAATCATATGGCTGGCAGCTATTCCGCCCGTCCGGAGAATCCCATACACATTAGATAATCGGCTCATCCTACCAAAAATCAGTGACTTCGGCTGACATTTATCTAATGTGTATGGCCACCTTTAGTGTACACTTAATTCATCCTCAAATACGGTGACCAATCTTAAGATGATCTCAGACATAATAATAGTCTTTGAGCCTCAGATCTATGGGACTACGTTTGTTATGACAGATATTAGACTTTTCCTAAATTTTAATGGGTCATGATGATTGTAGTGTTCAGCAATCATATGATAAAATGTATGTGCAGTACGAGTGAAATTTTCAATAAGAACAGTATATTGCCCAGGGTCGCAATGGTGACGTCAGGCCACTAGTTTGATTGGGGACAGTTTTAGAAGAGATTGCTCAAATGTCTGCCACCAACACAAGTCCTGATCCTGTTCTACTAACAGCCGAAGCACAATAATACTGGTAAATGACACAATAATTAAACAAATTACAAAAAATGACCAGACCAAGTGCTATGTCTAAGCTCATAATCGCCATACAACACCTCTACAGCTACGCCAGCCTCGCTCCTTCGGCCAATCAGCTGCTGCATGCGAGAGAGGAGACGCATTAACCGATGGAAATTCCTCAAGGGAACAATAACAAATAGTTGTGTAATATCAAGGTTTCCTCTTTAATCTTTATCAGCCAGTCCCAGCTAAAGAACAATGCTCGGCATCCAGAATGTATCTACAACAGTTAACTTCCTATCACACAAGGGCAGAGATCTACAGGGGACAATACTATGTTTTATTAATTCCCATAAATTGTTAAGTGCAACCCGTGAATCATATCAAGTTATTCTGACCTCTACTTCCTTCAACAACCATGTTTAAAAGTTATTGAGTCATAATTTAGTCACAGAGTCACCCGTCTTTCTATAAAAACACAGCCCCATCTTTCCCCTCACTCTGTGGCTCCTCCTCTTAGGTTTTATACAGAATTTAATGCAGCATGTGAATTGGACTGTTTGTTGCTGACTGAGCCTATTAGAAGCTCATGATTTGTATTGATCACTGGACGCCACACCAGCATTGCTACTGTGTACGGAGTAATGTTATCGGAGCCCCTAGTGATCCATGAGCTTCTTTTGTACGTTTTAGCCTTTATTGGTGTGGGCTGTTAGGGTGCATTAACTTATGTTCTTATATCATAATTGTGGAAGTCGAGACTAAAATATCCTACACCTACTATAGGTAGGCCACTAATGCAATGGATCGGTCAACTAATATTAAAGGGCGTTTCCGACCATATGCATTTTTGGTATATACTGTATGTCGGTTTGGTGGGGGACCGACCACTGGAACCTTCATTGATGCTTAGAACGAAGGTTTTGGTTTATTTCCGAGGCAGTGCCACCCAAGACCCAGCGCTGTGTTTGAATTGCAACACAACCTTATTTGGGGACTCATTTACTGCAATGCCTAGAACAGACACTATTTGGAAAAAAAATAAAAAAATTGTGGAAAAACCCTTTTAATTGTCATCCCTGTTGCCTCAGCCATAACAGTTTTAGGCTTAGGCCATATTCAGATGACCGTAGTATATGTCCGTTATAACAACGGCCATCACACAGACGCATGTATTTCACTGGGCCGTTTACACGGCCGTTGTTTCAATGTGAAGGGTTCATTGAAAAAATGTTAAATGTCCTATTTTCTTCCGTTTTCACGGATCCCTCCATAGACTCAACTCTATGGGGATCTGTGAAAACGGGACCCGCACTGGTGCAACATGGTGGCAGACATGTACAGTATGTATCTATAGGTCATATTATATGTGTGCAGTAGACGGTTGCTGCCCCATGCAGAGCCAGGATATCAGCAGAACATTTTGCAGCCAGACAGTCGCTTAAACATCATAACAAAACGCAAGGACAAGAAGCCAAGGACAGACACGGTTACATTTAGCTGACTGTGTAAATATCATCGCCCCACCAGAAATTCCCATGTCCTGGTGCATTAACGCACCTAGAGTCCTGTGCCAAATTTTCCCATGTTTGCAGTGGCCACAGATGCAACGATCATCGTTAATAATGTCGTTATAAGCCATATACTTATCTCCATGGCAAATGGTCAATTGAATGGTTTCCAGTATCTTATAATCAAACATCATTGCGGGGCCATCCCGATCCAAAAGCCATGTCTATGTCATGTACGTCCTTTATCCCAGGTAGCCACTTACCATTTTCTCCGTTCACCGCCAAGTTAGTAATAGGATTTATCAGAACAAAGTGTCAGTATGGCTAGGAAAGCGCTTAGGCCAAATGGTCGGCCCAGTATAGTCAATGGTGAACTGCAGCCTCTGGAAAAAGCCTAAGGGTATGTTCACACACACTAATTATGGACGTAATTCGGGCGTTTTTGCCCAGAATTACGTCCGAAAAATTAGGCTTGAAAGCATTGGGCTGACGTTTGTCTGTTCACACGAGGTGTATATTTACACGCCGCTGTCAAATGACGGCGCGTAAATAGACGCCCGCGTCAAAGAAGTGACCTGTCACTTCTTGGGGTGTAATTGGAGCCGTTATTCATTGACTCCAATTAAAAGCAGCGCCAATTACGTCCGTAATGGACGCGGCGTTCAAGCGCCTGCACATGCCGTTACGGCTGAAATTCCTGGGATGTTTTCTCCTGAAAACGTCTCCGTAATTTCAGCCGTTACGGACGCTGCCGTGTGAACATACCCTTAGGGTATGTTCACACGCTTAACAAAAAACGTCTGATAAATACGGAGCTGATTTCAGAGAAAACAGCCTCTGATTTTCAGGCGCTTTTGAAGCGGAGAATGAAATTTGGAGCTTCTTTTGAGGCTTCTTTTCAGACAGTTTTTGAGGCGTTTTTCATAGTGTTCAATGGAAAATCAGCTAAAAAAAAAACGCCTCAAGAAGTGACACGCTACTTCTTTTTAAGGAGCGTCTTTTTACGCTCCGCTTTTTGACAGCGAAGCGTAAAATAAAGGCTCATGGGAACAGAACATCATAATTCCCATTGAAAGCTATGGGCAGATGTTTGTAGGCGTATTAGGGACGTTTTTTCAGGCGTAATTCGAGGCGTAAAACGCCTCCATTACGTCTGAAAATAGGTTGTGTGAACCCAGCCTTACAGAGCCAAGCGGAAACAAAGGGGCGCAGTGCTTTCCTAGCAACACCGCCAGATCATTCTAGAAATCGCCGGGAATAACGGCGGTCGGACGCCCCATACACCAATTAGACATTGCAATAGGAGTATCTTCCAAATTCTGAATCGCCATTCGTGGGACATTTTAAGCCCCACTCGATCCGCTCGCAAACCCTCCTAGAATCACCCCCTTTGGGGGCATCCCGTCATAAACCTCACCCTTTCAACGTTTGTGAAAAATGGGAGGTTTGCAATATACCATCAATGTCTGTACTACCAAAACCCCTTTAACCCTTGAATGCAGAATGACGTATCTGTACTTCGGCGGCAGTGAATTGCCGCAAAATTCCATACATGGACATCATTCTGATCGCACGAGCACAGCGGCAGTGCCTGCATGATCGCTGTGGGAGCCCGGCTGTTACGGATTTCTTTAACCCCTCAAAAGCTGTGATCAGCAGCGACCGCAGCACTTAAATGGTTTAACAGAGAAAGGGGGCTCCCTTTGTCACCTATCGGCGGCCCGTGAATGCGGGCCGCTAATTGGTTGTCATGATAGCTAGGGGCCTAAAAAGGCCCCCAGACCTGCCATGGCTGCATGCCTATATATACACACCATATCGCTGCCATCAGAACAACCCGGACAATAAAGTTGACACTTTTTTTCCCCCATCAGCTGAAAGAACGACTGCTTGGTCAATAGGCCTGGTCGTTAAGGGGTTAAAAGGTGGTACTGCCATATCAGTGCCTTTTAACCCAGTTATACTGGAACAAGGGATGTACGGATGCATAACCAGGCAGATTTGTCATTCAGGAGTCTGGGAAAGCTGGGTGGATATTTCCAATGAAGCGGTTATGGTAGTTTTAGTAATCATCCAGGGAATAAAAACAAGAGGGTTCCTCAGGATGTTATATTTGTGGGTGGGATTTTTTTCTTTTCAGGTACAGAGGAGTTGGGAAGGGGAGCGTGAAAGTGAGCGTACACAGAACTTCCTGTTTACTGACATTCTTGACCTAGAGAACACACAAAACATGGCGGTAATAAAGCAAAGTGAGCATGCAGGAAAGCAGGTGATAAGGACCATAAAAGACGTAGTTACACAATGGAAAGCTGCAATAAAACATGAGCAGGGGGATGGCGCTCCATAGTTGGTAGTAGATCGCAGCGTCCAATGAGAAGTCAAGACGTCTTTATTAATTATTCCGACAGTTACGGGAAGATTTATCAAAACTGAAAATTGGAGCAGTTGCCCCTAGCAACCAATCAGATTCCATCTTTCATTTTTCAAAGACACATTTTGAAAATGAAAGCAGCCATTTGATTGGTTGCTAAGGGCAGCTGCTCGGTTTGGAGAAATCTTTCGCTCATTGTGGCAGAAAATACAGGATTTCAAAAAGAATCAGTTGAAGAGAAACGAGAATTCACCTGGGAAATACTTACTGGCGGGAAACGCTCCGCGAAACGGGCTCATCTACAACAAAGTAACACTTTTAAGGCATCCCCTAGCTTGGAGAGCAGAGGAAATTAAAAGCAACAAGGCAACACATGACATAATAAACAAACTTGTACGAGGAAGCAACAGCATTAGGAAAACATGATCGACTTGAACAGCAGCTCCATGGACATGATCAAATCTCAATTCCCTAATATATATACCACCATTATCAGAATCACGTTGCCGGAGCGCTCGGAAACCATTCCAGCCAATAGCATTGATCACGTATCCACTGGCGACCACCACCGATCACTAGAACGCAGCAGTTTCCGAAAATCCCACAGAATTATATGGAGCGGCAGGCAGCACGCAGGCTCGACTGCCCCTGCATATACACTCTTCTTCGCCTCCGTCATGCTGCTAGGGTGCGGTGGACTCAGGTTCCCCATTCGGTGGGGGTCCCAGCAGATTTAACGGATAGGTGATAGATGTTATCATACGCTTTTAATTGTTGTATAATGAAAACTTTGTAATGCACTTTTTTTGCTTCAATTTCTCCTCATTTACAATCTCTGCTTGTTGTCAGTGAATGGGAACATTCTTGTTTACATCAAGGCCTCACGCACACAAACGTGTTTTTGCGACTGCAATTCACCCACAAATCTGAATTGCGGACCCATTCATTTCTATGGGCCCATGCACACGACCGCGGTTTCCACAGTCCGTGCATTGGCCGTGAGCCCAGACCGAAAAAAGATAGGACATGTCATTATACGGGCCACATTTGTGGTCTGGGCTCATTGAAAATCAATGTGTACACGGTCCGTGATTTGCGGGCGGCCCTCGAATGACACTCCGCAGTCGTCCGTGCCGCAATCACAGGCCGTGCACACGGCTACGGTTGTGTGCATGAGGCCGAAGGGAATAAAAAAAAAAAAAAAAAACTGCAGGCCTTATACGTCTCACAATGAGGTTATGATACAATTGTATCCAGTCAATGTGCCCCCAATACTGGTGGGATTGAGGGCACATTGCTGCCTGTATGGTCACATTTAACGAGGGGGATTGCGTAGGTCCTCCTTTCTCGTTCAAGGATTTCTTCTAATAACTCGGAGTGCCCCTTTTAGTATTACTTTGTGTGCCCTTGGATACCTCACAGAGCAGCTGTGTAATTACAGTGGTCACCAGTTAAAAGGGCAGGGTCTGCATTATATAAAAACAGCTGGAATCAAGAAAGATCAATGAACTCGGATAAAGCTGCAGGAGGGCATGGCAAAGAGAATCAAGCAAAATTATATGACGGTGGAGAAGAAGCACTAAAAATTTTCAGTGGCAAATTTAGTATTATTACCCTATTTCAGTGAAGCAAGAGGTGGATAAGCAGCAACAAGACAACCCTGATGCTGCTTATCTCTGGGGGGGGGGGGGGGTCATACAGGAAAACACGTGGTAATGACAGGGATTGTTTGCCAGGCTCTATAAAGATTAGAGTAGCTGTGGACAGCTCTTAAAGGGGAGTTCCATTTCCATATAACCTATACATCCCCACCTACAAGCTCTTCATTATCCCATTTATGGCCATGTTTTAAATGGAAATTTCCCCTTAATATACATCTCACACGTCTAAAGCTAAATAAAAGCAGATTTTCCCTTTAAATGACAAAAGATATTTCCTTACCCGACCCCATAAATGTGCACGACGCAAGTATACTTCATAATGAAATTAAATAAATGATATATATATATATATATATATATAACCCACCTTTACTGTGTCAAATGGGTGTCCAACTAATACACCGGCAGCACCTAATAAAAAAAAATATATAATAGTCAGAAACAGGATATTATTGGCCGCCCGAATTAAAAGGGGTTGTCCATAAGAACCTAGGAAAAGAAACAATGTACCTATAGGTGTAAATTATGAGTCATGTGACGTTCTATCCATTGGTCACATGACCGCATCTTCCAATATCTGTAAGGATGCACATGGATGACGTCAGCAAGGATGGTCTTATAATTCGCACATGGCTGAGGTTGCAGTGGGTGGGGCAAGAACTTTTTATAAACCCTTACGGAGAAGTTGATCCTTCTTCTATATACAGCTGGTGCTTCTAAAGTATACACACCAGGCCCCTATGAGAATTATAAGCTTCATATAGGTAGGAGGTGTTGTTTTTGTGTTCCGGTTGCCATCCACACTCCAGCAGTAGGCCCCTGCACACGATCGTAGCGGTGTATACGGTCCGTGATTGCGGCACGGACGGGTCGAGGAGTGTCATCGAAGATGTGCAGTGATTCTTATGAGCCAAGACCACAATTGCGGACCGTATAATGACATGTCCTATTTTTTTTGCGGACCGTAGAAGCCACGGTCGTGTGTATTGGCCCATAGGAAAGCACCGCTCATTCCACCCTCACAGAAAAAAGTTCACGAGGTTTATCTCTGTGTAGATAACTTTCTTATCTTCTGCCCAAGGTTGACTAAAACTGGATTCTGGGAGTAAAACCGGGATTATGTGCTACACAGAGAATCAAAATCACATGTAAAATGGTGTAAACGGAGCCGAAAACTGCTCATAAACTCTTGTCCTGGCAGCGCTCAGATTAGATGGCCCAGTCGGGCCGGACGTGGACTGGACTAATGTGCTGGAGATTACAAGAGGCCCCCAAGCTTTCCGTCAATTGAACCCATAAACGGAATCCATGAACGGAGTCCCGACGCAGATGTGAACGAAGTCTTACGTGCTCGTTCTATGAGTAGCTTTATTCTGTAGAACAAGAGGAGATAAGTGGCTACCAGATATATTTGATACCGCTTATCTTCATGGATAATAAGCTCAGCCCCAAACCTAAAAATTACAATAATCCATTCAGTACAATCTAGAATTCCCCCCAATGTTAAAGGAGGATCAAACAACCCACATAGATATTATAATGTTGGCGGACATAGTCGATTACTGGCGTCTTCAGGCATGAGGAGACCTCTCAGGACAGGCCTCCGCCCCTTCTTTCTGTTGGATGAAACACATAATCTCCACCTAAGGGACACGTGCAATAGTCATTATAGGTTTGCATGAGCAAACTTGACCGTGTCACCTCCATAGTGGAGGACAATGTGGATATGCAGGAAAGATAAGAGAGCAAAATTTAATCCAATGTAAATCCCAGAGCTACTTTTAAGGATTATAGATAACATAGGTCACTCCCATCGTATATACTCTATAGACAAAAACATCCAGAAAAAAAAAAGTCTGCCAGCTCAGTCAATTGGTGGGCCAGGTGACCACGTGTCCAATGGATGCCCCAAGAGCCCAATTATCAGTTGTAGTTGTAGTTGGCCAACCCCACCAAACATTGACCAGGTCACCCAAGAAACATCAGCCGTAAAAGTTTGCATCTTCATTTTGACTAATGATTGTTTGCCCTTGGCCAGAAAATCCCAATGGGCCCCAAAAAATTTTTGGTGAGGTTTTCAGTTGGGGGGGGGGGGGGGGGTCAACCACAGGAAAGGATGTTTGTGTCAAGACGTCTACTGGGCATTGTCCAAAATGAGTTATCCATGTCAAAAGGCTATGGGTGGCCTTATACCCAAGCCTGGAGACCTACAGACATGGAGCACAATCCCCTACTCTATTGATACAACCAATCAAAACCATAATTTTTTGGATATTGTTGGCACAACCACCTCGGCATCCATTCCTATAGAACGACAGACAAATCAGGGTTGAACCAAGTCCCTTTTATTACCAGATACCATTGTTGTTGACCATTATCTGGGTTATTCATGATCCTTCCAAGAGCACTGGGTGGTAACAAAGCAAATGTTGATTTATAGGATTTCTTATAATGTATTACGCTTCTATAGGCATTATATCAACGTGGTGGATCCTGACATTTTTACCTGCATCTACAGTGTATGGGAACTACCAGAAAGAGAGTCTATGGGAGCTATAGAGAAATACCATGCTGAGGAATAAACTGGGAGCTCTAAGCCTGGAGGACGGGAGTAGCATGACTACTCGAAATACTCCACATACTTCTCATAGCATTTTGCAGTATTCATCAGCAACGTATAATGACGTTATAGCAGTAAAGTATAAATCTGTAGGAGATTTTAAAAAAAAAAAACATTTTATGGCTGGTTACTTTTTATCCCAGTATCCCTTTAAATGTTCCCATAAATATTAATAGAGAATGAAACCTGTTAAGTCAAAACATGAGTGGAAATTGATCCGGCTGAATCGGAGGTGCTATTTTTACACCGTGATATCGTGTAAATGGAAAAAAGTTCCGACTGCCAGACTAGTAGTGTGTCAGTGGCTTTAACTGTTTGTGCACTGGATAATGTTGTTACAGTATAAGAACTGCAGGTGAAGACAATATTATAGAGAAAGAACACTACAACTCCCAACATGACCATAATACAATTCTCTCAATCTGGAACCCCATATCTGGGAATGTCGGGGTCTCTTAAAAAGTAATGGGTAATGAAGCGGTGCCGGAAAACATGGTCCAGCATCCTGCCCCCACCTGTCTACTCCATGCGGATGATGGAGCCCGATAGCAGTCCGGCTAAACTGTCCACTGACCATATAGCAATAAAACGTAAACGCTTTGGGAATGATGCCTCACTAGTCATAGCCAGGGACCTTCCAGGGTCTGCCCCTGTCTACAGGACACTCTAGGACCCTTATCTATTGATAATCGAATGTGTTTATATGTATAGCCACCTCCACCCCTAACAGGTTAATTTTCAACTTGTCCGTTCCTTCGTTTCACTAGGTGATAAGCGGCATCAGTGATTCTGGCTTCCAATTATCTCATTTTTCACCCTGAAGTAACATGCACACAGCCAAAATGAAAGATCATCGTTGGCCAAATGATTGTCCGACCAAAAGTTATTTTACGGCATTGGGACTGAAGTCAAGCAGCAGTGGGAGGTTAGAGGTACACAATGCCTCAAGTGAGACCCCATAGTTTAATGTGAACTCCGACAACTGATATTCTGATAATAACCCCATAGCATACAGAGGTTTATGGGTAATATATGGGTTTTTAGTTCTAATTCATTCTACCTCAATGGAGGTTACCCATCAGCCACCGTGTCTGTAAGTTCGTAGAATGAAATATAATATCAGTGAGCTATGAAATCACATTCTGCCAAAGCGCAATATAGAATACCAAGAAAGTAAAAGGCATGTATAGACATTACACTACAACTTTAAATACCCTCGTAGCTGTATATAAATAGGAACGCGGCATATAGTCCATATGTCATCGGAGATGTAACCCGGAGATGGTGATTGGTCTCTTTGGGGGTGTGAGCGAAACGTTAATCCCAGGGATCGCCTCCACGTTCATCCCAGGGCCCAGCAGAGCGTAAACAAACAGGTTCTGCGAGTCATGAGATCTTTTCTGGAAACAGGCCGACTTTTCTCAATGGCAGAAAGAAGACGAGAGATAATGGAGTGAGCGCCCTGGGGCAATATGGAATCAAAAAACAACAAATCCCTCGGTATGGAAAAGCCCTCAAACCACAATTAGCTAAAGAGCAAATCTTCGAGAGGGAATCTGCTGGAGAATATTAGATCTAGAGCAGACTAGATCGCAACAATAAAAAAAAAAAATTAAAGGGGTTGGCCGCTTAAATCCATTGATTATAATAAATTTACTAATAGGTCTTTATCAGAAGTCCGGTTCCGTTTTTCCACTTGTTCAGACCCCCTTGTTATGACAGCCGTATCTTCCGACAGCCGCACCCGTCCATATTATGGCCGGCAGATGGAGGATTATGTGACCAGACACGTCACTCTGCTTCCTCCTATGCATTTCTTACTATTTTCCATAAGCAGCCATCCCCTTTAAGGCCGCCATAGATTCAAGATCTGCTGACGAGCTGACCAGGCCTCCAATAGTCTCTACTATCGGGACCCTGGTTATTAAAGGGGTTGTCCACTCTTAACAATCCCTTCTTGTTAGAGGGGTTCCCCCGACAATAAGCTGATCACAGGGTTTCATGCTGCTGCAATTGCCTGCAGCACCCCCACAGGTGAAATGAAGCATTGCACAGTTCCAATTGAAATCAATAGGCTGTCCATGTATTTCACAGATGGGCCAGGTCCACCAGAGACGTTCTTCGTAATGGCCCTTCAACGTTGCACTTGTATTTACTTGTCCAATAGCTGAATAGATGTTACTGTTGTAGGATTTAGAAGTAACAACCAAGGTCCTATATCTGTTCTGACCAATGGTAAGCAAGCTTTACAAATAGGAGATGGGGTAATATCAGAATGCCCTGTATACATCTACGTAAATACCTACTTAAGAGTAGACTGCACTTTAATAGCTTTTGAAATGCTACAACAGTTTACAAAAAACTTACTGACTATGCGCCATTGCGTAAAGTGGTGTCCCACTGGAATGCAACTCAATTTAAAGGGGTTATGCGGGGACTAAAAATGATCAGCAGTGTAGTCCCTGCAGTATGTGAGAAACTCGCTAATATACATTTGGTCCCCCGTCACGCAGATTGAGGTTTTCATAGATTTTTATAGCGCGGCCGGGGGACCGGAAGTCTAGTTGCACAGTCTTCTTTGATGACGATGCGACTCTTCGTCATGTCACCGACCCCGCTGTACTCTATGTAATCACTGCTCCTGCTTGTACAGCGGGGCCGGTCACATGACGAAGAGTTACATCGTCATCAAAGAAGACTGTGCAACTAGACTTCCGGTCCCCCGGCCGCGCTATAAAAATCTACAAAAACCTCAGAATCAGCGTGACGGGGGACCGAATGTATATTAGCGAGTGTATCACACACTGCAGGGACTACACAGAATAATTTTTAGTCCCCACATAACCCCTTTAACAGCAACATGGCAGTTCTAGAGGTTTGGATCATGATGCAATTGTTGCTGGAACCATTTTTAAAGCAACAGGTGAAGCCCACCATGGAATTTTGAAGAGTAGGAAGGAGGGGGGGGGGGGGCACAACATTTTGTGTCTCGAATTCCACAACACTCATGCAATAATGTTGCATAGCCTACATATAACCAGTGTGGCATTGTGGTACCCCAATCCAATGGATACCAGAATTTTGTGGTACAAATCACCCACATCACTGTGCTGGTAAGGCTGGATTCACACGAACGTATTTCGGCCGCAAGTCCCAGACCGAACACACTGCAGGGAGTCGGGCTCCTAGCATCATAGTTATGTACGACGCTAGGAGTCCCTGCCTCTCCGTGGAACTACTGTCCCATACTGAAAACATGATTACAGTACGGGACAGCGATTATCAGACGTTTTTGTAGCAACTCGCGTTTTTCGCGGTGTATTTTACGGACGTTATTGGAGTTGTTTTTCAATGGAGTCAATGAAAAACGGCTCCAAAAACTTCCCAAGAAGTGACATGCACTTCTTTTTCGCGGGGGGTCTTTATGCGCCGTATTTTGACAGCGACGCGTAAACTAACACCTCGTGGGAACAGAACACCGTAAAACCCATTGAAAGCAATGGGCAGATGTTTGTAGGCGTATTAGGGGCGTTTTTTCAGGCGTAATTCGAGGTGTAAAATGCCCGAATTACGTCTGAAAACAGTGCGCGTGAACATACCCTTACATTTTATGTGAAGATCACAACAAAACCCCAGAGACCCCAAATAAGGCTGCAACAGACAGACCCATATGGACAATTCCAAGATGATCAAATAGAAGTAAACTAATGGATGGCCATGCCCTGAAGTGCTAATCTGGAGACCAAGACCACATTATATGTAAATGAAAAGTTGTGAATGTGACGGAGCTCTGTCCACCATTTGGGCACACCTCACAGGGCTCACGGGTCAATGTTTACCCAGTACTTTGTCTTTTCAAATAGGAAGTGCTTTGAATAAGTGGACTACAAATCCTTTAAGTCTTGTCTGTGCTCAATAAAAGCCAACAGGGGTTAATTATATAAGATCTTCATTGGCCCTTGAGAGGGTTAGGGGGTAGCGGCCAACAACGTTTTCGAAGTCCACCATAGATCATGTTCAGTTCTGTCAGAGATTCAGGGACTATGAAAACACCAGATCAACTGGTGATCTCCAAATCATGTGCTGTATGGAAAGAATACAGGAGATGTAGATCTGGAACCATCTGTCCACCATGGGCTTAATCTAAAACGGGGATTAGAGAACATGTGACCAAAAGGGAATCTGCCACTACTGACATCTGCTATGTACAGAAACATTGGGGTTCTCCTCATGTCAGAAGAACGACACATCGTAGACTTGTCGAATGTGAAATTTGGATCTTTATGAATTTCGAATATAGAATTATCTTCTTTTCAATTCCTTCCTCCAGATACAAAGCAGTGATGGGGTCATTAGTGGTCATCTACAATGGGAAGTTGAAGCTTAGTATATGACTAGTAGCAGGAAAAGACAGGGTGACATCCCATCAGTGTGGGCTGCTGAGACATCTGCCCGACCTTGGAGAGGTGAGCTCCTTCCTTTTCTCAAAAAACGGATCAAATATAAAAAAAAAGCAAAAAAAAAAACTCCTCCTTTTGCAAGATCTTCTGAGCTTCAGAAACAAAAACTGCCATTCTTCACGTCCGAGGTGCACCCGTGCGGGACTAGAGTCCATGGAGGGGTGCGTGAAGCGCAAAAAAATAGGACATGTGCTTTTTTTTTCCACGGACCCCTCACACATTCTGTCTGAACGGCTCCATTGAAATACATGAGTCCATGTGACAGCCATTGTTCACACGGACGTGATAAATGCTCATCTGAATGAGCCCTTAGGGTCAGGGTTGAGGGTCGAGGTCTTGTTTAATTTGGTATTTTGGACTCCTGTTTTTGAGAAACCCCCCCCCCATCTCCTTCCTGTAGACAAACACTCTCTTGCTACATGGACCTTGTGCGTGCTCTTCTAGTTCCTCTGGGATTCCTCCAACAAATGAGAAAAAAAAATTGGCTTCTCGTTAAACGGACCCAAACTTGGATGTATCAATGGTGGTGATATTTGATTTGCAAACTTGTGCAGGTTCCTAACCACCCAGCTTGCGTTTGCCTGCTACAAGAATGAATGCAGACACTGTTACCAGATCTTGTCCATTACGTAGTTGTGGTCTACAGAAATATAGGACTAATTAAAGGGTGAAAAAAAAGAAGTCAATGTCTACAAGCAGAAAGCTACCAAAAGCCTTGCTTACTGTTCATAGGAGGAGGGTTTGAAACAATTCTGCCATTAAGTTAATGTCCATAGGGACATCTTAGGTTTAGACTGGTGCATATACACTGCAAAGACGCAAGTAGACCAGATCCCCATGACATCAATATTGTAATCCATAACTCCTGGAGAAATGGCCAAAATAGAAGAATTCTCTAATAAATGATAATTTACTTTTAAATTTAATCTCATATTGTACACAGAGATGATAACACACAAACCTAAAGGCCATAGAGTCCTCATTTAGTCACACAGTCACCCATGTTTCATAGCCCCTGCTCTCCTTCCCAATAGGTTTGATCTGTTCACTCAGACAGATCTCTGGTGAGGGTTTAGCAAATCTTGGTAGACACTGGATTGTTGGTGGATTATACCAAAATCTACCAGATCAATGCATATTGGAATCTATGTATAGGGAGGCTGAGGATGGCGAGACATTTTACCATCTCGCTAGGCCCACTGAGGGTTTCTGACAAGGTCTGGCAGATCTCATTAACTTTGGATGACCCATGAAACCACCCTTCCTTCTATAAGAAAATTTACATTTTATGGCAAGGAAAACCTCTCTTACTATGATCTTCTGATTGCCAGACTAAGGTCTTCCAAAGCAGGAGGTGTAACTTGAAGCTCTTGGCACCCCAATTCAAAATTTGGAACGGTCCCTCCACCTACCATGTGCCATTTATAATACTGATGTGTAAGAGAGGTCTTTGGGCCACCCTCAGGAACCAGACACCACTGTAACCCCTGGACACCCCTAAAGCTACGCTCCAATTCTTGATTTTGACTCCTTGACCAGGCCAGAGAATATTGCCATGTATGGTCAATATTACAAGTTTCCGTTCATGTACGATGGCCATTTTAGGAGATAAACCAATATTTTTAAGCATGCCATCACCATACTAATCCTACATGACCTATAATTGCCATGTACAATATAATTGACGGTTGCAACTCTGCCCTCCAGGTATCTTCTCAACAAAATTCCACTACTTTTGCGTTAAACAGAATTGATTATTATTATTCTCTATCCCAAGCTGAAAATTTTTATTTAAAGGGATCAGTAATAAAAACAGTAGAGCATTGCATTGGCATCTGCCTATAATAACCGGTTTTGTTGCTGTCTGTTTTTCGTCACTTCCTCAAAATGCGGTATAATGTGCGGACGTTTTGCATGACTCAGATCAATTCACAATTAAAGTGTCTATTGCTAAACTCTTCACACCCAAGCCATCTTTATGCGTCAAGATTTAATAGAATATTGATTCTAAAAAGTGATTATATACAAGTGTCCCAGGTCAGGGCGTTAGTCCAGGATCACACACGCAGTTTTTGGCTCCGTTTTTCCAGCCAAACACAACAGTGAACACAAAAGAAAGGAGATGCATCAGTCTTTTCTTTATACATTTCCTTCCTTTTGGATCCACTTCTGGCTTTGGCTCAAAAAACGGCACAAAAAAACGGCATCAAAACTGCGTGTGTGATTCTGGTCTTACAAAGACACTTAGAATAAGACCCAAGATACGGAGGAATATGTAAAACCGTGGTGATTTTCATGCAGATCCCACTAAGCGGGGCCCATCTGATAGCATCAGCAAGAGCACATTCATATGCAACTGCAATGGAACCAGCCCCCAGGAGATGGGAGGCCATAAATCTGCTGCAATCCTCCTCCTAATCTCAGAGTCCAAATCCTCCAGTCCTCTCTATAAGAAATATCCTTCTCTGATGTCACATCCTCGCTGCTGGTGCAAAGTTCTCTGCCCCATTGTGTGAAAAGAAAGCAGCGAGCCCAGGCAGCCAACGTGCCCATTGTTCACATGTAAAAAGGCATTTCACTAATGCACATTGCATCATATTACAGAAGTGAGACCTATGGGTGATTCATACCAACAGTGCCAATAATCCTATGACACCCACATAATATATGTATATAAAATGGAAGCTTCTTATCTTATCCTGTGAATCTTTTCCCAGATATAAGGACATCCACCCAGCCCCATACAATAAGGAACAATCCAGGAGCGGGTAATATGTGCCCATGAAGTGTATACCCCTGTCTCCATTCGCTGAATACACAGACTGTATATTTAAGGGCACACACAGAGTTAACTATAATGAGGGCACTATTACATAGCACATATGCCTGTGTAGGTAGCTGGCATAGATTCTACCCTATGTATTAATGCCATGGTTTGGCTCTTGTATCCTCAGACCTGCAGATTATTTTAGCTGGAGACCAAAATATAATGGAGGTGAGCCCCCTGCAATATATTTTGATACAATTTTGCCAGATATTTTGATGACATCCTCTGCATTCTGTATACATTGAATATATGGATCAATATTTACAGTCAGTAAAGGATACAATGTAACAACAATATGATACATCTGACTAAGGAACGATATCTGGATGGGGCAGATTCCGGATGGATGGATGGTATTGACTTTTTAAATAAGAGGAAGGTTACATCTGCAAACTCCCATCCATGGCATAAAGGTGTTTACATGAGGCCAGCCATAAACCTACCGATAATCCGGCTAATATGACCGATTATTAACATATGGGTAGTCTCTGTCTTCATACAACCCCTCTCATCGCTCAGATCGATTATTATCGGACAGTTTCATATCGATTTTACCCATGCAAATATTCAATCATACAGATTTTGCGACAATAATATCAACTTTCCATGCAAGTTATAAAATCAGCATTACAAGAATGCAAAAACTGTGACAACCCCATCTGATCTGCTGGGTGCCCCTTTAAGTCTATGGCATATTGAGGGCATCAAGTTAGATAGCAATGATTGACCAGATGCAAATCTTACCTCCTGCGCATCCAGCCAGGAAATCCATCGCCAATCCTCCCAGAATGGATGCCAATAAAACAGTGTCCTCCTCAGTGCCAGCTGCTCCACAATGCCAGCTCCAGGTGCTCTTACGGGGGTGGTGAGGGCAAGGAACCTCTGCTCCAAGGAGGGGGGGGGGGGTGAGGTCAAGGCTCCTATAAGGGTTTTGGTAAGACCAGGACTCCTAAAGGGGGTGGCAGTGAGTCTCGGGTACCAGCAGCGGGCAGATCAGGTGGTTTGCTGCACTGATGCCTCTATAGTAACGATTATAGTAATCCGCCTCCTGCGCCCCCTCCCCGATAGTCGCACCGCTCTGCGCCAGCTTCACTCTAGTCCTTTCTATTGCTGACGCCGCCCAACAAGGTGCAAATGTCCTTATTTAGGAGCCGCGTCCTGTCCAATCAGCGCTGGAGGAAGGGACAACACCCCCAGCCCCCCCTCCGGCTCCTTGCCACGCCCACCTGAGGAGGGGGAGGAGGGGGAGGAGGAGGCAGAGTTGCAGCATCCTCCACATGATGACATGAAAGAGACGCTGCCGGGGGGAGAGGAGTGCGTGTCCTGCATGTGTAATGTGGAGCGCTACACACACCGGGGGCAGGAGAGGAGGAGGAGCCTGCAACATAACAAATCTCTGCCTGTCCTCTTGTGTTTGTTCTTGGGTATAGCAGCCATGGAAGGGTTAATTGTGTTGGTGGGATGTCCGCCAGTCTTCAGAACCCCAATTCATGCCCTCAAATGAAATCTTCAGCATGCCCCTTGTTTCACAGCCACAAATACACCTGCAACGGTACGTCACCCACAGATGTCCCCATAACAGTGTCATCCATAGATATCCCCATAACAGTGTCATCCACATATGTCCCCATAACAGTGTCATCCACAGATGTTCCCATAACAGTGTCATCCACAGATGTCCCCATAACAGAGTCATCCACAGAAGTCCCCATAACAGTGTCATCCACAGAAGTCCCCATAACAGTGTCATCCACAGATGTCCCCATAACAGTGTTATCCACGGATATCCCCATAACAGTGTCACCCACAGATGTCCCCATAACAGTGTCATGCACACAATTGTAGCTTCCAACTTTGTGACATCAGTTTGGGGTTTCAGCATGACTTTGCCCCTGTGGACACAGCGAGCTCCATAAACACATGGCGGGTTTGTTGTGGAGGAACTCGGGTTGCTGCACAGAGCCCGGACCTCGACCTCATCCAACACCTTTGAGATTAATGGAAATGCAGATTTTGAACCAGACCTTCTCCCCCAACATCAGGACCTGACCTCTGAAATGGGCACAAATTCCCACAGACACCCCAAAATCGTGTGTAAATCCTTCCAGGAAGAGTGGAGGCCGCAATAGATGCAAAAGGAGCCCAACTCCATATGGGTGTCCATCGAGCTCATATAGGTGTGATGGTCAGGTGTCCACATACTTTTGGCCATATATATATATACACCATAAAATTCATTTTCTCTGCCATACAATAGTGTAAATCTGAACTGTGAGATAATCTTTTATTTTGCACGACCTGAAACAGAAGACAAAACGGAATTGAATGTGAGCTATTGTTCGCTGTTATCAGCCGTTTCAGTCTGGGTGTAATGTAACGTGTTTACTTTTGTCTATTAATAAATTTGGTATAAAGCCGATGATTGGATTTTCTTTGCAGGCGATTATTTGGGCTGGAGATTACAGGGACGTGAGGTCAATGGACGTAGATTAGAAGAGGCAGCGGATGGACCTGTGCGCCAGAGATGGTCAGTGCTGGGTATGTACAACCGAGGGGAGGGAAGGGGTGGGTAACACGAGCACCTATAGATGTGAAGGTGAAGCTCAAGGGGGTTGGGAATTCATGTCACAAGAGCCCACAGTCTGGTGGGAGGGGGTGCAAGAAAGTGGATGGCAGAAGATTAGAGGGCCCATTGACGGAAGAGGATTACTAGGTAAGAAGAATTGTGAAGGTTGTCTAGGATATAGCAGGGCTGAGGTTACCATTCGTCATTGTATGTAGTAGGTTGACCTGCAGCAATCCTACGTAAAACCACAGATAACACATCAGATGACCATGGGTCGTACCATACGACAAACTCAGCTCTGCTACATTCCTTTAATACCTATAGTGACCCCATTGTTTTAGTTCCTGCACATTAGATGGTAAGCTCTTCAGCCTAGGGGTTCTTTTTCTGGTAGGGACCCGGCAGTAACATTCAGCGTGTGTTATGCAGCAGGAATTTGGGCATCTTGAAAACAGATTTTGAGTTGTTCCTATTTTATATCTGCAGAATTTTTTCTATTATAGAAATGGCTTTGTCACCAGGGCTAACACTAAATCGTCAGGTCCTAAACACCAGGCGGGCATGGTCTGGGCAGACACTGAACAAGCAGGGGGTTTCCAGGAGATGTGATTTTAGGGCAAGTACATTTGCAAAGATTATTCAGTATTATATGTAGATTATTTCTGAATGGGACTTGTAAATACACTGACCAATCAGGCATCTGATAATCTGGAATTTGTTTCCAGAACAGAAGACAATTTAATGCAGAAGACTCAGCAGCGAGAACTAATTAGACAATTCCTCTAATTAAGATTTATGCATTGTACTTTCCTATTACAATCTGATAATCCAGAATATGTGATCTGCCTATCAGGGCCCATTGATGCCAGATTAAAGGAATTCAATTTTATTTTAGTTGGAATGGCCGAACCATCGGTTCTTCTATGCACGTCTGTAACTCACAATAGCCAGACTATTCCAGAAATGAGTGGCATAGTGTATGGATCACATATGAAGCAGAGCCAAATTTGTCATCTGGACCAACTCAGTATAATTTGTGATTTTACATAGGACTGCAGGTTAACCTACTGCATTATCTTAACCCATTAAGCAACTAAAAAGCAAATGACAAATTCAACTCTGCTACATCCATATATTGGACAAAACAAAATCCTTCATTTGATTGATTGCCTCTGCATGGCAAATCACCACAATGCAATGCCAACCTGCTAATGTCAACATGGCACACACCCTTCACACCCCTGGTACGCAATCATTTAACCACCAATAACCTCTCTACTACTTCCAGATTTGCATATTAATTGTTTCCTTATCATATTTTATGCAGATAAGTGTTCCGGAACATTGGGTTTTCCGGCTGATACAAAACTACAACTCCTAGAATGTCAGGACATGCTGGGCGTTGTAGTTTTGCAACAGCTGGAGAGCCACAGCTTGTGAAACACTGATGCCGTGCCAAATGTACATCCATATCTGGCATCAACTATTAGACATAAAACCGGAGGTGATGTCCACAACAACCAATCAGATGCTGGTGCAGGCTAAATAATTTACGAAGTGACCTGATTGGTTGTTTTGAGGCAATATATTACAGACCAGAGCGATCATTTGAAGCCCCTGTGGCCCGATGACAGCGATCTTCAGACTTCAGGGTCCTGGTGCGACCGCAACCTCTGCACCCAATAGTTACATCCCATGCTAGGCCAACGTATCAGAGATATTGCACCAAAGCCAACAACTAAAAAGAATTGTCTTATTTGGGCAACCCTTTACCTGCCGTAGGATCCACCAGTGATTGGCTGCAGGGATTTCCTGCGATCAGCAGTGATCAGATGGCGAACCCGGCAGCCACTTATCATATTGCTGCAGGGCAAAAGGTGACTGCATTCTTGGTCATAGGGGGCGCCTAACAGCACATTGGAGAAGGGGTTATGAAACCAGCCAACACTTTTAATGTGTCAGATAAAATTAAGGGGCCTTGTTCACACAGTGCAGATTTTTCATGCATTTTTTAAGCCAAAACCAGAATTGGATCCAGGAGAGGAGACCTATAAGACCTTCCTTTATATATTTCTTCTGTTTAGGTTCCGTTTTTGGCTTAAAAAATGCCTTAAAAATCTGCAGCAAATCCGCGCCGTGTGAACAAGACCTTCCTGTTGTTTATTATAGGACCAATATAAGTTGCGGCTGCTTCCATAGGAACTAATATATGTGTAGAAAGGTCTTCTGGGAAGTTTCCACAATATGATTGGCAGGGTGGGGGTCAGTCACTGACGCAGAACACCCTGCAGTAAAATGATCTGTATCGGCCGGTTCAGTTGTTTATCAGGATCAATGATGTCATAGACATAAAAATACACAACTTGGTAGAAGACAAGACCGCGGTGACCTACATTGTTGGCCTCTATAGGGTAAGTTCACACGTAGCGTAAATACTGCGCATTTTCCGCAATGGATTTTGTTGCGGAAAATCCTCCGCATGATACAATAGCAGCAGAGCGGATGAGATTTTACGGGGAGGTAAAATCCACAACAAATAGCAGATGTTGCGATTTTTTGCCGCGGAAAAGCTTCGACTCCGCCGCAAAAATCGCAACTCAGAAAAAAAAAATCGTATTCTTACCCTGAATTCTGTGTTTCGATTCATCCCATGTAGGACGGCAGAGGGACGGACGCGTCACCTTGCCTATGTAAGTATGAAACTTTTTTCTTTATATGTGCAGTTTTCCGCAGCGGACATTCCGGCCAAAAAACTGCAACACAATTTCATGCGGTATATCGTCCGGAATTCCCTGCTTGTTCAGTGTCTGCACAGAGCTTGTTCTGGTTATTTCCATTCCAGCAGGTGGCACTGTATGGTCATCTGATAGGTAAGCTGTTATGGGTGTACCTGATGACCAGCTTGCTGACTGTTTCTAATAGCGAAGTTGCGAATGCAGCTCTGTAGTACAGCAGCACAGAGTATTACAGGAATAAAGTCTTCTGTAGGTGAGAGAGGCAGGAATCTGTCCACTTATGTTTACATAGGGCTTTAGTGTACATGCATGAACATACGTTTGGTGTAATAGGAATGATTGCAATGATTCTCCACTAGGGGGCAGTAAGAGTTATCGGTGCAGTTATCTCGGAAGCGCCGCACCTTTTCTATATCCATTGTGTACAAATACTATCATGGGAAGACCGGCTGCAGAGCTGATGCCAGGAGATAAGATTCTTGGCTCCTGATCTTGTTGATGCAATCGGTTTAGATACTCAGATTGTGTCCGGAAATATTAGGGCTGTCAACGCCCGCCTTATGTAACGTACTGAGGGGTCCGCAGGAATCTAGTGGGGGTTATATACCGCGCCATGTTCTATTAATATAAAGCAGATTTGGGTTACACTATTTATTTCTATAGTTCTAGTTGCATAGTTCTGCTCTGACCAGTGACTCCAGCCCTGCTGCAGTGTTTATTAGAGTCACAGGTAGTCTAAAAGCCACCTAGTGTTTCATCCCAGGTTCAGAAAAATCATCTAGCCGTCGACCGTGCTTTATACTGCAGCTCTTCTTGTTCAGATTTGTTGCTGTTCCCTCTCGGAGTCCAAAATAAAGTGTACCCCATATGCTTATACAGCTCACCAGCCATCAGTAAACCCTCTCGGTCAGTCTGTAAGAGTGTGTGTGTGTGGGGGGGGGGGGATGTATCTAATTTATGCACTGTGCCTTGAAGTGCTGTGTTTTGCGCTGTTTTTCATCCACACGGTTTCCGCATCAAAATAAGCACCAAAAAACGTAATGTGAACAGGGCCTAAGAGAACTGTTCATTCTCTGCTGTCAGATATGCTGCTAACACCGGTTGCCACAAAATCTCTTGGTACCCCTTCCAGCTTTTCCGCGACACCCCTGCCAGGGCCGTGCGTCCCCGAGACCTCGATCTTACAAGTCGGCAGGGTCCAGCGTGACAACCTTATATCTTCCAGATACAATTCCTGCTGCTAGAAGACAGGGATATGCCATTGCTGCTTGTCCAAGAAGGTCCACTGAGGGTTAACGGGTCACCCCACCAACAAGGAGGGGGCGTATAACCTGTGAGATCGCCCCTAGAGGTTTATATAGGGATCTTCATTATCTGACAGTAATAAGTGGGTAATGAACGTTTCGTTGACCCGCTAATCTTACCGTATACACTGAACGTCTGATGCAATGGAGGCGCAGAAAGGGGGATGAGTACGGTAAATACTGCATGAGCAAAACAAGTCAAATACACCAGCGAAGTGATGAAATGAATGGCGGTGACCTCCGACACAAAGTACAGGACTAATTATTAAAGGGACCTTACAGCAAACACTGGCAAAACAGAGCATAATGGGAGATGTTGTAACTACAACCCCTAATCTAGTTTTCCCTGTGTGCTCTAAACATGGTATGACCCATTTGCATATCTTATGAAGGTTATGGTGTTGCCTAGCAACCAGCTTACTTCCTGTGTGGGTGACCACTATTTGAGTATATACTGAAAAAATAAGCTCCCCCTAGTGGTGGCTTCAGACAGCCAGAATATATCATTTTACATTGTCTTTGCCGGGGATTCTGAGCTGCGTATCAGAAAAGTAGAGCTCCAGCCACTTGAATGTTGATGTTTTTTATTTAAATAGAGATCTGTAGCAACCGCCATTAGGACTAATATTGGAATAAGATGCTATAGAAGACTGTGCATTATAATGGGGGGATTGGAGATGTTAACTGCCCCCCAAAACATCACAATAATTATCTAACGTGCATGGCCGGTTCTAGAGACATGTAATGTTTTGTGTTCTTAACCTGTAACCTGTTGTTGGCTGATGTGCAAAATTGTTGAGAGCTGTTAAAGGTGAAAGGCCAATGAGCTACTGACCAGAGCGAACATTGGAAACTAAACATGAAACTACTGGGAAATCTTACTGACGCTTCCTGTTATTATATGTAGGAATACTGGGAAAATCAGCTCCAGATATGAGAGATATGGGGACATAAACATACTACTCCCTGTTCAGATCCGTATTCTTGTATATAGGGGGCAGTATTATAGCAGTTATATTCTTGTATATAGGGGCAGTATTATAGCAGTTATATTCTTGTATATAGGGGGCAGTATTATAGTAGTTATATTCTTGTATATAGGAGCAGTATTATAGTAGTTATATTCTTGTATATAGGGGGAAGTATTATAGTAGTTAGATTCTTGTATATAGGGGGCAGTATTATAGTAGTTACATTCTTGTATATAGGGGCAGTATTATAGCAGTTATATTCTTGTATATAGGGGGCAGTATTATAGTAGTTATATTCTTGTATATAGGGGCAGTATTATAGCAGTTATATTCTTGTATATAGGGGCAGTATTATAGCAGTTATATTCTTGTATATAGGGGGCAGTATTATAGCAGTTATATTCTTGTGTATAGGGGGCAGTATTATAGTAGTTATATTCTTGTATATAGGGGGCAGTAATATAGTAGTTATATTCTTGTATATTGGGGGCAGTAATATAGTAGTTATATTCTTGTGTATAGGGGGCAGTATTATAGTAGTTATATTCTTGTACATAGGGAGCAGTATTATAGTAGTTATATTCTTGTATATAGGGGGCAGTATTATAGTAGTTATATTCTTGTATATAGGGGGCAGTAATATAGTAGTTATATTCTTGTATATAGGAGCAGTATTATAGTAGTTATATTCTTGTATATTGGGGGCAGTATTATAGAAGTTATAGTCTTGTATATAGGGGCAGTATTATAGTAGTTATATTCTTGTATATAGGAGCAGTATTATAGTAGTTATATTCTTGTATATAGAGCAGTATTATAGTAGTTATAGTCTTGTATATAGGGGCAGTATTATAGTAGTTATATTCTTGTATATAGGAGCAGTATTATAGTAGTTATATTCTTGTATATAGGGGCAGTATTATAGTAGTTATATTCTTGTACATAGGGCGCAGTATTATAGTAGTTATATTCTTGTATATAGCGGCAGTATTATAGTAGTTATATTCTTGTATATAGGGGGCAGTATTATAGCAGTTATATTCTTGTATATAGGGGCAGTATTATAGTAGATATATTCTTGTATATAGGGGCAGTATTATAGTAGATATATTCTTGTATATAGGGGCAGTATTATAGCAGTTATATTCTTGTATATAGGGGGCAGTATTATAGTAGTTATATTCTTGTATATAGGGGGCAGTATTATAGTAGTTATATTCTTGTATATAGGGGGCAGTAATATAGTAGTTATATTCTTGTATATAGGAGCAGTATTATAGTAGTTATATTCTTGTATATTGGGGGCAGTATTATAGAAGTTATAGTCTTGTATATAGGGGCAGTATTATAGTAGTTATATTCTTGTATATAGGAGCAGTATTATAGTAGTTATATTCTTGTATATAGAGCAGTATTATAGTAGTTATAGTCTTGTATATAGGGGCAGTATTATAGTAGTTATATTCTTGTATATAGGAGCAGTATTATAGTAGTTATATTCTTGTATATAGGGGCAGTATTATAGTAGTTATATTCTTGTATATAGGGGGCAGTATTATAGTAGTTATATTCTTGTATATAGGGTGCAGTATTATAATAGTTATATTCTTGTATATGGGGGCAGTATTCTAGTAGTTATATTCTTGTATATAGGGGGCAGTATTATAGCAGTTATATTATTGTATATAGGGGGCAGTATTATAGTAGTTATATTCTTGTATATAGGGGGCAGTATTATAGTAGTTATATTCTTGTATATAGGGGGCAGTATTATAGTAGTTATATTCTTGTATATAGGAGCAGTATTATAGTAGTTATATTCTTGTATATAGGAGCAGTATTATAGTAGTTATATTCTTGTATATAGGGGCAGTATTATAGTAGTTATATTCTTGTATATAGGGGCAGTATTATAGCAGTTATATTCTTGTATATAGGAGCAGTATTATAGTAGTTATATTCTTGTATATAGGAGTAGTAATATAGTAGTTATATTCTTGTATATAGCGGCAGTATTATAGTAGTTCTATTCTTGTATATATGAGCAGTATTATAGTAGTTATATTCTTGTATATAGGGGGCAGTATTATAGTAGTTATATTCTTGTATATAGGGGGCAGTATTATAGTAGTTATATTTTTGTATATAGGGGGCAGTATTATAGTAGTTATATTCTTGTATATAGGAGCAGTATTATAGTAGTTATATTCTTGTATATAGGGAGCAGTATTATAGTAGTTATATTCTTGTATATGGGTGCAGTATTATAGTAGTTATATTCTTGTATATAGGAGCAGTATTATAGTAGTTATATTCTTGTATATAGGGGCAGTGTTATAGTAGTTATATTCTTGTATATAGGAGCAGTATTATAGTAGATATATTCTTGTGTATAGGGAGCAGTATTATAGTAGTTATATTCTTGTATATAGGGGGCAGTATTATAGTAGTTATATTCTGGTATATAGGGGGCAGTATTATAGTAGTTATATTCTTGTATATAGGGGGCAGTATTATAGTAGTTATATTCTTGTGTATAGGGAGCAGTATTATAGTAGTTATATTCTTGTATATAGGGGGCAGTATTATAGTAGTTATATTCTGGCATATAGGGGGCAGTATTATAGTAGATATATTCTTGTATATAGGGGGCAGTATTATAGTAGTTATATTCTTGTATATAGGGGCAGTATTACAGTAGTTATATTCTTGTATATAGGGACCAGTATTATAGTAGTTATATTCTTGTATACAGGAGCAGTATTATAGTAGTTATATTCTTGTATATAGGAGCAGTATTCTAGTAGTTATATTCTTGTATATAGGGGCAGTATTATAGTAGATATATTCTTGTATATAGGGGCAGTATTAGGGTATGTGCACACACACTAATTACGTCCGTAATTGACGGACGTATTTCGGCCTCAAGTACCGGACCGAACACAGTGCAGGGAGCCGGGCTCCTAGCATCATAGTTATATACGATGCTAGGAGTCCCTGCCTCTCTGCAGGACAACTGTCCCGTACTGTAATCATGTTTTCAGTACGGGACAGCAGTTCCACGGAGTAGCAGGGACTCCTAGCATCGTACATAAGTATGATGCTAGGAGCCCGGCTCCCTGCACTGTGTTCGGTCCGGTACTTGCGGCGGAAATACGTCCGTCAATTACGGACGTAATTAGTGTGCGTGCACATATCCTTATAGTAGTTCTATTCTTGTCCATAGGAGAGGATAGACGTGTGCTTGTGAGCTCCCTGTTAGGGTATGTGCACACACACTAATTACGTCCGTAATTGACGGACGTATTTCGGCCGCAAGTCCAGGACCGAACACAGTGCAGGGAGCCGGGCTCCTAGCATCATAGTTATGTACGACGCTAGGAGTCCCTGCCTCGCTGCAAGACAACTGTCTCGTACTGAAAACATGTTTACAGTACGGGACAGTTGTCCTGCAGCGAGGCAGGGACTCCTAGCATCGTACATAAGTATGATGCTAGGAGCCCGGCTCCCTGCACTGTGTTCGGTCCGGGACTTGCGGCCGAAATACGTCCGTCAATTACGGACGTAATTAGTGTGTGTGCACATACCCTTAGGACTATGCATGGCTTCTGACCCAGGTGGAGGGGAGGGGTCCTGGGCTGATGATCCTGGGAAAGCCCAGAGTCTGGAGTTTGGCCTGCAGCATGGAGATGGTGGAGGTGATGATCTGGAAATGGTGGCTGGTGAGTCAACTGAATCTCATGATGTTGGTGAATTGTGCACAAAAATGACAAAGAAAAATATCTTTAAAATGGAAATGCAAGTTCGCAAATTGAGAACTGAAATTAACCAAGAGACTGATCCAAAGGCAAAGCTGATGAAATGTGAGTGTCTGGATGTTTGCACACGTGAGCTGGTGATATTGAAGGAGAGATTGCAGAAAGAATCATGCACAGTACCCAAAATAAAGAACTGGGCAATTGAGAACAAAAGGGAGACCAGAGCCCAAACTGTGAAGAGAAAAAATATCATTGCAAAAAAAGACACTGACTATAATATTGTGGAGCAGGGAAACCCTGGAAGATATGAGTGTGCAGTGGCTGGAGGATCACATCTCTCATCATGTGTGGGGTCTGTGCAATCAGCCAACACAAATGCTGCTAAAGCTGCAGAGAAATGTGTGCCAGCTGACGAGGGGTTAACTGCAGTAGACTCTATGTGCAGTACAGATGAAGTGAATGCGAGTGGCACTCCTGGGAGTGAGCAAGAAAGTGCCTCATGTCCTGATATTATAAGTGAGACCTCGCTCAGCGCGGTGATTGATAGTCTGATATCTGATGAACCAGCGGCACAGGCTGAGGCGGACATTGCTGACCCTGTTCTGGAGGTTCAGCCGTCCACAGTGTCAGTGAATGGAGTGCAGGTTACACAGCGATCAGGAGCAGACACAGGAGGATCTGCAGTACAATCAGCTGAGGAGAGGTCCAGTCCTGACCCACCTGCTGACAGACCTCAGTACAGGAGACTGTTCTCCAGCGTCACAAGACCGACTAACCCCACACCTCAGAGGAGGAACGTGGTCTGAATCAGGTACTCAGGACCAGAGGAAAACCTCCCCTCCAGACTGCACATTGGGAAAGTTTTGTTGAAGGAGTTTATGAAGTTTAAAGCTTCTGAGGTGTTCGCTCTGATCCACGTTCCCTCCAGCAGGAATTATGACATCAGTTTCAAGCTGCAATATAGTCTAGACTTGTTCTGGAGTATTTATAATGATACAAAGGAGCACGCGATGTGGGAGCATCTACATGTCATCCAGCTGACTAAACCCCAGGTAGTCACCGCCACCGTCCTGTTCCAGTCTGAGGTGGTGGCTCTGGCAGATTTGCAGCATTGGTTGAGCAGATATTGTGAGGTGAAGAGACTGCCAACAAAGATCTATGATGAGGAGGAGATCTGGAATGGAGGATATTCTGTCAAGATCCAGCTGGTTCAGGAGAATGGAGTGACCAGACATCTGCCGCACTCATTCTACCTGGGCTTGGAGAGAGGCATATGTTACTACCCTGGTCAACCGCGACTGTGCCATAGATGTGGGGGCAGACACCTGGCATTCAACTGTTCCCGTATTAAGTGCTCACTATGTGGTCAGTTTGGGCATGTGAAGGACGATTGTACAGGACCTGTCATCTGTAACCTGTGCTTAGGACCTGGACATACATTCCGGGAGTGTCCGCATGCAGAACATAATAAAGAGGAGACCTTTAAAGAAGCCAAGGAGGAAGAGCAGGAGGATGTCTCCATATGTGTAGATACAACCCCAGAACCTGGAAGCCCCAACGATGATGTGAGCCAAAGTACCAGAGATCGTGCTCCAGAGACGAATGTCCCATCTGTGGATGCTGCACAAGTGTCACCAGCCACTGAAAATAGAGGTCATGCTAAAAGCAAAATATCCAGTCACTCTGTCACCAATACATCTAAACATCTGCCCAACACCAGTAAGGAACCAGCTGATCCAGCCGCAGCGACCAGTAAGGAACCAGCTGATCCAGCCGCAGCGGCCAGTAAGGAACCAGCTGAGCCAGTCGCAGCGACCAGTAAAAAACCAGCTGATCAAGCCGCAGCGACCAGTATCGATGAGGAGGGATTTCAGACGGTTAAAAGGAGAAGTAAAACAGATGATTCTTCTAGGAAAAAAATCACTACTGCAAAGAAATCACCGGAGTCTCCAGTGCTGGCGATAACTGGGGGACGTTACTGTGCGCTGGGGGAAGATGACCAGGAAGAAGAAGCAGAGATGGAGCAAGTCTCCTCACACAACCCAGATGACGAACCTCAGGATGAAGACGCTGACCCCCCAATGTCTACCAAAAGATGGGGTGTAACGGGACATAGCAGTGGAAGAAGGAAAAAAAGTAGGAAAGACATGTAACCAGGATGAGGCTGAAAATCACCTCCATCAATGTGAACAGTGTGAAGAATAGGAGCAGGCGGCAGGCGATATTCCAGCGTCTGTCTGGCGACAAATCTGACATCATCTTTATATAAGACTTATCTACAGAGTAATGTCCCTGCTGTGTCCCTGCAGTCACCACATCTAGCGGGACAGTGAAGCTCTCAGCTGCTGTATGGAGACTTCTACCCCGAACTCAGTTTATATCCTAGAGGTTCACTATATGCCATAAATGTGGAGACCAAGTACCATCTGTGGTGTGCCCGATGCTGCCCGGTAACCAATAAAGAAGAACTCTCCTGTAATACTGTCTAGAATAATATCATGAAAAATAGTTGAAACAATTTATACTGGAGCAATATTCATATATTATGGTTTGTTTAATGATTGCGATGTTATTAAGAGACATACGTTTATTTTCTTTATCTGTTATGAGTGTATTGCAAAGGTATTGTAATATTTTGTTGCAAGTTTTCAAATAAAAAAGATAATTATAGTAGTTATATTCTTGTATATAGGAGCAGTATTATAGTAGTTATATTCTTGTATATAGGAGCAGTATTATAGTAGTTATATTCTTGTATATAGGGGCAGTATTATAGTAGTTATATTCTTGTATATAGGGGGCAGTATTATAGTAGTTATATTCTTGTATATAGGGAGCAGTATTATAGTAGTTATATTCTTGTATATAGGGGGCCGTATTATAGTAGTTATATTCTTGTGTATAGGGGGCAGTATTATAGTAGTTATATTCTTGTATATAGGGAGCAGTATTATAGTAGTTATATTCTTGTATATAGGGGGCAGTATTATAGTAATTATATTCTTGTATATAGGGGGCAGTATTATAGTAGTTATATTCTTGTATATAGGAGCAGTATTATAGTAGTTATATTCTTGTATATAGGAGCAGTATTATAGTAGTTATATTCTTGTATATAGGGGCAGTATTATAGTAGTTATATTCTTGTATATAGGGGGCAGTATTATAGTAGTTATATTCTTGTATATAGGGAGCAGTATTATAGTAGTTATATTCTTGTATATAGGGGGCCGTATTATAGTAGTTATATTCTTGTGTATAGGGGGCAGTATTATAGTAGTTATATTCTTGTATATAGGGAGCAGTATTATAGTAGTTATATTCTTGTATATAGGGGGCAGTATTATAGTAATTATATTCTTGTATATAGGGGGCAGTATTATAGTAGTTATATTCTTGTATATAGGGGCAGTACTATAGTAGTTATATTCTTGTATATAGGGGCAGTATTATAGCAGTTATATTCTTGTATATAGGGGGCAGTATTATAGTAGTTATATTCTTGAATATAGAGGCAATATTATAGTAGTTATATTCTTGTATATAGGGGCAGTATTATAGTAATTATATTCTTGTATATAGGGGGCAGTATTATAGTAGTTATATTCTTGTATATAGGGGGCAGTATTATAGTAGTTATATTCTTGTATGTAGGGGCAGTATTATAGTAGTTATATTCTTGTATATTGGGGCAGTATTATAGTGGTTATATTCTTGTATATATGGGGCAGTATTATAGCAGTTATATTCTTGTATATAGGAGCAGTATTATAGTAGTTATATTCTTGTATATAGGGGCAGTATTATAGTAGTTATATTCTTGTATATATGGGGCAGTATTATAGTAGTTATATTCTTGTATATAGGGGACAGTATTATAGTAGTTATATTCTTGTATATAGAGGGCAGTATTATAGTAGTTATATTCTTGTATGTAGGGGGGCAGTATTATAGTAGTTATATTCTTGTATATTGGGAGCAGTATTATAGTAGTTATATTCTTGTATATAGGAGGCAGTATTATAGCAGTTATATTCTTGTATATAGGGGCAGTATTATAGTAGTTATATTCTTGTATATAGGGAGCAGTATTATAGTAGTTATATTCTTGTATATATGGGCAGTATTATAGTAGTTATATTCTTGTATATAGGAGCAGTATTATAGTAGTTATATTCTTGTATATATGGAGCAGTGTTATAGTAGTTATATTCTTGTATATGGGGGCAGTATTATAGTAGTTATATTCTTGTATATAGGGAGCAGTATTATAGTAGTTATATTCTTGTATATGGGGGCAGTATTATAGTAGTTATATTCTTGTATATGGGGGCAGTATTATAGTAATTATATTCTTGTATATAGGGGACAGTATTATAGTAGTTGTATTCTTGTATATAGGAGCAGCATTATAGTAGTTATATTCTTGTATATAGGGGGCAGTATTATAGTAGTTATATTCTTGTATATAGAGGGCAGTATTATAGTAGTTATATTCTTGTATGTAGGGGCAGTATTATAGTAATTATATTCTTGTATATAGGGGGCAGTATTATAGTAGTTATATGCTTGTATATAGGGGGCAGTATTATAGTAGTTATATTCTTGTATATAGGAGGCAGTATTATAGTAGTTATATTCTTGTATATAGGAGCAGTATTATAGTAGTTATATTCTTGTGTATAGGGGGCAGTATTATAGTAGTTATATTCTTGTATATAGGGGCAGTATTATAGTAGTTATATTCTTGTATATAGGAACAGTATTATAGTAGTTATATTCTTGTATATAGGAGCAGTATTATAGTAGTTATATTCTTGTATATAGGGACAGTATTATAGTAGTTATATTCTTGTATATAGGAAGCAGTATTATAGTAGTTATATTCTTGTATATAGGGACAGTATTATAGTAGTTATATTCTTGTATATAGAAGCAGTATTATAGTAGTTATATTCTTGTATATAGGAGGCAGTATTATAGTAGTAATATTCTTGTATATAGGGGCAGTATTATAGTAGTTATATTCTTGTATATAGGGGGCAGTATTATAGTAGTTATATTCTTGTATATAGGGGCAGTATTATAGTAGTTATATTCTTGTATATAGGGGGCAGTATTATAGTAGTTATATTCTTGTATATAGGAGCAGTATTATAGTAGTTATATACTTGTATATAGAGGGCAGTACTATAGTAGTTATATTCTTATACATAGGGGGCAGTATTATTGTACTTATTCTTGTTCATAAGGAGGCAGGATTTCTTTCAGTGGTAAGTTAGTTGCTTGCTGTAAAGGAAACGCACTGACTTTCTGCTGTGTTTATACACATTAGCCAATCTGATCAAGCAGAGCTGTACTGTAAAGTATGGAGAATGAATAGTGCGGCAGCCTTTGATAGCAGGTGGATTTAAGACTACCTCAGACTCTAACAGACAATGCAGGTGAGTTAGAGCCGCTGATCATAGCTGTGGCATAATATAGTGGAGCTATAAAGCAGCCAGCACTGAAGACACGAAACAGCAGGAAAGTCTCATATAGAGGTAGTGAATTATAGATTTACACTTTTGTTTAATAATTACTTAATGAATGTACATTTTATTCTAATTTGTTTTCACAAATTAATGTGTAAAGATTCAGGTCCATAATAAAATGGATTTCTCCTCTGCCTCATCAAGTGTGAAAATAACGGTCAGCGCGACTAGGGAAAGAACAAATTCCACTTGGATGGTGCCCGGGTCCTCGTGCCCCCTTGGAAAGGAACTCTACGACCTTATAATGTGCTCACTAATATCCAACTAGGGCAAAGTGGAACCATTATGCCGGGAGGATTTATCTGCTATTGATTTTAGGATTATTTTAGATTTATTTGTACTGAGCCGTTAAAGGGGAAAGAACTGCAATAAATAAATTAATAAGTTGAGGATTTGTAATGTATAAAAGGGGAGAATGGTGTTCACTGCGTATGTGACACTATTGAGAAGATTATGAGTATGGGGGTCTTTGGTGGTTCCAGTAGTGTTGTAAGATATCTGTTTGCCTATGTCCACCTTATAACACCACATTATTTTTCACAGATTTGTTTTTTAATATATCTTTTTACTACTCCGAGCTCTGATTTCTGATACAGAGCTCCAAGGAAAAAATTTAACTGTCTGCAGCCACCACTAGGGGGAGCTTAGGAGCTTACTGCATACTATTTATACATTGAACTCAATAATAACACAGTATGCAGTAAGCTCCTCAGCTCCCTCTGGTGGTGGCTGCAGGCACCACCATTCAATTCTCTGTCTGTCTATGCATGGTGTTTGGAGCTCGGTATCAGAAAAACCGCTATAAATATCTACTAAGGAATCAGCACAAAAAATGCTGAAACCAAAATTGCCATGGTGTTAAAAGTTGAGCATTCCCTTTAAAAAGGTTGTTCAGGATTAGAAAAACATGGCTGCCTTTCCCCCAAAACCTGTCCATAGGTTGCAGATCAGCTCAGTTCTACACAATGGACAGGTGGGGCGCTCTTCTAGGGGAAAAAAAACAGCCATGTTTTTCTAATCGTGGACAACCCCTTTAAGGATGACACAGCTCTTTTGCTATGGGTGGGTTGTTACGTTTTTCCTGCAGAGGGCGCTGCACATTCAATGAGCATAAGCACTGCAGATCTGGAGCCACCATCAAGTAAATTCAAACAGGAGGAACCCTACCAATAAACGATGCATAAAAGGTGTAAGGTATCTAAAAGGGGTCAATGATACGAAGTCAAATAATTGCTGTTAGCTTCATTTATTGCATACAGCACCGCTCTGTCCACTCTGTTCCCATTCTAATTTTGGAGCTTGGGACACAATGACTCAGACAAGGTCAGATTATGGGACGAGGACTGTTGTATGACATTGGAATTCAGTCGGTGCTCTTAACCACTGAGCCCATTACCAGGAAAAGCCATTGACATAAATGAAGCAGTGAGTGGCATTGTTGCAGGAGACCCCTGCTCTACATGGAGACATTGCAGCTGTGTACATTAAACGGTGTGTCACCTTTATCACACTGAGCAGGACTGCTTGTCACCTGACGTGTGACATGGGTGGCAGGGACTGTAAGTCCTGGCAGGTTCTGTCTATTTATCCTGCCTGCTGCTTGACTTTTAACCTTATTCTGTCTTTTTTTTTTTTCCCAGGAGAGTCCTGTGTATATAAATGCCGGAAGAGATTGGCTGGCACTAAGGCTATTATAACAATCCCTAGCTGCACAGTGACAGGCGCTGCAGAACGGGTGACAGGCTGAGATACAGCGGCAGATGGCTGACTTTATCGCTGGAGGTCTGGGAGGTAAACTGCCTGCCAATAATATTATATTATCATATACATCGATGTATAATCTACGCATAATATATGACTTCTATGCACGTCTCCGGTGTTATCATATGGCGTCTCCGGTGTTATCATATGGCGTCTCCGGTGTTATCATATGGCGTCACGTTGCGTTTTTCTCCAGACTGTTCTGTCCTCGTTCTGGGTCTTCAGGCTTCTATATGGAATCTTCATGATTTTCTTCTCACTTGCTACATAATATCACAAGCATTATTTAGGTATCATAAAGGAGGTTTCTAACCATTAGTAGCTCCGCCGAGAGGATAATATCATCTGATGTAACAAGTAAGTGATAGAAATGGTAGAAAGGTCCTTTTAATAACATCCCCCCACCAACGACTTATAAATGGATCCTGAAAGACCCATCCTCATCATTATTATTATCATTACTACTATTATTATTATTATTATTACTCCTACTATTTTAATTATTATTGCTAATTTTTTATTATTTTTATTTTAGTTATTACTGCTATTATTACTATTAGGCTATGTTCACACGCTAAAGGAAAAGGGGCTGCAAAATATGGAGCTGTTTTCAAGGGAAAACGGCCTCTGATTTTCAGCCGTTTTTAAATCATCAAACGTTTTTGGATTCCTTTTTCGGAGCTGTTTTTCTATTGACACAATGAAAAACTGCTCCAAAAACGGCTCAAGAAGTGACACGCACTTTATTTTTACGGGGCGTATTTTTATGCGCCGTTTTTTCAAACGGCCGCGTAAAAAACCGCCTTGTCTGAACGAAACGCCGTTTTTCCCATTGAAATCAATGGACAGATGTTTGGAGGCGGTCAGCTTCCATTTTTCATAAAACGCCCCGAAAATGCCTAAAAAAAACTGTGTGTGAACATATCCGAAAGGGGGCTTTACACTGGGCGATTATTGGGCAGACAAGTGTTCATATAACGCTCCTTGCTGATAATTCTCCCGTGTAAACAGGACAGCGATCAGCAGATGAACGAGCAAACACTGGATCATCTGCATGTTCGTGTCATTTAAAAAAAGTGAAATATTATCATTGCCGGCAGCTCATCTCCCTGGGACGCGCTGTCGACATGATAATAATGTATGGGGACGAGCGATCGGAGTAACAAGCGCTCGTCCTTATCCATAGCTCCGTGTGACAGGAGCAAACCAGCGCCGATCAATGATTTCTCGTTGATCGGCACTCACTGCATCGGCCAATATCAACCGTTTCAATAGGGCCTGATGGGGTATAGCTATAGAAGGTGCAGACCTGGGCCACACCTGGGCTCTGGTACCTGAGGGGCCAAAGTCCTACCTATTACACAAGACACCAGTATTATAAATAACTCATAAAAGTTGCAGGGATCTGTTACAAATTTTTCATTGTGGCCCGGGAGCTTCAAGTGACAGCTTATTGTTATTACTACTATTCTTCCTATTATTACAACTTACTATTATTATTCTCTATTTATTTATTTAGCACCAACATATTATGCAACCCTTAGGGTATGTGCACACACACTAATTACGTCCGTAATTGACGGACGTATTTCGGCCGCAAGTCCCGGACCGAACACACTGCAGGGAGCCGGGCTCCTAGCATCATACTTATGTACGATGCTAGGAGTCCCTGCCTCTCTGCAGGACAACTGTCCCGTACTGTAATCATGTTTTCAGTACGGGACAGCAGTTCCACGGAGTAGCAGGGACTCCTAGCATCGTACAGAACTATGATGCTAGGAGCCCGGCTCCCTGCACTGTGTTCGGTCCGGGACTTGCGGCCGAAATACGTCCGTCAATTACGGACGTAATTAGTGTGTGTGCACATACCCTTAGGCCTCATGCACACATCCGTTGCCCGTCGTACTGACGGATCCGTAAAACACAGACCGCACATGGATGGCTCCGTGTGCAGTCCGCTGGTTCAACGGACTAAATGAATGGAATGGCCGAGACTGTTCCGTCGAAAACGGACAGGAGTAGCACCTGTTCTATTTTTGTTGGAACGGCCACACGGTTCTGTTAAAACAACGTAAGCGTGCATGGCCCCATAGAAATGAATGTGTCAGGGCGATATCCGTTAAAAATAACTGAAGTGGGCATGAGGCCCCAGCTTATGCTGCTAATAACGAAAAGAAAAATAATAGTATTAATATAGATTCACCCTCTAGAGCAGTAGATTGACTCTTCAGCTGTTCGGAAACTACAACTCCCAGCATGCCCTGACAGCCACTCTGCCACAATGGACCTCATGTAGGGCTTGCCTTGGACCCTCACCGGCATTAGTGCATTACATGTATTAATCGCTCTATTAGTGGTCATAGACAAGGCAAATCTCCGGGATTGTACAATGTTTATTGGCAGATAACCGTTCATGTGACCAATCAATAAACTTTATCTTAATCTTATTGGTCAATGGCTTAAAGTGATACTCCGCATTTCATGGTGATCTGTGTTTGTAATGCAGGGGCTTGTGGAGTTATGGTGGGATACCCCCTGGATACAGTGAAGGTACGTACAATGTCTGCTTTAATATTTCTAACGTTTGGTATTCTGTTTATCTTCTTCTGGAATAGGCGTTAATTAGGAAATTGCATATATAGCAATTCCATAACGTATGTCTATAACCTGTATGTATGTCTATATACCTACTTCTAGATTAGTTATGTCTGTGACCATATTCTGATGGAATGGTTATGTGAATCCAAAGACAACTTTTATGTCTTTTGTGCCTTCATCTGTTAACTAGAGGGTGATACCCCAGGGTTTGCCCCCCCCCCACCCCACCCATTACCACCCTTCCCTGGCATGTACAGTATCTATAAGTAAGTGAATAAAAAAATTTTTTTTTTAAATAATATAATTTTTTATTGTTTTTGAATTATAGAACAACATATTCCATACTACATAACAAAAAAAAAAACTAAGAAAATGTTCCAAGTTAACATTATATCAAACAAAACATTATGTAGCACAGACACTATCCCAAAAGACAATGCTGGAAAATCAACAGTCACCCCCTAAAACCCTGGAAAATATCACGTGGGGAGGGGAGAGAGAGAATGAAAAAAAAAAAAAGCAACAAAAAACAAAACAAAAACCCAAGCTACATAGGTACTGGAGTGGAGTCGCAGCATCTATTTCTAAATTAATTCAGGAAGAGGTTCCAATGGAACAGACGCTATTTATTTTTGGCATCTCCGGTCTTCTAAAAGACTGTGGTTGTAGCAAACTAATTAGAAAGATTTTGTTTCTGGCAAGATTGGTTATCATTTATAAATGGATCTCAAAAGATTTCCCCCGGGAAGTAGAATGGCACAATAAGGTGAGTAAAGTGATGCTTTTAGAAAGATCATATTACTTGATGCAAAGCGAAGAGGAAGGGGAATTTTTTTTTTTATATAAGATCTGGAACAGATGGATAATGGAACTATCCCCCGAACAGAAAAAGACCTTAGGGCTGGTTTAAAATGTGTTAGTAAGGCTATGTTCACACGCTTACTAAAAAACATCTGAAAATACGGAGCTGTTTTCTATGGAAAACAGCTCCTGATTTTGAGCCATTTTTTTAACATTTTTCGCGCCATTTTTTACGGCCATTTTTGGAGCTGTTTTTCTATAGAGTCAATAAAAAACGGCTCCAAAAACGGCTCAAGAAGTGAAATGCACTTCTTTTTCGCGGACGTTTTTTTATGCGGCCGTTTTTAAAAAACACGGCCTGTCGGGTCTTCTTCCGATTGTTTGGCTGTTTACGGCCTGAAAAACGTCCGAAAATAAACCGTGTGAACATAGCCTAATTGTTTGAGGAGTAATGATTTTTTTGGTTTTTTTTTTTTTTTTTTTTTTAAGTGAATACTATTTGATATACCCTCCCAGGTCCGAATTCAGACTCAGAGAAACTACACTGGAATATGGCACTGCATCTGTTCTACTTACAAAGTGGAGAAAGTAAGTACCCCCTTTATATTATGTTTGCCACACATGAATTGCATTTTCACCCCACTCATTACTTTCGTCTTACATAGGTGTCTGGATTCTTCAGAGGAATGTCAATGCCCATTTCCACCGTGTCCGTCAGCTCATCTATTGTGTTTGGAGTGTATAGAAACTGTCTGTACAACCTGTGCAAGCTGAAATACGGGACGCCACATGTCAAACCGTCCAAGTCGGATATTTTCCTATCTGGCTATGCAGCTGGAGCAGTACAGGTACATCTATCCTTTCATAATAAAATATTTTAGGATCGGTTTTTTTTGGGCAATGGAGGAGTTCAATTTATAGTTTCAGCAAGAAAATAAAAATAATAAAAAAAAAAAAGTACTAAGTATTTCTAAGAAGGGTGTGGTTAATTAATGGGGAGTGGCTTAGATATTCAAATGCTACTTTCTGTATGAGCTCCACCTACTACAACTTAAAGGAATTGTCCACTTTGGACAATAAGTTTTTATACAATCCCCCTAAAATGACATGTGTCAAGGAGTTTCCCAAAAGTATACAATCCCATTATTTTATGTTAACAATAAAAAGTTCTGCAACATTCTAATATACTTTGTGTTTCAATTCCAAACAGTTTTCAAGATCTCTGCTTGTTGTCAATGTATGGAACCATTAATTGCATCTAGGACCTTTTATGATGTTCCGCTCACACAGGGGAACAGCACGTTACAATATATCAGAGCTTTCTCTTGTAATGAGCTATACACAAGTGTCAGTTTGACATGATCAGGAGGCGTTTCCAGTTGCTGGATGTAAACAAGGGTGTTTCTATTCTCTGACAGCAAGCCGAGATATTGCCATGGTGAAGAATCAAAACACAAAGTTCATTGTTCTGTTGCGATATCCTCTGGGATTTCTTACATGCAAACTTTTGCTATTTGTAGGTGTTGGTGTCATCACCTGCAGACATGGCGAAAGTGCGACTCCAGACGCAGGTGTCCCCGCACCGTTCCAACATGTGCTCCCTCCTGACCCAACCAAAGTACACCGGCCCCGTCCATTGTCTCCTGACTATAGTGAAAGAAGAAGGATTTTTTGGCTTGTACAAAGGCTGCTTTGCTCTTATGTTCAGAGACTGCCATTCATTTGCAACTTACTTCCTTTCATACGCCGTATTTCGGGAGTGGTTTGTGCCAGTGGAGCAAAGTAATTCAGGTATGTAATTCATAATTAAAGGGACATTCATCTGCTGCATTAAGGTCATTTGTTTTTATATCCAATATGAATTTATCATGGTGTGATCTTCCATTATTACATAAGTTTCATCCATTATTCCATTCTCCCTGAGCCTTCATGCTTAGCAATACATACAGATATTACACAGTATCACTACAATGGTCCTTCACAAACTACCATACAGTACTACTACTACTACTACTACTACTACTACTATATAGTGCCCAAAAAATACTACCATACAGTGCTCAAATAATACCGCCATACAGTGCTCAAATAATACCACCATACAGTGCCCAAATAATACTGCCATACAGTGCCCAAATAATACCACCATACAGTGCCCAAATAATACCACACAGTGCCAAAATAATACAGCCATACAGTGCCCAAATAATACTGCCATACAGTGCCCAAATAATACTGCCATACAGTGCCCAAATAATACCACCATACAGTGCCCAAATAATACCACACAGTGCCAAAATAATACAGCCATACAGTGCCCAAATAATACAGCCATACAGTGCCCAAATAATACTGCCATACAGTGCCCAAATAATACCACCATACAGTGCCCAAATAATACCACACAGTGGCAAAATAATACAGCCATACAGTGCCCAAATAATACAGCCATACAGTGCCCAAATAATACTGCCATACAGTGCCCAAATAATACAAGCCATACAGTGCCCAAATAATACCACCATACAGTTCTTAAATAATACCTCCACACAGTGCCCAAATAATACAGCCATACAGTGCCCAAATAATACAGCCATACAGTGCCCAAATAATACAGCCATACAGTGCCCAAATAATACCGCCATACAGTGACCAAATAATACCGCCATACAGTGCCCAAATAATACAGCCATACAGTGCCCAAATAATACAGCGCCCAAATAATACTGCCATACAGTGCCCAAATAATACTGCCATACAGTGCCCAAATAATACCGTCATACAGTGCTCAATTAATACCATACAGTGCCTAAATAATACCGTCTTACAGTGCCCAAATAATACTGCCATACAGTGCCCAAATAATACTGCCATACAGTGCCCAAATAATACTGCCATACAGTATCCAAATAATACCGCCATACAGTGCCCAAATAATACTGCCATACAGTACCCAAATAATACCGCCATACAGTGCCCAAATAATACCACCATACAGTTCTTAAATAATACCACCATACAGTGCTTAAATAATACCACCATACAGTGCTTAAATAATACTGCAATACATACGTACAATTCGCAAACGGAAACGCAATATCATTTGACATGCTGCAGATTTAAAAATCTGCACTGCAGGTCAATTTACGTGCAGAAAAATACTGCAGCGTGTACATGAGGTTTCCTGGAATCTCATTGACTATGCTGGTACTGTATTTTGCTGCGGTTTTGCCGCACGCAAATCCGCGCGGCAGAACCGCACGTAATACGCATCGTGTGCATTGACCCATATCCTATTCCCATGAGATGAGCTGATCATTGCCTGTATTGTTGATGGGTAAACACGGCTCGGATTTTCTGTGCAGGAACGTAGGGAACATTGGCTGTAACTGTATCCTCAGGAATCGCTGAACAGTGAGGAGTGGAAATCTACAGACTGTCCTCCATTGTACTACATGTTCCTAGAAGCAGCAGCAGTTCTGGATGCAGCGGGGACATTCTTTACTGTATCTTGTGTATGGAAAGATTCATGCTAAATTAATAACCCAGATAAAAATAGGTATATCGCCCCCATCTATATTGTAGCTGACTGGGCATTTTAATGTTAGTCGTGTGCAACCACTAATGGCCATTGCAGTGCCTGTGGGGTTATACCCCCATAATGTTCTCCTTCTGCATTGCCCATTTAAGTGTCATAGTAATTTTGCTCTATAATCCTGGCATTAAATTTACAATGAACTAGGAAGATCAGGATGAACAGCTCTTCTCTTGCTTGACCTGATACAGTCGGCTACCTGCAGCTGCCACTAGGGGGAGCTCACTGCAGACAGATGTATACAGCTACCATAGAGTTCAATACTAGCTGTATAAAACCTATGCAGTTTGCACCCCCTTGTGGTGGCTAAATGCAGCTGCAATTATATTATTTATCATGTCAGAAAAACAAAGTCCCCTATACAGATATAATAGGAAAATAATATGGATCTGGGCGCAATGACATTTAAAAAAAAATTTGCTTCAGCTTCCTACGATAAAATGGGCATCCTGTGGCAGTGTAGCAAGAAGCCTATGTAGCAAACCCACAACTGTGAGAAGTATTAGGTCTGTGCAGATTTTCATTCTCTGGATGTTCCTATTCACTGACAGCAAGCATATATCTTTAAAATGGTGAGGAATTGAAACACAAAGTATATTAGAGTTGCAGAACTTCATTATACAATGATTATGATTACTCTGTATGATCCCTATATTTTTGCCTGGCTTTATAATAAGCGTTCTCTTAAATCTGGATTTACACAAGCAACTTCCCGTTTTTTCTTCCAGAATTGATGGGTGTCCTCCTGGCCGGTGGGCTTGCTGGAGTGGTGGCATGGAGCCTTGCTACGCCCATGGATGTGATTAAGTCTCGGCTGCAGGTAGATGGGGTCACACAGCGGAGGTACAGAGGGGTCATCCACTGCATCACTGACAGCGTGCGGCAGGAGGGGGTCACGGTCCTCTTTAAAGGATTGTCACTGAACTGCCTCAGAGCCTTCCCCGTCAATATGGTGGTCTTCCTCACCTACGAAGCCATATTAAAGCAAATCAAACCTTTCTCTACATGAAAGTAAGAGGAGCCTATAAGGACAGCACAAAACATTGGTACAAAAATATCATGGTCCCATAGATGGTCTCCTGGCAAGTGCCACCCCGCTGATGTCATGGACCACAACTTCATTGAACACCATGCACAAGTTTTTTTCATCTGTGACTACACAAAGACCGCGCAAGGCTGCAGGTTCCATCCAGGGATCATCATTGGAGAGGTTGTGTAGGTGATGGCGTTTTTCCACGGACATTCGTAAGATGGTTTGTACCAAAGAACATTACTCAAGTCAGGAAATGTTCCAAAACGAAATTCTAGGTTCCTTATTATTATAATAAAGGCTCAAAGACCAACATATAAGGGAAGGAGAATGACTGTGTCCACAGCTGGGAACCCCTTTAAAGAACCTGTCACCCCTCCTGACACGTCTGGTTTAGTAAATAATTGTATTCCCCTGCATTCCTCTGCTATTCCTCCTAGAAATTGATGAATACATTGACAACTGGGTGTTACCAGTTGGGGGCGTGTCCCTACAAAGTCTGACTTTGTCCAATCAGTGCTGACAGAGAGAGAGACTGTAGGGACACGCCCCTTTGAGAAGGTAACACCCAGTTGTCAATTTATTTATAAATTTCGAGGAGGGATAACAGAGGAACGGCACAATGCAGAGTTCTAAGAAAAGATGCAGCAGAATTGTCATTTCATGGGGAATACAAGTATTTATTAAAACAGACGTGTCAGGACAGATGACTGCTCCTCTTTAAAGGAGTTCCCAGCTGTAACAACCTTTTTCCATATACCATTATAGAACATATGAAGCTATTAGAGGGAGGGGGGTCCTCTTTATTGTGAGGGATTCAAGGATAGGAGGTAGAAATAACAGCACACAGGTAAAAAATAAAATAATGAATGTAGTCATAGCAGGGTATAGGTCACTGGCCACCATTGTATATAGATGTATACAGCTTCCACTCAGTTAAGAACTAGCTGTATACATTCATATGCTGTGAGCTCCCCCTAGTGGTGGCTGCAGGCGGGCAGAATTCTATAATTTATCAAGCCCAATGAATTCGCTTTGGATTGGAAACAGAGTGGCGGACGGAGGCATAACTTCAAAGCTCCTGGACACCAATGCAAAATTAGTTTTAGGGCTCCCCAACTATCATGTGCCAGTCATAATTCTGGTGTCTTATGTGGCAGAGGGGCCAGGTGCCACTGCTACCTATGCACCCCCTATAGCTATGCCCCTGGTGGTGGCCATTAATATTAATAAAGGTGTAGTATATTTCATGGAGCTCTCAGTGAGGAGTTGGGCCCATATAGTGCCCTATGATATCTGTGATTAGGGGACCCTCTCTATTAACTGTATTTGTTCTAACGGAATATGGAAAGGGAACAACCCCTTCTCGATCCTGTATATAGTATATTAAATGTTATATATTTGTACTTTTTCAAGTACTGAAAATAGTTTGTATAGTGTAAAGTTTATGAATATTTATTCGTCACATTTAAAGTTTCATTCATGAACCTTGTGAGTTGAATTATTATTCCACATAAACGTCTGATAATATTACAATGGCTCCGATATATAAACATTATCACCTCATCAGGAGGGGAATCCTGTAAAGGTTTTTGCCACCCAATATCAAAGGGAATGGAACCAACCAGGACAAGACCTCATAGCAGCCGCATGGTCCGCGTCTACGGTACGAACGCCATTGGCCTGTTGTGCCCTCAGCGTACTGAGGATGGTGGCGCTTATAGTCCATGTAACTAAGTCCATGTAACTAGCACTTCTCATGCTAAATCACCAACAAGGGTTAATATTACTGCCATTGTGTTCCTACTTGAGTGCAATTACCGCCAGGGGGCACATTCTCGATCATTTTATAAATATTGTGGGTGAGAGTCACATGGGGTGTCCACCTGGGATGGTCCTTCATAAGGTCATACTCAAGCAGCGGATAGCCGCAAAAGTGAGAGCGGCCTTTTCGAGGAGTATGACTTATATAAAAGGACGTCGCTAAATATATTCAGACCCAATACAGTAAAGTCTGACCCTAGACCAGACCCTTATATTAATATCAGACCCCAGACCAGACCTACTAAATATATTCAGACCCCAAACCAGACCCCTAAATTTATTCAGACCCCATAAATATTTTCAAACCCCAACTCAGATTAAATATATTTAGACCCCAGACCCCCTATATTATTGCCAGACCCATAACTTAATTCCGACCCCACACCAGACAAAAAAAATACAATTATTCACACATCAGACTACGGCCTCATGCACATGACCGTAGTGTTTTTCTGGTCCGCAAATTCCCGGATCGTGGTCCGTATTTTGAGAATGACTTGTCATCCGTAGTGCATCCGTGTGTCATCCGCAAAATGCGCATCATAGAAAAAAGTGCAATGATGCTAACTTCCTGTCGTCGCTTAGCAACACTTCCGCATATTACAGATAACACATGTCCTGAGTTTCTGCGGCTCATATTTGCAGTCCTGGAAGGAACCGTGAAAACCACGGTCGTGTGGATGGTGCCATAGCAATGAATGGGTCCACAATTCCCCCCTGCACGTTAGTGTGCATGAGGCTTAAATACTTACCCTCCTCGCTCCCGGATCTTGTTCAGCTATGGGCGCCGCTGCACTGGGTTCTGACGCCATCCAGCTTCAGGACCCAGTGCGTTGGCGCCCGGAACTCAACAAGAGCCGCGATCGAGGAGGGTACGTATACAGGCCACTGTCTATTAGATTAATTAAATATATTATGGCCAATTTTTTTGGATGCTGCATCCACTCCCCAGTAACCGGGTGAAAACTATATATCTCCGTGTGACAATGTAAGGGAGGCTAAAAATAGGGAGACCATAAATAAGACTTGGAACATTGACTTGTCTGCAGTCATGTAACTCTGCTACCAGAAAATGCAGCTCCAAAAAATGAAAAGATGAAACATGATAGATCTAGAGCAGCTTCAAAATGTACTCACCTGGACCAAGTGCGGAACATCGTGTCCACCATGATGTCATCTCCACCAACAACCGCAGGTGTGAACATAAGAGCCATGAATGGATGTTACACAGCGACAATTCTGTCTATTTATACAGGTATCACTGCCGAAAACTACTGGTCACATCCGAGGCTTCAGAGACGTCATCGATGTCACGCGTCCCTTGTATTTCTTCAGTGTTATGATAATTACATGTGGGTGTTATGAACTATATATTACCTTATATAGAATCCATACAGGATAAAATCTAGTCTCTGTGCAGAAAAATAGCATAAAAGTATTCATAAAGGACAACTACAGAAATATATATATATGTGGGGGGGGGGGGGGGGGTTGGGAGATTGGTGATACATTATAAGTTGTATTTACTGCTTAATATCAGGTGGGATTCTGACTTGTGGTTGTTTTTTAAAGATCGTAACACTCAATGGGAATACAGAACCCTAAAAAACATATTACAGGATGAAGACGGATATATCTGCAGCATCCTTATAGACATCTGTACGCATCGGAAGACCAGGACGCTGCCTGACCAGCCAATATTCTGGACTATGGAGAGAGCAAGAAAATAAAATATACAACCGCTCCAAAAAAAGTTCCTGTACCTATCAGAGAAAGCAGCCCGTAGTGTTGCGCTTCCTTGGATTCTTCTTCCCAAAATCTCACACGATGACATCCTTATCTGCATCATAATCATAGTTGTCCTCCTCCATTTCTAGGTAGCGCTCTCTAGCACCATCCCATTTCATGGCCGAATTATTGGCCCTTATGGTCGGGTCTAGAGTTGTCACCTTTTCTAAAAATAAAATATCAGTCAGGTTTGAGTTGTGTTTACACGTGGCGGTTTTTATTTTATTATTTTTTCATAATTATGTGCACATCATGCCAAAAAATGGCACATGTAAGGACACCCTTGGGCCTCCTTCACGCTTACTTTTTGTAGTTTTTTAGTAAAGTGGTTCCTGCATATTTAATGGTTTTTTGGTGGCGATTTTTGCTAAAACTGTATTTTTTTTCTTATTCAAAAATTTTTATTGAGTTTCAAAACACAAAATTACACAACATAGTGGAGGGAAGGCCTCCACACCATAAATGGAACCGACAAACAAGGTCAGTGGACCAAATCAAAAACAAATCAGAACAACAACAAAAAAGAGAAATCAATCAATAATGTGCATCACATCTCAATAGGAAGGACACTGCGCAGTATACAACAGTAGCATGGAGAATTCTTACAGCAAAACATCAGGAGGCACAGTGAGGCCACTTAATTCAAACAGAGAGGGAGCGGCACATTACCCTAGACAGGGGAAGAGAAAGTATAGAAAAAGGTCCCCAGAGGGGGAGGAGTAGGAGGGAGGGGAGAGGACAAGGGGATCCTGGACTCCGATTCTGGGGTATTCTGGGTGAAAAAACATCAGCCAGCAAGCGTCACAGTACATTTCACAAGAGCATAGGCCAACTCAGGTTACAGCCGTGAGGTAGGAAGGAGAAGAAAGAAACACTATCCAAGGAGACCACGTAGATGTGTATTTTACCACAGCTGCCGGAGAGTGAGCCACCAGGTGTTCCATTCGCTGTATCGCGGCAACTTCCCGAAACCACTCATCTAATGTTGGAGGTATTGCCGTTTTCCACCTGCGCGGGATCACTGACTTTGCTGCCTGAAGGAGATGTCTAACTAGTGAGCTTTTATAAACTTGTATTGGCATCGGGAACATGAATAAAAGAGCTGCTTCCGGAGAGTTGGGGACAGAGACTCCAGTAACCTCCAATATCAATTTAAGTACCGCATCCCAAAAACTCCTCAACAAGGGGCAACTCCACCAAACATGAGACATACAACCTCCTACATCACCACAACGCCAACAATTGTCAGGCATAGATGGATACCATTTATGAAGCGCAGCCGGGACTCGGTACCATCTAGATACTATTTTGTAGCTAGTTTCTTGGGCCCTAGTGGCTATAGATGCTTTTTGTGAGAGGGAGAAACATCGCTTCCATTGTGCGTCAGTAAATGTAGTATGCAATTCTCTCTCCCAGGCCCCGCAGAAGGAGGGGAGTTGTTGGGAACGCTGTGAAAGGAGTAACTTATATATCGTGGATATGATATGGGTAGGGGGCTGGGTGGAGACACATAGGCGCTCAAAGTCCGTCAACAACCGGTGAAGATGTGCGCGTCGCTTAACCGCTCCATAAAAGTGCTTTAACTGGGCATATTCATATATACGGCGAGTGGAGGGCACAGCATCGGGGCAGATGGATGTTAGAGGGAGAAGAGAGGAAGCGGAGAGGACCTGGGCAAAATACATGGGATTGGTGGACGGCCTGCCTAGGAAGGAGCGACCAGCCTTACCAGCAGGAAAGGCTGGATTGTCTGTGATAGGAGTTAAAGGACCCAGGGGGTCTATAAGCGTACTTCCAGGTCCTAAGGACCTCAATACCAGAAGGGTATGATGGACCACAAAGGAGGTTTGAGTCGGTCTGTTCCCGGGCAGGGTCCACGGCAGGGATGATAGGGTACTGGGACATAGTTGTTGAGCCAAACGGACCCATAGTTTTGATTCACGGTTATGAAAAAAATCTAAAACACGTGCGTGAGTTGATGCTAGATAGTAGAGCCTACAATCCGGCAGACCAACCCCACCCGTACCCCTGGAGCGAGTCAGAAGAGCCCGGCTCAGACGTGGGCGACCAGTCGGCCAAATGAAGGAGCCGAAGCATCGCTGAAGCCGCAACCAATAGAAGGATGGGATAGAGATGGGGATCGTTTGCAGGAGATAAAGCAAGCGGGGGAGGAGCGACATCTTAATAATATTGATACGGCCAAACCAGGAAAATTCAGTCTTATGCCAGGAATTAAGATCAGTGCGAAACTTGGCCAGTAGGGGGATATAATTATTTGTAAACAGTTGTGTAAGGTCACCACTTATACGGGCACCCAAATATGTAATACCTCTGGAGGGCCAGGAAAAGGGGAAATTACTTTGGAGAAGCGACACTAACGGGCCCGGGAGAGAAACATTTAGCGCTTCCGACTTAGAGAAATTGATTTTGAAATTAGACCATGTTCCAAAACGGGACAACTCGGACATCAATGAAGGAAGAGAGACATGAGGATCTGTGAGATAGACCAATAGGTCATCAGCAAATGCCGAGCACTTGTATTCCATCCCTCCAATATTAATACCCTTAATATCCGTGTTGCTCCGAATGGAGGCCATGAGGTGTTCCATAACCAGAACATATAACAGGGGGGATAGGGGACAACCCTGTCTCGTGCCATTGTAAATAGGGAAAGGTGCCGAGAGGGAGCCATTTATTTTTATTTGGGCCGAAGGCGTACGATACAATGCCATGATTTTTGCCAAGAGAGAGGGTCCTATTCCCACATGCCGAAGGGTTTGGTAAAGGGCAGGCCACGATATTCTGTCAAACGCCTTTTCAGCATCTAGGGACAGGATCATGAGCGGGATGTGGTTAGTCTGGGCGTGGTGGATAATATCTAGAGTTTTAAGGGTGTTATCCCGGGCCTCCCGACCAGGCACAAAGCCCACCTGATCCGGGTGGATTAGATCAGGCAGGTAGTTATTTAGTCTATTGGCGAGCAATTTGGCGTAAATTTTCAGGTCTACATTGAGCAAGGAGATGGGACGATAACTGGAGCAGAGTTGAGGATCCTTACACGGCTTAGGGATAACCGTGACATGAGCCAAGGTGGAGCTAGGAGGAAACCGGACCTCCGGGGAGATAGAATTAAAAGCTGGCAGTAAAAACGGTAACAACCGGTCAGCCAACACCTTGTAAAACTTGGCAGTGTAGCCATCCGGGCCAGGACTCTTTCCCCCAGGAAGATCGGTTATAACCGCAAGGAGCTCCGGGGAGGTGAAGTCCTTATCAAGTTCCTCAGCTATCTCCCTAGACAACGGTGTGAAGGGAGAAGAGAAAGAATCCCCGTCTGGCAGATGAGAGTGGGTAGGGGTGGGAGGGTCAAGGTTGTAAAGATTAGAGAAAAAGGTATGGAAGCAATCCGCTATCTCTGGGGTCGTGTGAACCACCTGGCCAGAAGGAGCTTTAGTATTTGGGATGTGTGATTGGGCAATCTTAGTTTTTAAAGCTCTGGCCAACATGCGTCCGCTCTTATTGCCAAACTCGTAGAATTTACTGCGACAGACTTGGAGAGCGCGCTGCTGGGCAGAGTCCAACAGCCGTCTGGCGTCCTGTCGGGCAACCTGTAACTCCCGTAAAATCGGAAGGGACAACGCACGCTTGTGGGCCAGTTCAAGAGCGCTAATTTTTTGGAGCGCAATTTTAAGGGAGTGGGCCCTTTCTCTTTTAAGGCGCGCTCCGTGTTTTATGAGGACCCCCCTGAGAACACATTTAAGGGCTTCCCAACGCACCAAGGGGGACGTGTCATCCTGAGCGTGATCAAGTGTGAAATATTCCACCGTTTGAAGTAAATCATCATGGCACATCCCATCCAGGAGCAGGGACTCATTCAGTCTCCAAGTCCAGGAGCCTTTAGTGATGAAGGGGAGATGTAAGGTACAGTATACCGGGGCATGATCAGACCACAGGATACTGCCAATGGACGTAGAGGTTACCCAGGGGAGAGCATGCTGCTGGATGAAAATGTAATCCAAGCGACTGTAGGCGCCATGCGGATGGGAGTAAAAACTATAATCCCTATCAGTGGGGTGTTGTAGGCGCCATGCATCACAAAGTTGAAGCTGTAGGAGAGCACGCCTCGCCCGTCTAATAGCACCATATGCAACACTAGAGCGACCAGTAGAATTATCCACCGTCGGATCCAGAGTAAGGTTAAAGTCTCCGCACAGCACCACAGTCCCCCGGACCACCGGAAGGGCGGCTTCTATAAGTTGGAGAACGAAGGGCACCTGACCCTGATTGGGAGCATAAGCGTTAATCACCGTGAATTCCCTCCCACCAATATTAAGCACTAAGATGATGTATCTTGCGTCGGGACCGACAACCAGATTAACAACCTGATGGGGGAGGGACTTGTGGAGGGCTATGGCAACTCCACTCGATCTGGAGAGGGGATTATTACTGAAATGCCACGTAGTGTAATGTTTGTGCTTGATGGTAGGGGTATGTCCCTCCTTAAAGTGTGTCTCCTGGAAGCATGCAATGTGTACCTTACGCTTGTGTAGATGGTGTAGAATTTGCGCCCGCTTTTCAGGAACATTCAGCCCCTTCACATTGAAGGAGGCAATAGTAAGGTCAGCCATGGGTGCAGACTAAGCGGCTCGCTGAAGTATGCCGGCTAACGCACGAGGGATCGGAGTCCAGGATCGCCAGGAGGGAGGAAGAGGAGGGAAACAAGCTAGGAGTAAAGAACAGAGCATTAGAGAAAAACACAGACATAAAATCAAACAAAAAAGGCAGTAAGAAAACAACTGCCGCACCAGCTAAGCGCACAATTGCGGTAGACCAAAAATTCGGTCCAAAACCTACAGGGGGAAGGTGACAACTACGCATAAGAGTTATCCGCACTCCCCAGCGTACCATATTATAAATATTGACAGCTTAACATCATTGCACACTTTAAATAATGAGCAAGAGGAAGACATTGGAAGGCATCTGAAGGTAATACTCAAAACCACAGGCATTCTTGAAAACCGACAGCAAGTAAATACGTAAAAGGAAGGATTCCAGGGGTGTGAAATCCGGGTCATCACGCCGAACGGGCGGTCTCCGTGGGTGGAGTAGGGTCCCGTTCTTGTCGGCGTCTAGATCTTCTGCGGGGTCCTCGTGGAGGGCGACCCTCTGCCACAGATAGAGGCCCAGGGAGCGGGCGTCTCCCTCTCGATCCTCCGCCAGCAGAGGATAACAATGAGGGCCACTCTGGTAACGCAACATGAGGAAGGTTCAAGTCCCGCAAGAAACTAGGCAAGTCGGTCGGGGATCGCACGGTATAGGTACGGCCATCCTGTCTGACCATAAGGGCAAACGGGAAGCCCCACCTGTAAATGATGTCCCGGTTTCGGAGCACCTCCAGCAGGGGCTTGAGAGCAGCTCTTTGCGCCAGCGTATGTCGAGATAAATCCGGCAAAATACGTAACTGCGTGCCTTGATGGAGAATGATGGGCTGCCGCCGGATTTTTTGCAGGATAGAGTCCTTGATTGCGTAGAAATGGATTCGGCAGATGACATCCCTCGGCCGAGGATCATCAGCACTTACAGGGCGGAGAGCTCTATGTGCCCGGTCGATCTCTATATGGGTATTTGGCGGACGGCCTAGTAAAGTATTGAAGATGGTGGAGAGAGTTGAAAACAGATCGGACGTAGGAATAGATTCGGGCAATCCTCTCACACGTAGGTTGTTCCTCCTGTTACGATTTTCGATATCATCGAGGTGTTGTTGCAAAGTGAACAGCTGAGCTGAGTGCTGCTGAATAGTAGATTGGATATTTGCAATAGTGGCATTATCCGCAACCCGCTCCTGCGTAAGAGTGTCCACCCTCGTAGAAAGTGAGGAAAGTTCAGCCCGGAATTGAGTAAACTCCAGCTTACATTCTTCCACGATCTGTCTGGCAAAGGAAGACATATCAGCCCTGGTGGGCAACAGTTGGACAAGCTGGCGGATGTCTGAAAGAGTCGCCGGCCTATTTTCACATATACCTCCAGACGACGGGTCTGTGAGACTTAATGCAAGGTCTGCTGGTATATCCATCGGAGCATGGGCATATTCCAGGTCAGGAGAAGGAAGTGGGTGGAATTGAGGACCCTGGTCACGGGTATGTAATGCAGGCAAAGTCCCGGATTGAAGGGGAAATCCCACATGCCCGGCCGGGGCGGTGGTTGAGGGGACTTTTGGGGCGCTGCTCCTTGAGGAGCTGGAGGACCAAGATGGGGGGGCCCCCACCAGCCCAGGGCCCCTGAGAGGAGTGGGGAGGTCTGGGACTAGTGGCCCTACAGGCTGTAAAGAGACACTGGGGGCAGGAGGTTCAGAGCCTCGGTACTCACTGCGCCTCTCATATGAATCGTCCTGCTGTGGAGCTGTAGTCAGGGCAGCTGTGGCGTCTCTTGCGACCCTGGAGGCCGGATCAGGTGGTAGCAGGCCGCAGTCAGGTCCAGGAGGTAGCTGGCCATCAGGCCATGAAAGCAATGGCGTAGGTGGATGGAGTCCCGACGTCTGCAGGCCAGCCGGAGAGCGCCGGCGGCCATCTTGAGAGGCCACGAGGCCTGATGGCAGAAAAGCGGCACCTGCCGCGGAGGGAGCCCCAGATGCCTCACAATGAGACCGAGGGTCCGATACCCTCTTCACCGGGGCTCTCCCATCCGGAGAGATTGTGAAGGGGGCCGTATTCCCCAGAGCAGGCCCACATCCGAGCACCACAGAGTCCCGGCGGCCATCTTGGATGCAGGCAGGCGAGGTCGGCCGGGCCGCAGGATCCTCCACAGCCCGGAGAAGAGATGCGGAATCGGAGGCCTCTAGATTCTGGACCCGGACGGGTAAGTGAGCGACTTCTGTTGCCGTCTCTATCAGCTCAGGGCACTGAGACAGTGGAGATGGAGAGGTCGGGCGGCCATCTTGACCCCCGGCCTCGGCCCGGATCGAGGCCCGGAGCTGCATCTGGGGTTGTCGCCCGAAGTATTCCCCGATATCACGCTGGGGTGATGAGGGGCAGGTAGGGGCTGCTGCCTTGTGTTTTTTAGTCGTCTTCCCCATGTCTGAGAGTGGATGTCAGCCGATTTTAGCACACTGGGTGAGGAGCTGGAGAAAGCACGTCTTCACTCTCCCATAGCTGGCCACGCCCCCCCTAAAACTGTATTTTACTACCTGAATTTTTCACGTTGCAAATCGTCTGATTCAAAAATCGAGTGATGCAAAGATTCCTCTTTTCTGGAAAAAAAAAATGGCACGAAAAACACCATGAAAAACAATCCCATGCTTGACCTGATGCTGCTAACGTTCCAAGGGCCCGGACATCTTATTATGCAAAATAATTGTAAAAAATTTCACCGGCAGCGTTCTGCGAGCATTTATATCGGCAGCGTTCTTCGAACGTTTATTTAGGCTGGTCCAGGGGTTTACCAGCCTGGTGACAACCCTGAGATGCATCAAGAACAGATCTGGGGCAGTGTGGGGCCTCCTTCAAGTGTCACTCTAGGCAAAAATTAAAAATTGAAATTTTGTCCTATAACAATTACTTTATAATACTTTAATGCTCATCTTTGATTTGGTGTACTTACATGGAATTCTATCAAAGGAGTTTTCCGAGAGTATACATTGATGACCCATCCTTAGGATTACCATTATGGAGCGATCGGTGGGGGGTCCGACCCCCCATGACCCGTGCAGATCAGAGGAAAGAAGGAGCCATGGCGTTCTCTGCGGCTCATTCACATATGCAGCTGAATCCCCATATGAATCCACATTCGTACATGAATGCATTGCAGTGCCTGGATACACATTGAATAGGCTGTAAACTCTTCTTTCTGATAATCAAGAGGCATCAGACTTTCTATGAATAGGCCATCGATATAAATTCTTCTGATCGGTGGCGGTTCCAGCGATCAGACCCCGCTCATCTAACAGTTGTCACCTGTCCAGTGGCTGAGTGATAAATGTTTGAGATGAAATTTTGACTTCAAAAGTTCCCAGGTGCAATACCAAAGCTTACCAGAGAGGGCGCTGTGATATTATGTTTCCTTTTCAGCTGCACTGCGCCGCTCTGGACGTTGCTGTCAGGGGGTGTGGCCTCTCGTTTTCCTCTCAGTCCTCCTCCCCCAGCGGCCATGGCCCTTCCCGGCATTCCCTATGAGCAGCGGCTTCTCATCATGGCGGACCCGCGGGAGAAGGCGCTGCAGGACTACAGAAAGAAGCTGCTGGAGCACAAGGAGATTGACGGGCGCCTCAAGGAGTGTGAGTGGCGGGGAGTGAGACCTGGGAGATCCGGCCGGCGCGGTCTGGAGCTGCTGGGGAGCCGGGTCATCGCTCCAGACATCCCCGGCCTCATAGACGCTTTGTCATGCCGGCCTACAGCGCCCGGGTCCGGGGATTAGTTAGGCCTCTGGAGCGGTCAGCGGCGTTCACCTCATTCTCCGGAGCTCCACACGGCGGGGACCTGTCTGCACAACACGGAAACCGGCTTCATTCCTGCGGAAATCGGAGGACAGCGGCCGGCGGCTACTAACAAGACCGGGCCCGGAGCTCAAGATGTCAGCTGTCCCCTCATCACCCCATACACGTCCCCCTATATATTATACACGTCCCCCCTATATAATCGACACATCCCCCTCTAAGTAATACGCACGTCCCCCTATTATAATTATTTTCAAAATCTCTGCTTGCTGAGCAGGATTGAGTTAGGACTAAAGTTCATCCTCATTCAAACGTTTCCATTCACTGACAGCAAATGAAGATGCGAAAAATGGTGAATTTAAACACAAAGTATCAGATATTGGCAGAACTTCTCTGTACAATGATTACACTTTTTGTGGCCTCTTTTTCACACGGTCTGTCCGACCCTTTACTGTCAGATCGGCCTGTCCTTGGGTGTATGACTCTTGTGTTTCGGGGTCCTCGGGCTTCCTGGTGTATATATGGGGGGGGGGGCTGCTTTGTGGGTGCGGATTCAGTCACTTAACTCTTTGGAGTATCTTCCCATCATTATAGGCTCTGTATGGTGACTCATTCCCTCTGACATGTATTAGACAATCGCATGGATAACAATTCCAGTCTAGTAGGTGATTATGGGAATCACTGGCCGCTTCAGTTTTTCAGGACTATTAGGCTGTGTTCACAGTTGTTTTGCAGGCGGAATTTCTGCCTTAAAATTCTGTTTGGAAGTTTGAGGCCGTTTTTCGCCCGTGGCCATTGACGCCGCGGGAATAAAACTCTGTGAAATATACTTTCTCTGCTTCCCATTGAAGTCAGTGGGAGGTCAGAGGTGTAAACGCCTGGAGATAGGGAATGTCCCTTCTTTCTCCCGCGAGGCGGTTTTACCGCTCGTGGGAGAAAACCGCCCCCGCCTCTCATTGAAATCAATGGGAGGCATTTTCGGGCAGTTTTTGACTATTTTTGCGGCGCAGTTTCTGCGTAAAAAAACTCCATGTGAACAGGGCCTTAGGATCAATGGCCTGTACTTCACCTCGATCAGCCACAGGAAGGTGATCCCCGTACTGCGCCCCCTGCTGTATACCATGTGCAGCAACACATCCGTACACTCCTCTGGCTGGTTCTCCAGCTCATGTCCTATGTTCTGCTGATCGGCTTCGATCACTGAGCTCAGACCCCACCAATCATACAATGATGAGCTGTCGTAAGGATAAACCATTGATGGAAGAATACTGGCCGATGCTCCGTCTCGTCTGTGAATGTCAAGACTCCTAAAACATCCAGAAAGCCATGCGGAGAAACCGATCTATACACCCCCCCCCACCCGAATACTTCCCCCGCTGTCCTGTTTTATTCAGTTATCCCCTCCCCCACTACATAAAGCGACGGCATTAACACAATACTTAAGTCATCACATTTTATATCCTCCTACCCTGTAAAGTGACTCATTATTTTTTTTCATTCATTTTCAGTAAGGGAGCAATTGAAGGAACTTACTAAGCAGTATGAGAAATCCGAAAATGACCTCAAGGCTCTGCAGAGTGTGGGGCAGGTAAGGACTTTCCACCGTATATGACGTGACGGCCGTTCCTGCGAATGTTTTATGTCTATTGGAAATAAGAATTTGGTGACTAAAGTTGAACATTTCTGCAGCTGCTGCTTCCCATTACTATATAGCACCAACATGTTCTGCAGGGCTGTACACAGAAAGTAGTCCCATCACATTAGTCCTTGTCCCTGATACGCTCACAATCAAATCTCCCTATCTGAGGGATTATGGAGGAAACCCACACACGTACGGGATAACATACAAAGAAGAACATGCGGACCCCATGAAGATGCTGCTCTTGGTTGGATATGAATCACGAGCCCCACTGCTAAATACTGATCCCCTGCGTTCCCCATTAAGAGGGGGAGGGGGTATCAATTCTCCCTTTTTTTTTTTTTTTTTTTTCGTTTTTTTCGTTTTTTTCTTTTTTTTTTTTAGTTCCCCAATGCATCTAAATAGAATATGGAGGAACTTTGAAAATAGTCCTAAAAAAAAAAAAAAAAAAAACTTTTTTTTTTTTTTTGTGTATACAGCTCCTATGCAGACTTCTGCTTCTCCATGGTTAGACTTCAAACAAGCCCTTGGTAGTCTGATCCTGCAGTTTGCAGTTGGTACTCCGCTTAAGGCCCTTTTACATCGGCCAATGAAAAAGCGTTCATATAAACGCTCGTTCCTGAACATTACCCTGTGTAAACGGCAACAATCAGCCGATGAACGAGTCAACGCTCGTTTATTGGCGTCACAACGTTTGGCGTTGGCCTGATGAGATGATCTTGTTTGTTTTTCCCCTCTGATTCCTGTGTGATATAATGCGCTGTTTTTTTTTTCTCTTTTTTTTCAGATTGTTGGGGAAGTTCTTAAGCAGCTGACAGAGGAAAAATGTAAGTCGTATTTTTTTTTTTTTTTTTTTGTACCAATACATTTTATTAAGCATTTTAGAAAATTACAACATTTAGTGGAACCCCAACATGAGATCCACCGAGAAATGAACATAAAATAATCAAAGTACCGGGGAATTCAACACACCTGATCAAGGTCTTAGAAATGACCAGGTCAATTGTATAAAAGACGCTCCTAAAGTATTAATGACATAGGTGTGAATCACGCCATATAAAGGACTCGCACAAAATACTAAATATTCACGACTCCAGAATGCACCTTCAGACGCCATCAACCCGGCCCAACACCGGCCACGTCTGAAAAGACAGGCCCAGATCCACATCCCGTTCACACATATACGATCGCTTACTAGTAGGTGCATAAGCTGTGAACAAGTTGTAGAATAGGGAGATACCTCTGGCCCTAGGAAGTTTGTTGGTGTGAAACGATAGAGCTTGCCGTGCCGGGCGACACCTTTCAGATATGAGAGTCGCCACACGCCGTTCTAGACCCAAAACTTAAGTTGATCCAAGATAGTGGATGTGTAATATTTGTGAAAATTCCGGAACTCCCATCCCACCAAAACGCCAGGGTCTGATCATAGGAGACGTGCGAATCCTCCTCCACATAAACACCAATATCTCCCTCTGTAACCTCGGAAGAGAAGGCGGCGGGAGGGGGATAGATAAGGTGCGAAAAATATACAATATTATTGGCCGAACCATCATTTTAACGAATGTCTTTTCATGAACGCTGAGAAGGGTAAATCTTTCTGTAGGGCCGGTCTATAGTTGTATCTGGTTTTAGTTTAATATGTCAGAAGTTTTTCGTGTTAGGAAAAATATGCCCCCCCCCCCCCTCTCCACACTGCAACGGACTGTATTAGTTTTTCGTTCGTTAATAAGCCATTACCAAAGTGACAACGGACATGGTGGCAGATGCTGTTAATAAGTTAGGAAATGTGCCTATTCACTTTACATTTACTAGTATTCGGCCATTACGTGTTTTTTTTGCGTGATCTTTAAACCATTTCCCGCCTTTGATTTAACGTTTATTATCTGCTTACAGTCATTGTTAAAGCTACAAACGGGCCAAGATATGTCGTTGGGTGTCGTCGGCAGGTAAGTCTGTACTTCTGTCTGTCTGGGGGAGGGATATTCTTTCTTATTTCTTTTTGGTTCTGCCTCAGAGGTTACACATCTCATCTATTACGACCTGTTCTTGTAAATGCTGCCGTCTCTGTGAATCCTCTTCCCTGGTCTGGGTTGAAGTCCCTTGTATTTTTTTGTTGCTATGGGCCTGTTCACATCACCGTTCGCTTTCCGTTCCGGGGTTCTGTCGGAGGTTTCCGTCGGGTTAACCCCGTAACGGAAAGTGGAAGTGTAACCACAGCTTCCGTTTCAGTCACCATTGATCTCAATGGTGACAGAAACATCGCTAATGATTTCCGTTCGTCACCATTCCGGCAGGTTTCCGTCGGGCGATTGATTCCGGCAGAAAACTGGAAACCTGCCGGAATGGTGACGAACGGAAATCATTAGCGATGTTTCTGTCACCATTTGAGATCAGAAACCTCCGACGGAACCGCGGAACGGAAAGTGAACGGTGATGTGAACAGGCCCTAATTGACATGGCCAACCGAAGTGAAGATCATGGTGGCCGTGCGTGCGCGCAGTGCTTCCTCCCCGACCCCTCTTTTCGTCTAGGCTTGACATGCACGGCCATCCCACTGTCAGTAGCCTGAAGCTGATTCAACTCTGAAAGCTAAAGCCAGGGCTACACGAAAGGTCCTATTACATGGCCTGTGACATGGCGCACCAATCAAAGAGACAGCTTGTTGATCGGTGCTCGTTTGCTTTTTTCACAAGGAGCTATGATCAGTAATGTATGGGGACGAGCGATCATGACTGCGATCGTTCGTCCCCATCGTGTCGGCAGCGCGTCTCCCTGCCGATAACTATAATGTTTCTTGCTGCATAAACGAGCTTGTTCATCGGCTGATTGTTGCCCTGTTCACGCAGGGCAATGGTCAGGAGCCAGCCTTCATATGAATTCTCGTTTCCCCGACCACTACCACGTGTAAACGGGCCATAAGACTTTATGTAGCGCTACTGATTGATTTTTAACTCTCGAGTGACAGCTGCAGTCCACAAGATTGCATGCAACTCAATGTGTTCATTTGGACTGCAGCTGTAGCTCAAGAGTTAAAATCCATCAGTAGCGCTACAAAAAGTCTGTGTAGCCCGGGCCTAAGGCTGCGTTCACATCGGTCTTATGACTCCGTTCGTGGGTTTCGTCTGGGGACTGATCCGATGCAAATGGCTTCTGTTTGTCACTATTGTGTAAGCGTTCGGTCATTTTGACGGCATCAATACAGTTATCGGCTGCGCTATTCATTCCGTCAAAACAACGGAACCCTTACACAACGGTGACAAACAAACTTATGGTTTCCGTTTGGATTCCGTTCATGGGCTCCCCTGACTGAAAGGTCCGACTGAACCCATGAACACCGTCCCGATGCAGATGTGAACAAAGCCTGATATTTTTTTCCCAATTCGGATGAACAGGACGACTGCGCATGACTGGCTCTGATGATTTACTGACCTACGATGAGCCTTCTCTTACGAGATCCTGCATTCTCTGCTCTAGGGTCATTTGGGGTCATGCATTGAGATTGCGTTATGGTAATGCTGCAATTTACTGTGACTTGGCAGCGACCAAATGTGGCACTGGAGCTCCAGTCTAATACGGTTTCTCTGTTCAGTTCCTGTTTTGTAAATGTTTCCTAAAGATCCTGTAACCCTCGGGATCTAACATTGTGTTTTTTTTTCTTTTAATGCAGCTGGACAAAAGCAAACTGAAGCCAGGAACGAGAGTAGCTTTAGACATGACAACGCTCACTATTATGCGGTAAGCTTTAAAACCCGTGCTTTGTATCCTTAAAGGGGTCATCCAGTCGCTAAAAATTGATGGCCTATCCTCAGGAAAGGCCATCAACCGCTGATGGGTCGGGGTTCGACTCCCGGGACCCTTGACGATCAGCTACGTTGAAGGGGGTGCAGCGTTGCTTCCCCTTCATTTCTTCTTGCTCATGTGAATGATCGACACGGATTAGCGGCGATTCACAGGTATTGAAGCCTTTTCTCCCATTCACTTCAAAGGGAGAAAATAATGCAATACCTGTGAATCACCGCTACATCTGTGTCGACGATTCACAGTGAGCCCCCTTCAAAACAGCTGATCGGTGGGGGTCCCGGGAGTCAGACCCTGACCCATCAGTTACTGATGGCCTATCCTGAAGATAGGCCTTCAATTTTTAGCGACTGGATAACCCCTTTAAGGAGCTAATTGGGGGTCCCATCTCCATTAGTCACACGGTAGTACTGCAAAAGGTTTGAGGACCGCACCAATGTTTGCATTGAACAGTCCACTAGTCTTATGTGATCTCTTCCTATGCAATAACAGTTGAGCAGTGGGGACCCCTCTTCCTGCGGGACCTACTTAGAGGTTGCCCAAAGTGCCCCCCCCCCATTGTCTCTCCTGTATTACAAGGATTGTAATGTTGCTTTTTCTACTTATTCTTCCCGTTGTGACCCGTCTCTAGTTATTTGCCACGAGAGGTGGATCCCCTTGTGTATAATATGTCTCATGAGGACCCTGGAAATGTGTCCTATTCTGAAATCGGAGGTCTTTCCGAGCAGATCAGAGAGCTCAGGGAGGTGTGTATAGATTATTTTACATTACTATAAATGAATAGTGGCCGTTGCGCTCAGAAAACTGTATATATATTTTCCTGAATTCTTACTTTGACCAGGTCATTGAGCTCCCGCTCACTAATCCAGAGCTGTTCCAGCGTGTAGGAATAATCCCTCCGAAAGGCTGCCTGCTCTATGGCCCCCCAGGTTTGTCTAAATTTAATGTCATAGGTTGATTTTTAGGACTGTTGCTAATATATTGGGGAATAGCAGAACAGGAAAGTCTGTTCATAAATGCTGATAACTGAAGTCACTCATTAGTGGTTATTTGGAAAGGCTTTGCCATTTCCATCTGCTGAGATCAGTTTCTCATAAACCAATCCGTAAGGCTGGGTTCACACGTAAAGTAAATACTGCAGATTATCCGCAATGGATTTTGCTGTGGAAAATCTGCAGCATAATAGGGTAGCAGCAGAGTAGATGAGATTTGAACAAATCTCATCCACATGCTGCGTAAAAATCGGCTCAGAAAAATTAATCTGCAGTGCGTTATTTTTAATCTGCAGCATGTCCATTGTATTTGCGTAATCACTACTTCTATGTTGTTGGTTTTTCCTATTGAATTCAATAGGGAGGTAAAACCCGCAACAAATAGCAAAGTTGCATGTTTTCTAGCCGAAAAACTGTGGTTTCCGCTGCAAAAAATCGCAACTTAAAAAAAAAATTACCCTTTTTTTTTTTCTCTACATGCAGTTTTCCACAGCAGACATTCCGGCCAAAAAACGTCACGATGATGTGGTGCGGTTTTTCGGCCGAAATTCCTTGCATTGACCAGGGTGGATACGCTGTGTGCTTTTACGCAGTGTATTCTCCGTGTGTGAATATACCCTAAAAGCGGCTCTTGCTCTGGAGGACGCCAGCCGTCTCGATGACTGTGATGTTAACATTACATCTCCCCTGTTGCGGCCGCTGCAGAGGACATGTTTGGCCATGGCTTCCTCGAACAAGATCTGCAGTAAACCGCTGATCGCTACAGAGGATCCAATATGAAAAGAATTGTCTCTGAGACAACAACTACAAATTATATAATTCCGGCTGCCTGCGCCACCACTAGGGGGATTTTACTGCATATAGATTTATACAACTCCTATTAAAGGGTTTGTCCACTACCAAACAACATTAACTATCCACCGGTCATCCGTATATCATCGGCGTGGGTCTGACACCCGGATCCCGCAGCGATAAGATGCTCCAGTGGCCTGCGGGCACCGGTGGATAGGTCATCAGTTATCCAGTAGTGGACAACCCCTTTAAACTCCATGATTCAGGCAGGCAGACAGGGTTTTATCATGTAACTATATTCTAATAAGGATTGTTCGGACTCGTATAATCTGCTGGTATTTCTGATTTTGCTTTGGTCTTGATGGTTTCTGTAATATCGCGGTCTTTTATTGCTTCCTAGGTACGGGAAAAACGCTCCTGGCTCGAGCTGTGGCTAGTCAGCTGGATTGCAATTTCTTGAAGGTACATAATAATAATAATCATCATGTCTTGTGTTTTTCTTGGTGAATTACATTACTATATCTGCTCATTCATCTGAACCTGACATTAATCTCCTTCCTATCTGATGGTAGAACTACTGCTAAGGTGACTAAATACAATGGTGAGTGTTTGTTTGTTTTTTCCCTTTAGGTTGTGTCTAGTTCTATTGTAGATAAATACATTGGAGAAAGTGCCCGACTCATTAGGGAAATGTTCAACTTTGCCAGGGACCACCAGCCGTGTATTATCTTCATGGATGAAATTGATGCTATAGGTAAGAAATCTGCGTGCTGTTCGGCTGTATGACACTTTTAATTATGGAAACTTTTTTTTTTTTTTTTTCCCCCTGCATTTATTTTAGTTTGTTTGTTACTGGGAGCTGTTTTGTTTAGTGGGCGCCCCCTCCTCTGATGTCCGTATGCTCTAATACGGCATATGGAAAGGGGTTGTCCTGATCAGGCGGCTTTAAGGGAGCAGTCACACGCAGCAGATTTTGTTGCATAAATTTCTGCCATTGAAAATCTGTTCCATTCATCTGAATGTGGTTGTCTCTGCAGCACGTGCATGGATTTCTGCAAGTGCAATTCAGACGAAATTTGTGACCGCACCCTAGAGGTTGTCCACGATTAGAAAAACATGGCTGCTTTCTTCCAGAACTGCGCCTCACATGTGTATGGGTTGTCTGGAATTGCAGCTCTACTGAAGTGAATAGGGCTGAGCTGCAATACCACACACAACCTGTGGACAGGTGTGGCGCTGTTTTTAGAAGAAATCAACCATGTTTTTCAAATGCAGTAAAACCCCCCCCCCCCTCCCCCATACCTCGAGCACTGTTCACACCATGATTGGTTGAGACAGTTTAGGCAGCTTTTGTTTGTTTGTTACTAGGGTTGTCACGATACCAGAATTTGGACTTCGATACAGATACTTCGTGTAGTATTTCGATACTCGATACTTTGCCAACAATATTAATAACAAAATGCCATTTTCTGATGAGGCACGTGATGAATTTTGAACCTCCATGTGACTCACATTATTAGTAAATAACCCCATCATGTTCCTCAGTCATAATGGACAACATTGGGTTAGTGTGAGACATGATGGGGTTAATTACGAATAATGTGAGGCACATGGAGGTTCAAAATTCATCACGTGCCTCATATTAATAAGTGAAAGAGCAGTTTTTATAATTTTTTTTTAACAGTGTAAATATCATAAATGACGCTTTCAATTTGTTATCACAGTGGCGACGATACCGAATGTGTGTATATCTTATGTATTGAGACTTATTTTAATGTTTATTGTAAATTGTTTTTTTTACTTTTATTTTTGAACAATGTATAGCTATAGACTGATAATACACAGGGCATACTTAGGTATGTCCTAACAGGAAATATGGTCAGAAAACCCTGGGGTCTTTCAATGGACCCTGGGCTGTCTGCCCATATATGGTATGTCCCTCGATCGCGTCACAGGGATTCCCCCTTCTCATTTTCCCCTTGAATGTTGAGGTCCGCTTTAAGCGCAGCATTCAAGGTAATAGCAGCGGAGAGGTCAGACAGAACATGGGGGTGTTTTGTCTTCAGTTCAGGCGCTCATTAGTGCAGTGCCGGCCGCATCACCTCACGCTGACGCCACGCGCAGATTTGTCAGGAGCGGGACAATGGCTGAATTACACAGCCGCACTCTGACTACATTCATGTGTTACAATACTAAGCTGCGCGGCCGCACAGCTTTGTAATGAAATACATGAATTAGCGGTATCAAACTGTTTGAGGGTGCACGGCATCTAAATAGTATAGATTTTATTTCTATGCAATGTGCAACCCTAGTAGTTACACGTACTTAAAGGCATGCTCCCCTTATTTATGCAATATTTATTGTCCCATGAAACTCCCAGTCAACACACGTCATAATATCTTGTTTCGGTGCGATCTCTAGGTGGTCGGCGGTTTTCTGAGGGAACTTCTGCTGACCGTGAGATTCAGAGAACTCTAATGGAGGTACATGTCATTCTAATATTGGGTGGCCTGACGCCATTGAACTCTTCTTGGGTGGGGGGAGGGGGTTACTCTGGTCCGCGGTGTGTTTCATATACACATTTTATTTTTGCAGTTGTTGAATCAAATGGACGGGTTTGATACTCTGCACAGAGTGAAAATGATCATGGCCACGAACAGACCAGACACATTGGACCCGGCATTGTTACGCCCGGGTAGACTTGATCGTAAAATTCGTAAGTCATTTTTCTTCCTCCTGTGTGGTTTCCTTCTGTGGCCAATTATTTAATATATTATTTCTCTTTTTCAGATATTGAACTGCCCAATGAGCAAGCCAGGCTAGATATTATGAAGATTCATGCAGGCCCCATTACTAAACACGGTGAAATAGGTAAATGCAACTTTCTACTAGGTTACCCGCAGCATCCTCTAAAAGGGTAACTATACTGTGAAAACACTTGTGACATGTCAGATGTTTTGATCGGTGGGTGTCCGAGCACTGATCGCGAAGCGATCGGGTGAGCACTGTGTGGCTTTGTGTCTGATCGTCTTTCCCCTCCGTAAGGCGAGCGGGCGGTGTACAAACTCAGACTTCTGTTTAACCTGTACACTGCTCCAAGGATATCCGATCAAACTAAGAGGCACAGCGCTCACCCGATCACTAAAACGAAGCGGCAAAAGTTATAAGTGGGGGTCTCGGTGCTCGGACCCTTACCGATCAAAACTTCTGACGTGTCAACATTTTTTTTTTTTCAGTTTACGTTTACAAGTGTTTTGAGTAAATGTGTTTATTTTTTTCGATTTCCTCCAATCATGTAGGTGAATTTATTTTATTGACTTTATGATTGTAATGCGGCATAACTGATTTTGTAATTCATTTTAGATTATGAAGCAATTGTGAAGCTTTCAGATGGGTTTAATGGAGCAGATTTGAGGAATGTCTGCACTGAAGCTGGTAAGGAATTGCAGAAGGCCGGGGGTTAATTACTGTCATTTTCTTGCCGTATGTTAGTTTGCCACATCTATAGTACAAATAAACGCCGCTCCGCTATATTTAGGAAAATACCACATCTATAGATCTTATTTTATAGAGTGATAAATTCCATTTATAGCTATAGTTTGACCGTTCTGGCTGCCTTTTGTGACCACTAGGTGGCGCAAGACTATTTTATACAGCTCCCATCTTCCGTTCTCTCCCTCTTGTGGTGGCTGCCGGAAGTCTGAATCTTGCCTTTGTGGCTAGGGCTTACACGGCGACTTTGGCTTCGACACAGGTCGCTCGGCCAAACATCGCTGTCGCCCTGCCGGCATCGCAGGTGATGCCAGTCAATGTGGCCGCCTTGCAACCGCAACACCACAGTGGCCAGAAGTCCTTCGGGTTTGGCTTTCCTGCGACACTGGAGCCGTGACAGACTTTCATCATTACCTGCGATGCTGACAGGGCGACACATCGATCTTTGGCTGGGCGGTCGGTGTCACGGCCAAAGTCACCATGTAGCCTTAACGGTATCAGTGGAAGTCGGGGATCTGGTGCTCCCACCCTTAAGATATAGTATGAAAGTAAATGACATAGAATTTTGGTCCTCAAAATAAAATTGTGTTAAAAGATGGACATGAACTCAAAAGGGCTAATGAAATATCGAAAATGCCCTGACTGTAAATACCCCTGTCGCTTCATTTCAGGGCCCTCTGCTCCCCCTGGAGCGGCTTATTAAACAGTGGATGGCACGATAGCCCAGCCATAGCTTTGAAGATGGCAGGGGTCAGTTAATTTGGCCACAACCACCTCCCTCTCCTTTGCTGAATGCTTTTATCCCATGTGCAGATGCAGAAGATTCTGCTGCCTGTAACTGCACGTGCGCTGACTTGTAGCGCCAATGTAAAAGAGCAGGGAGGTGGTCACGTGGCCAGTTAGCTTGTCTGGCACCCACAGGACCAATTAAGTGTCCTGGGTCAGTAGGACATGCTGCATCTAGTAGTCCAACCATCGTGATGTGGAGATTTTACTTGGACACACAAGATCACATTGGGTGTACCGGTGCTGTACGGTTTTGCATATTACTGCGTTTTCATCGGTGAGCTTCACGTGTTCTGTTTTTTTTTTTTTTTATATCACAGGGATGTTTGCCATTCGGGCAGATCACGATTTTGTCGTCCAAGAGGATTTCATGAAAGCGGTTCGGAAAGTTGCAGACTCCAAGAAGCTGGAGTCCAAATTAGATTATAAGCCTGTCTAATGTAAAGAGACTGCATGGGTGATCTATGGCTTATGTTAGAGGTTCTCCTGTTCCTCTAGGGTATGGTTGTCTATTAAAAGTACATACAACATCGTCAGAATTTAGTAGTTCGATAATTTCTGGAAGAAGTCTGCTACACGAAGGGGGTTCTGTCCTAACGCAATGTTCGATGCAGTTCTTGCGCCGCAAAGAAAATCCTTGCTGACTGATCACGGCGGTAACGTTGGGAGAGAAAGAAACAACATAGCAGATTTTAAGAGAGTTAATGTGTTTCGTAAAATATTTTATATCTATTGATTTTTGTCCTTTTCTTTCCAAGGTAAATAAACCATGTTTAAATCAGATGTCGTCCTTAATGGGGTGGAAGCCTCAACCATTAAACGAACTATAAAAGGGGTTTCTGTGTAAATAAATCTTAACGGGGTGGTCCGGGCACAGGGTGATTTTTCATACGGATGACCTATCCCTGGGATAGGTCATCAGTATATGATGTGTGGGGGGCAGCTGTTCTGGCTGCCTGATATACAGTGGTCTGTGCTAGAAGTGTACTGTACACTGTATAGCGGCTGTACTGCTCCTGTTCAAGTGAACAGGAGCAGAGCTGCAATAACCCAGCACGGACCACTGTAACATCTAGCAGCCGCAACAGTTAACTGGTGTGGGGTCTGGGTATTGGACCCCCATGATTATATATTGATGACCTATCCTGTGAAAAGGTCATTAATATAAAAAAAAACTCCATGCCCACATCTCCTTTTTAAAGGGGTATTCCCATCCATATGCCATAATGTCTGAATGCCCACTGCACCTATCTGGCAACTAGGGGTTCCCCCAGCCCACGTCCTCGGAGTTGTGAGTTGGCTGCAACAGCCCGGTAGAGAATGAATGGACCGTTGGGATCACTGATGACATTCTTGATGTATCCTGTGAATGTGCCTGAGATGAGAAGTTCTTCTGGGGCTTGGGCTCTGCTTGGGTTCTTTTAGCCACAAACATGACTTTACTGTGACTAAGAAATGCCTGGGTCTTACATGACATCTGGGACTCTCGGAACCTATAACATAAAAGTCAAGAATTTCCTATTGTGGAGAAGAAAGTCAACTGAATGTTGCAAGAATGAACCCTTAATTATGAAGCGGTCGCATCTTCCACAGCGAATCAGTGAATGTATAAGATGCCGTAATTCCTTCCCTGGATGTTCATTTGTTCTATTTGGTGAAGTTGGAGAGAGTCGTCAAATGCAGTACTGGGAATTTTGGTCTGAGGAATACGGTATTATACGAACACTTGCCATAATATTTGTGTGTGTGTGTGCGCGCGCTGGTCATTGCCTGTGGTATTTTGCTGCGTGGCTTGTACAGTTAATACAGGCGTCAAACCTGTAGACTAGCGTAGCGCTACACATGTACTTTATGTAGTAAACTTTCTTTTTAAAATAAAAAAATAATATATATATATAAAATGCGTAGCACAGTTTCAGATGTACAGGGTCCAAAATCCTTGTCCGGACATGTGACCAATGTCCCAAAATGCGTAAGAAACTCGAACATACAAGGCAGCACTCCAAATTTACTGAAAAAATAGAATCACTTTAAAGTGTAGCTTAACGTTGAACAAACTTCTGACATGTCAGAAGTTTGGATTGGTCGGGGTCCGAGCACTGAGACCCCCGCCAATCTCTAGAACGAAGCAGCAGAAGTGCTCGTGTGAGCGCTCAGTCGCTTCGTGTCTGTTCGGATATTTCCGGAAATACATGTCTCAATACTAAGTCTATGAGCCCGTACTCTGATACATCGGCTTTATGGAAAAAGCCGAACAGGCACGAAGCGGCTGAGCACTCACATGGCTGCTTCGTTCTAGTGATTGGTGGGGGTCTCAGCGCTCGGACCCCCACCAATCCAAACTTCTAACATGTCACTATGACATGTCAGAAGTTTCTCAAACGTTTAGCTACCATTTGGCTCGTGTCGATGTTCCCTATATGAGTCTGCATTTTAATTTCAATTGTTGGATTCCGTCGCTAATTATCTGATGTCTATGGTCAACGTTAGATTGTCAGCGCCATTGAGCCAGTGTCGATGCTGACAGCTGAACTACAAATCCCGTCATGCTTTGCCATTTACAAAGCCGGTGGAGCTTGCCCGGATTTGTAGTCCACGGGCAGCACGTATAATAAAGCAATGTCATAATAAGGAGAGCGCCCCCAGGCGATGACTCTGAGCCCGTTACAAATCCATCTATAAACATTTATATTTAGTTTGAAGAATCGTAAAGAAAAACGGCAAACTGCGCATGACATCATCACGCCGCGCCGCAATGTTTGGGCGACGTGCGCGCTGCCGCGTCTGAGGTAGTGACGGGGACGTGCGGGGAGGTCTGTAGAGTGCAGCATGGCTCGGGTGGGAGCGGGACTGGTGATCCTCGGACTTGTAGTGTAACAACTTCCTGCCGGACACAGCATGGAGGACGTCAAGCTGGAGTTCCCTTCCCTCCCGCACTGCAAGGAGGACGCCGAGGTAAGCGAGGCCTCTGCCGGGTCATGTGACCGGGAGGAGGAAGCAGTGCTACAATGTCCCAGAACAGCGTATATTATAATATATAATAGTGTCATTCTAAGCTCTTCTATTATACGTGTACTATTATCACACATGTCCGCTCCACATCACCTGTATTACCGCTCAGTCTGTTACTATTGGGCTCTGTTCACATTACATTTGGGTGATACATGTGCTGTATGTATTTTTATGCAAATGTTTACTGTAACGTTCCCATAGGTTTCAATAAGACCGCACATGCTGAAAGGCTGTCCCTTTAGTGTAAGGTTGAGAGGTTAAAGGGTTAATTCGATCCCATAAAGTGGTTGCATCTTGCTAGGATATACCTTTTACTTACTTTCTGACTGGGTGGGCTACAACCTCTGGGACCCCCTCCAATCCTGAGAACGCCATCACTTTATGAGACGGGAATACCCCTTTAAGGCCAAGTTCACACCATGTTTGGTCATTCAGTTGATGGGACGTTTATTTAGGGCTCTGTGCAAATTAACGATAATGGGGTCCGCCATGGTGTTCATTTTATGGACGGAATAGCGCGGTCTTCATTACTATTCATTATAAGTCAGCGGGGTCTGTCAGGATTCATTGGTAGCTGTTCTAAATATATGTGGCCTGTATGTCAATGACTCCTAGCAAAAAAAAATCATCATCATCGTAATACAGTTCAGGTTTTTAAAGCGAGCCTGTCCCCTCTCCTGACACGTCTATTTTACTAAATACTTGTATACCCCATGAAATGACAATCTGCAGCATGTTTTCTTAGAACGGTGTTGTGCCGCTCCTCTGTTGTTCCTCCTAGAAATTTATTCATACATTTCTAAGAGGGATAACTGAGGAACGGCACAACGTAGAGATCTAAGCAAAGATGTTCCAGAATTGTTATATCATGGGGAATACAAGTATTTACTAAAGCAGACGTGACGGGTAAGTGGACGAGTTCTCTTTAAATACATTTGCCGGCTAGTTGGATATCTGCTAAAATTCACGATTTACTCACCTTTTAAATCCCCCGCGCAGTCCTCCGGGCTGTTTACGATGCCGTAATGATGTTCTGCCCTGACACGTGACTGGCTGACAATCACTGGCCGCATCGGGGACGTCAGTCGGGTCATCACAGCAGCGCTGTAAATAAGTCTGCAGGGGATTGATGGGGGATAAGTTTGGGACTCAAAATAGTAAAATAAATTACTGCTACAATCCACTCCGGTCCCCACTCCTCCTGTTGTTCCTCTGTGTGCACTGACGTTACGTCCGTAGTACTGACACATCACGTGACTGGTAATGTCACCACTATGTAAAGCGATTGGCTGTTGCCGACACGTTGTCACGATAGTCGTCTTGTCAGCATGTATGAAGGAACCACAGGAGAGGCGCGGGGGACCGGCATGGAATCGGTAAGGCTGTAGCACAGTTTATTTTAGCATTTTGAATCCAATTGCAGAGACTTTTCAAAAGTTTGATAAAAATGTAGTTCCTATTAAAAGGGGTTTTCCAGAATTGCAATGCCATAGAGACCTATCAAAAGTTTTGATCGGTGGGGGTCCGAGTACGGAGATCCCTCACCGTTGCTGAAACGAAGGTGCAGAAGCGCTCAGCTTAGCGACCCCGCTCCTTCGGCTGTGATCGGCGCTCGTCGTCAGTCTGAAGATCGCTCGTATAGAATGTCTATGAGAGCTGTCGTCAGCCTGACTGGGAGCGCCGGTCACAACAGAAGGTGCAGGGCGCTCAGCGGAGCGCTTCTGCACCTTCGTTTCAGCAACGGTTGGGGGTCTCAGAAGTCTGGATCGGTGGGGTCCGGGTGCTGATCTGTCTCTATGACATAGCAAAAGTTTGAAAGTGTAGTTCAGTTCCTGATCGTGTATGCAAGAATATGTCCCACCCCCTCCCAACTAATGAAATGTAATCTGTATCACGTATGCTGTCACCTGTTACTGTCACATAGTTACAGCTTCCATGCCGGTTACAGAGTACGTGTAATAATATGGTATTTGGCACCATAGGGAATATTGTTATCAGGTGCGGATTATTAGACAGGACTATAGTGCGAGAGCACAAACACCCACGTTCCCAGCTATCAAATAAATGTGTGGAGTTAAACTAAAATGTAACTTATTAGTATGGCTAAAAAGGATTCCAATTAGGACATACAACACATATATTTAAAAGTAACCAAGTTAGCTAGCAGGATGTGGTAAGTAGAGGAGCGCGACCGCAGTAAATGGAGTGAGTGCGGGGGTGCAGTAATACGGAAAACGGCGGCTGTGGTGCGCTGTGCCAATGACCATTCACTGAGATTTACAGTACAACTGCTAGCCTAACAATGAAATTAAAAGCACAGAAGCCCCCGCCCCCCCACACACATGTTTCGCTATACACGTAGCGTCCTCGGGTACAATGGGGCTAATGACGGCGTGCGCGAGGTTTCCTTCTCTTAAGACCTCGGAATGACGTATGAAAAGGTGTGGTCCTATGTAGAACCAATAGAAATGCCTAAGAGGGGGCGCGTGCCTCCGTCGAGTGTGATGGACGTGTGTACTGTCCAATCAGAGGGACAAGAGGTACATCCAATCAAGGAGCTCGGATGGTGCACGCGCACAGCAATAGAAGCCGCTATCCGACGAGCAAAGAAAAGAAAATGTCTGCGCACGTCAGAATACTTAGAAAACGGGCAGCCAGTGATGTAAGAACGGGCTCCGTCGCTGAAGAATAAATAGGCGGCCAATACCGGCCGATCACTGTTGGAAGAGTGAATGTCTAAGGGTATGTGCACACACACTAATTACGTCCGTAATTGACGGACGTATTTCGGCCGCAAGTACCGGACCGAACACAGTGCAGGGAGCCGGGCTCCTAGCATCATAGTTATGTACGATGCTAGGAGTCCCTGCCTCACTGCAAGACAACTGTCTCGTACTGAAAACATGATTATACTACGGGACAGTTGTCCTGCAGCAGGGCAGGGACTCCTAGCATCGTACATAAGTATGATGCTAGGAGCCCGGCTCCCTGCACTGTGTTCGGTCCGGGACTTGCGGCCGAAATACGTCCGTCAATTACGGACGTAATTAGTGTGTGTGCACATACCCTTAGTGTGAAGAAATACGGATTGCACATGTCAGAACACTTAGACATTCTAAGGAGAAAAGTTACAGAATAGCAAAGATGAGGATTAGCACGGTACTAAACTATAATTACAAGTGTGATGGATAGCACTAGTACGGTATAGCTGTGCGGCTGAAAAAGAGAACCTATTTGTCATCTGATATTAATGAAGGCAAAATAATTAATAGGCATTTTTACATATTAAGGGGGTAATAGAGAAGAAGGAATAGGTGTATATCCAAGTATTGGAGTCCTCCATAGAATATGTGTGACATAAGTGGAAATAAATATAGGTACGTATAAATTCAAATAACGAAGACCGCAATGCTGGTAGGGACGAGGGACAACTAATACGAATAATTAATTCTTGCCAGATTTTGGCATTTCTGATAACCGACAAAAGAGTACAAGATGGAGAAATACCTAGCATAGAGTTAATAGATATTCCCATGAAGTACGTCAGAGAAAAGTGACGAAGGTAAAACCCTCGTTCAGTCCAATAGGGGTTAAAGATTTTAATGTGTGAATCCATCTCTCTTCCTCCTGCAAAAGTTTTCTGTCCAGATTGCCGGCTCTTGGGCCCAGTTTAAGTTGGGTAATACCCCAGAATTGTAGGGAGGTGGTATTGCCATTGTGAATATGCTTTGAGAGAGGAGTATCCTCCTTGGTATTGATAGTACTCAGATGCTTTGAAATCCTTCTTCTGAATTGTTGGACAGTCTTACCGACGTATAATTTTAGACATGGACATTCAGCAGCATTTACTACTCCACTACTCTGGCAATTAATAAATTCTCTGATGGCAAAGGATTTACCATCGAAGGGATTGCAAAAAACTCTTTGTAGTGGGCATGAAGGGACAAAGTGAACATCTCCCACAAGGGTGAGAGCCTATTATGGGGGAAGAGAGCCAGGTCTTAGGTGGAATAGAAGGTTTAGAATAATGGCTATGCTCAAAAAACTCGGAGGTTCTTGTTATATTAGGAACATTAGAGATGGCATCCCCGAGGTCAGGGTCAGCTTGTAAAATAGGCCAGTGTTTTTGTAAAATATTAAAAAGACTTTAGAGGAACAACCGTCGAAGTTCCCTACACACCTGACAATAGATGGTGATTTTTTTTAGATTTACCACTCTCGCCATACAGCAGGTCCCCTCTCGTGGTCGCCCTAGCTTTCACAAACTCCCTATGTAGGGTCTTTTTGGGGTATCCCCGTGATAGAAATTTGAGATACAGAGTATCGCATTCCCTTTTGGAAGGTGTGATCATGTGAACAGTTCCTTCTGGCTCTAAAATATTGTCCAATTAGAATACGTTTCTTGAGTGCAGGTGGGTGAAAACTCTCCCAGTGTAGAAAGCTGTTAGAAGCAGTTGCTTTCCGGAATATATTTGTATGGACACTGCCACCAGGATCCAGAGACATTTTTAAATCGAGGAAATTAGTTTCTTTGTCATGTATTTCATAAGTGAATGTCATCCCAATATTGTTATTATTGAGAATAGCCATGAAGTCAGAAAATAGGGTCTTATTACCATCCCAAAAAATAGGAATATCGTCGATATACCTTCCCTAAAATAAAATGTGAGAAGTGAAAAAAGCAAATCAGTGAAAACTAAAGTGTCTTCCCACCACCCTATAAAAAGGTTTGCATAAGTGGGTGCACAGACTGTGCCCTTGGCAGTGCCTTTAAGTTGATGGTAGAACTTACCATCAAAAAGAAAATAATTGTAAGTAAGAATTTAAGAAGTGATCAAACAAATTTATTGTGTGCCTGGAATGGAGTGCCCTTAGTGCTCAAAAAACATTGTATGGCATCAAGGCCTAAATCATGCTTGATATTGGTGTAGAGGGATTGGACATGAATGCTTGCCATCATGGTGGTGGAAGTAACATTGATCTCCTGGATCCTGGTGAGAGTCATTTGTATCCCGTAAAAAAGAGGGCAGAGCTGTAACAAAGGATGGAAGGACTTCATCCACATACATGCTAATACCTTGTGTGAGATTGTTATTGCCCGACACAATAGGTCTGTCAGGTATAGGGCGAGAGCGCTTATGTATTTTCGGCAGTGCATAAAAGGTAGAAAGAGTAGGACTGGGATTACACATACATTTAAACTCCTCTAAAGAGATGAGATCCTGTGATTTAGCTTCAGTTAGAAGACAACGTAGCTCGGCTAGGAAGCAATCGGTAGGGTTCTTATTTAGGATGGTATAAGTGGACGTGTCATCCAACAGCTTATGGACCATGAGAACATAGTCCACTCCATCCATGCTGACAATATTCCCCCCCCCCCTTTGTCAGATGGCTTTAGAATTATTTCTTCATTCTTACGTAATTCATAAAGAGCGGTTTGTTCCATTCTACGGAGATTGTTAGGGGCTTTTACTTTATGGGATTTGATTTTTTTTCCTAGCTCCGCGCTAACCATTTTGACAAAAATGGCAATATGTGCATATGGTGAGAAAGGTGGAGTCGTCCGTGAATTTGGGACGTAGGGATGAAAAGGGGTGCCGTGTCAGCTCTAAATTCATTTACATTAGAAAGATCTTCGAGATTTCCGAAGGGTCCGAAGTTCAATACGGTCAATGGATTCAGTATCAGAGGGGTGTCCCTTAATGTATTTTAATAGAGCAAGTTTCCTTGCAAATAAGTTGATGTCCTTTGCCCAGGTGAATTCATTGAAGGAAGGGGTAGGAGTGTAGGATAAACATTTCCGTAGAAGTATTTCTTGATGTAAACTCAGCTGGACAGAGGACAAATTACAAATCTCCATTTCATTCCCAATGGAGGTGTCATTTTTAGGTATAGTTATTGGTTTTGGCTTCATGATACATTGGGTGGTCCTAAAAAAAGGGAATGTATTGGTGGTGCCCATGACAGCCGAGCCCGTGCTTGTTAGATTTGTGGTATTTCTGCCATTTGTACCTGTATTGGTCGCCAGTGTAGACGGAGTGGTCGGTATGTTGGTCGTTGAATATATTGGTAATGAGAGGAAGGTAGATGTAGCAGGAGTAGATACAATAGAGGTACTTCACAAGATGGTATTGTTCGGGCGTGCTGGATGTGTGGATTTTGGTACGGAGGGGATTCTCTTGGGTGGATTGTACCTTCTGTTCTTAATTTTGCGTTTAGCCCCTAATGTAGTATCATCCAACAGTGGTCTAGATTAGTCTGTGCCCGAAATATCAGACTCTGAAAACTCTGTAGATCTGATTTCACGATTGGAAAAAAGAATTGGAGAGAGCTACGTGTTCGATGGGGATATGCTTGTCCTGTATGGAAATCTCTAGCCTTAATGTCGCTCTGTAAATTTTCAATATTTTTTTTGCAGTCTAATTTCACAGTTGTTATACTCAGGTACTGAGTTACAGACTTGAATATCAGCGATTTCTCTTTCCAATTGTGAGTGAATTTTAGCAAAGTCTCTTTTTTCAAACTCAAGAAGATGAAGCTGTGCTGTCAGTTTCACTTTCCGTTGCGGGTTCACCCGACGGAACCCCGGAACGGAAATGAACGGTGATGTGAACAGGCCCTTAATACAAGTTACATTTTAGTTTAACTCTACACATTTATTTGATTGCTGGGAACGTGGGTGTTTGTGCTCTCGCACTATAGTCCTTCCTTGAATGTTTATTGCCCGCCAGCTATCAGGGTCATTCTATAGTCTCTGCGGATTATTATTCAATCACCTCTATTATTGTGTTGTCACTGCGCAGTCTATTGTTATCTGGTTTCATGGATTATTTTTAATATGTGACTCATTGTTATGTACTAGACGCTGTGTAGACTTATTATTGTAGGTTCTTCCCTATTTACTAAAACTAAGTTCTGCAACGATTATCACGCGCACTAAATATAGGATTTAAAGGAGTTTCCAATTTTAATATATTTTGTGTTTCAATGTCTTATCGTGTTCAAGATCTCTGCTTGCTGTGAGTACATGGGAAACCCGCTCTGTTCGGCTAAGTTCACATTGGGTGGTTACGCTGCGTAATAGCACACACCATATCCGGAATTCCGGGTGAAAAACCTCATCAAACTATGGTGCAGTTTCTCGCCCGGATTGTCTGCTGCGGAAAACTGCAGCACTCAGCCTGCCAGCCTCCTGGGATGATGTTTAATCCTATGTGACCGTCGCTACAGCCTGTGATTGGCTGCAGCGGTCACATGGGATGAAACGTCATCCCAGGAGGCCACGCTGAAGGAAGGAACGGAGGCTTCTGGGTAAGTATGAGATTTTTTTTTTTTCCCGAGTTGCGTTTTATGCGGTGTAATCGATGCGAACCAGCTGCAAAAAACGCAAAAACTGCTATTTGTTGCGGGATTTACCTCCCCATTAAATTAAATGGGGAAAACCCGCAACAAATAATGCACAGTTTACGCAAATACAATTGACATGTTGCGGAATAGAATTCCGCAACGCAGGTAAATTTCTGAGCGGTTTTCCCCCTTCGTATTTATGCAGCGTGTGGGTTTCTTTTCTCATCCGCTTTGCTGCTGCTGTATTTGCTGCGGGTTTTCCGCAATGAATTCCGTTGCGGAAAAAACGCTCAATGTGTAAACTTACCCTTCATGTCTAACTCAGCTCAGTGAAGGCTTGTTATAAAAGAGAGAGATCTGATACACTGTAACAAGTCCCCATCTGTGTCTATTGGGAATTATTTCTGCCTCTGGATGTTGACTGGAATGTTCACACTTATTCACAGCAAGCAGAGGTCTTGAAAATGGCGACCAACTGAAACGCAAAGTATATTAGAAAGTTGCAGAACTTTTTACTGTACAACTGAAAAGTTTTTGTGCCCTGATCTCTTTATATCCAGCGGTCTATCGTCTGGTTTGGTGCGACTGTCATCTGACAGCAGCTTCCTTCTCCTGCTTGTCCTGACCCTGGTTATAATTATATTATACGGATACACATAAAGGATGATAATAAACGCCTTCCACTGCTCCATTGACCTCAACAGTACAAATAATAGAAAGTCAGGTTAAAGAGATTGTCCAGGGTCAGAAAATGTGTCTGCTTTTTTCCAAAAACAGCGCCACACCGGTCCATAGTTGTCTGGTATTGCAGCTCCACTCGATTTTGAAGTAAATTGGTCTGAGCTGCAGTACCACACACAACCTGTGGACCGGTGTGGTGCTGTTTCTGGAGGAGAGCAGTCAAGTTTTCTAATCCTGGACAATCCCTGATATGAAGCGATCTGATGGCGGTCATGGTCACGTGGATTTAATCTGTTTCTTTTCCATCAGGACTGGAGTTATCCGATGAGAAGGGAGATGCAGGTAGGTTTTATCGGCTTCTTCCATTTTTATGTATATTTGCTGTTATCTGATTGGGGGGGGGGGGGGGTCTTATTTCATGCCATCTTGTTAATATTGTTACAATTTGTTTTAGGAAATTTTACCTGGCCTGTTTTTGGGTCCGTACTCGGCAGCAATGAAGAGCAAGGTGTGTGCGTGTCCTGAATTGAATTAATTTTAAGTGATGCAATCATAATGGCGGTGTAGTTCTGTAATTTTGCCTCCATTTAAGGGTATGTTCACAAAACCTATTTTCGTCCGTTTTTCCGGCCATAAACGCCCGAAAAATCGGAAGCAGAACGCCTCCAAACATCTGCCCATTGACTTCAATGGGAAAACGGCGTTCTGTTCCGACGGAGCATTGTTCGCAGGGCGAAAAAGAAGTACAGGATACTTCTTGGGACGTTTTTGGAGCTGTTTTCCATAGACTCTATTGAAAAAAGCTACAAAAACGGCCGCGAAAATCACGAGTGCCACAAAAAAACGTCTGAAAATCAGGAGCTGTTTTGTCTTGAAATGAGTGGTGCTGTTTCCTGGATTAAAAGCGATGTACACCTTTTCAAAGGGTTATAATATATATTTTTTTTTTTATATCGTTGCGGAGAGGCAGCTGACCAAGTCAGTCTATCCAAAGAGTTTGTAGCACAAGGGTACTTGAGATAGTCCAGACAATGGCAGAGGCTTTAGCACGGATGGAGCTAGATGTGGCAGGTTGCGCCAGACGTGGCGGATGACTGTAGATGGCACAACACGACTCCAACACTAGACAGGCTCAGGAACTAAACACAGCACAGGATACAGGTAGCAGGGCAACGCTAAGGGACCATTTGTGATACAGACATGGGATGACTACAACAACGCTCAGGCAAGGAGTGAAAGGGCAGGGCCCTTTTTATAGTTCAGGGTTATCTGGAGATAATTAATTACATATGCGTGCGCTGGCCTATTAAGGCCGGGAACTAGCGCATCCGCCCCCTAGTGGACACTACAGAGCAGGGCGGCCGCATGTGCTGACGTCTCCGGGGAGGGAGATATTAACAGGAAGAGAGAGGTCTGCGGCCGTCAGGTAAGTGGAGGCTGCGGTCCATTACAGTATCTAGTCCTGAAATCTGTATCAGTCAGGTCAGCGGGACTGACGGGTTCAGTGTCAGTGGGATCCACACATGCAGGCGTTCTTACGCAGTGTGTCCGTTGCGTGAAACTCACTGCGTGTCCTATATTGGTGCGTTTTCCCGCACCTACGCGCCCATTAGAGGCCGGATTCACACGGGCATTGTGCATCACTGTCGTTTTTCATGTCCGAGGTGCATCCGTGCGCTGCGGGGGTGTGATATCACACATCCCCCATAGACTAGCGTCTATGGAGGGATGCGTGAAAAAATAGGGCGTGGACGGCCCTATAGAATTATATAGGTCCGTGTGATGGCCATTGTTATAACAGCCATCACACGGACGTATACCACACATGTGAATAAGGCTGAAGTCAATGGGTGCGTGAAAATCATGTACAGCACACGGATGCACATCCGAGTGCGTGATTTGCGTGTCCATTTTATTGGAAAAAATAGTGCTTTGCAAGTGCGTGAAAAACCCATGGCACTCGCAAAGCACATCGCATAACGCAACACGCACGGACCAGATTCAGGCGCGTTTTTCACGTGCGTGAATCTGATACGCTCTTGTGAATGCAGCCTTATGAACTTAGATGTGATCGGCAACCGATTGATCCTGCGTGTCCCGCTGACCTGACGGATACAGGTTTCATCGCTAGATACAGCTGCTCTGTATACAGGATCTAAAGCAGCTGTATCTCAAAAAGTGAGAATAATTTGTAGTAAAAAGTAATTAGAAAGTTGCACCAATCACACTGATAGACGTTTTTATTAAAAAAAAAAAAAAAATGTTTTCAAAGGTGCACACAGCCATTTATACGACACTCGTACAACCCGTTTAACAAGACTCTTATCCCTAATTTATTGCAGCTCGCGATACTTCAGAAATACGGCATAACGCACCTAATCTGCATAAGGCAAAGCATTGAAGCCAATTTCATCAAACCAAACTTTCAACACTTATTTCGGTAAGTGACGTTGATTTATGTTTCACCGTGGGCTTTGCTTTCCATCGTGGTTCTGATCTGTAATAAGTTTGTGAACCCCTGACTATGCCCCCAACTGCTGCTATGACAAACCAGATCATCTAGGAAGGTTTCCTACCAGATTTTAGAACATGGCGTTCGTTATTTGCCTCTAGTTCGCTACAGTAGGTTGGGCACCGATGTCGTTGTTCCAATTCATCCCAAAGTTTTTGACGGGTTTGAGGACAGGGCTCCGTGTAAGTTACTGCTCATTAAATATTGCTTATCTAGGGAAGATTTGGATAAATTCTCAGTATCTACTGCGTTTCCTTCCCAGTATTGAGAATTATAATCAATAATGTCATTCCCAATGCAGGGCTTAAGGGGGCGGAGCATGACACAGGGATAAAAAGAAGACCAAAAAAAAAAATAAAATTGCTGTCCTGCTCCACCCCCTCAGGTCTTGCCCAGAGTGTAGTGTACTGATACTTTCATAAAACGTTTGACATGTCAGAAGTTTTGATCGGTGGGGGTCCGAGCTAAAACTAAGCGCTCAGATGAGCGATGTGCAGATTTGTTCCTCGTCCGCTCTGCTCGCTCGGCTTCCCAATGAAAACAGATCAGAGACGAAGCGGCACACATTTTAGCGATCGGTGGTGGTCTCAGTGCTCGGACCCCCACCAAACAAAGCTTCTGACATGTCACCCTTATTTGCACGGCCTTAACAGTACCAACCTTGGCATGCTCCATGGTGCCGCTGTATATCCTCCTTCACATGGCTCGGTCTGACTCTCGGGATTTCATATTTGTTCATGTGCTATAGTTTTTATATTGACCCTGGTTATATAATCAATCAATGATCAATAAATCGCTGAGCTCCTCAGTACGACCCGTGTTACTGCTAAGGCCTTGTTCACACCGTGCAGATTTTGCATGCATTTTTTTACGCTAAAACCAGAATTGGATTCAGGAGAGGAGACCTAGAAGACCTTCCTTTTATATATTTCTTATGTTTAGGTTCTGCTCCTGGTTTTGGCTTAAAAAATACCTGCAAAATCATCTGCACTGTGTGAACAAGGACTAATGTGTGTCTATGGAGATTGCATGGGATGTTTATACATCTGTTTGCAATGCGTGTGTCAGAAATGGCCCAACTCGGTAATTAAAAGGGGAGATGACGAGATGACGGGTGCAAAGGAAAAGTGGAGCCGTTTTCAGGTTGCAGAGTTTTTTTTGTTCCTTTTGCATCAGTTTTGATTCCAAATGACACTCAGTGGCTGCGGAAAACCACCGCGGACGTTCGCTGCGTTTTTTTCATCTCCCATTGAAATCAATGGGAGGCGTTTTTTTGGCGCGGTTTCCGATGCAGGTTCCCCATCAAAAAAGCGTGTCAAAAAACTCTGTGTGAACAGGGCCTTACAGACCGCTCTTCTGTCTCCTGACCGTTTTCTGTTTTGGTTCACAGATATTTAGTGCTGGATATTGCAGATAACCCCATTGAGAACATAATACGTTTTTTTCCTATGGTAAGTATGGCATGGCTGGCGCTGTCCGGGTAGATGAAGGTGCATTGCCCCCATTATAACCCTAATAGTCCCGGGAGGCGGTCGCTGTACGAGGGACTGTTTAACATTGGGTTTGATCCTGGTTCGTGTGGAAGTAATGGCCGCTGCTGACGCTTCTTGCATCCTGACCAGACCCGGAGTCTTGTAGTGGGACGTGCGACTGGTTTCCAGTGCGGCCAGTACAGTTGTTACGGATTCCAGGAAATTCTGTCAGTCTGAGGATCAAAGACCCCGTATTTATAGTGAAGCCTTTATTAAAGGGAAATGATTCTCTAGAAAAGTACAACCAGTGCTTGTAAATGTATGGAAATCTGTGCTTAAAGCGGACCCGTCTGTTTAAGTAAATACTTGTATTCCACATGATCTCACAATTCTGCAGCATCTTTTCTTAGATCTCTATGTTGTGCCGTTCCTCAGTTATTCCTCCTAGAAAATAATGAATTGACAAGTGGGTGTTACCAGTTGGGGGTGTGTCTCTATACAGACTGACATTGTCCAATCAGTGCTGAGAAAGTGAGACTGTGTAGGGATTACACCCCTGTGACCAGGGGAATGCAAACATCCAGTTGTCAATTTATTCATACATTTTCAGGGGGAATAACTGAGGAACAGCGCAATGCAGAGTTCTAACAAAAATGCTGCAGAATTGTTATTTCATGAGGAATACAAATATTTACTAAACCAAACGTGTCAGGAGAGGGGACAGCTCCTCTTTAAAAGGGGTATCTAGGATAAGAGGCTTCTTTTTTCCAGAAACAGCGCCCCTATTGTCCGTTGACTGTGTCTGGTATTGCAGTTCAGCACCATTCAAGACCATACCAGACACAACATACGGACATGTCAAAAACCAATATATTTTTTTCCGATCCCATAGAACCCCTTTTTAATTGGCGCAACTCCCTATAATTCCGTGTTAACAGGGCACCATAAACCCGGGACAGACCTACTGACCGGCACCAGCGTATAGTGCAGGTTGTGGGACTTTGGATATTAGGAGAATTCCTGCTTCGTTGTTTGTACTCGGCCACAAATACCCCCAGCACGTGTTTAACTCCTCGTTGTACAGCGGATTATCTGTATTACTTCTCTTCTCATTCTCCTCTTTCTTTATAGACGAAGGAATTCATAGATGGATGTTTACAGTCTGGAGGTAGGTCCGTGTATTGATATCGCCTCTAGCGGCAAATATATAGATGGAAAATTCACCTTTTAAAGGGTAACTAAACATTTGACAAACTTCTGACATGTCAGAAGTTTTGATTGGTGGGGGTCCGAGCATGGAGACCCCCACCAATCGCTAAAATGAAGCTGCAGAAGCGCTCGTGTGAGAGCTCAGCCGCTTAGTTTCTCTTCGGCTTTTTCCCGGAAAACAATGTATCGGTGTACGGGCTCAATAGAAAGTCTATGATCCCGTACACCGCTACATCGGCTCTCTGGAAAAAGCCGAACAGACACGAAGCGGCTGAGCGCTCGCACGAGCGCTTCTGCAGCTTCATTCTAGCGATTGGTGGGGGTCTCCGTGCTCGGACCCCCACCAATCAAAACTTCTGACAGGTCACTATGACATTTCAGAAATTTTGTGAAATGTTTAGTCACCCTTTAAAGATCTGATCTGGGGACTGCTAAATAGTGCGCCCCCTACTGTTTTGTTCAGGCTCAGACCTTTCTCAAGGGCAGGGGGATAATTGGCCCTGTATGGACGTTCTTGGTTATAGTTTGTACTTGTTGCTGGTTCTGTTACATAAGAGTTTGTCTCCCTTTTTGTATAATTTAGTATCTTTTTTTTGTTGTGCAGGTAAAGTCCTCATCCACGGGAATGCGGGAATCTCTAGAAGCGCCGCCTTGGTTATTGCCTACATCATGGAAAACTTTGGCATAAAATACAGGTAGCGACAAAAACGTATTGTGGCAAGGTGTCAACTGATGATGCTTTCTTTTCCCTTGATATGGATGTGACGTGGCTGGGTGAACACTACATGGCATCACCGCACAAGAAAACTTTACCGTTACCTCTCCTGACACGTCTGTTTTTTAGTAAACACTTGTATCCCCTATAAAATAACGCTTCTGGAACATATTTTTTTATGCATTGTGTCGTTCCTCCATTGTTCCTCTTACAAATGTATGTATGAATTGACACTTGGGAGGAGTTACCAGTTGGGATTGTGTCCCTACACAGACTGACATTGTGCTGTCAGGAAGACTAGGGACACGCCCCTTTGTCAAGGTGACAATGGTAACACCCACTTAATTTATTTATACATTTCTAGGAGGAATAACGGAGGAATAACAGAACACATAGTTGTAAGCAAATATGTTCCGGAATTGTGACTTTATGGGACATACAAGTATCTACTGAAACAAACATGTCGTGGGAATTTGTTCTCTTGAAAGATTTTAATTTCTTTGTAGATTTACTTCTGGCTTTGGCTGAAAAAAACTGCATGTGTGATTCCTGCCTCTGGCTGTGTTCACATGTAGCGTAAGTACTGCAGATTTTCTGCAATGGATTTCATTGTGTAAAATCCGCAGTGTATTACAGTAGCAGCAGAGTGGATGAAATTTCAACAAATCTCCACGCGCTGCGGAAACAAAAAATAGCCGAAGAACGTTCATAAATTTACCTGCGGTGCGTTTTTTTTAATCCGCAGCATGTCAATTTATGTTGTGGGTTTTCCCCCCATTTAATTCAAAGGGGATGTAAAATAACCAAGATCTCTCTGCGTCCAGGACGTATCCCTCCCTGTGTAAACATCGCCTTAGAGTAAGAGTGCCCGTACACGTGGCAGCCGTGGCGCGGTTCTGTGCAGCATGGCTTGTATAGGTGAAGCACGTTGAAAACTGCCCGGCTCTCTGCCGTCACCACTGTGTACGGGCGCCCTAACTCTAAATTGGGTTAATTTGTTGCATTTTTCTCAAACACTTTGATTCCACTGTGTAAGGGCCTGTTCACATCAGCGTTGGCTTTCCGTTCTGGGGTTCCGTCGGGTGAACCCCGCAATGGAAAGTGAAACTGAAACCACAGCTTCCGTTTCAGTCACCATTGATATCAATGGTGATGGATACATCGCTAATGGTTTCCGTTCGTCACCATTCCGGCAGGTTTCCGTTTTAACGACTGAATCAATAGCGGAGTCGATTCCGTCGGAAAACCGGAAACCTGCCGGAATGTTGAACGGAAACCATTAGCGATGTATCCGTCACCATTGATATCAATGGTGACTGAAACGGAAGCTGTGGTTTGTTTCACTTTCGGTTGCAGGGTTCACCCGACGGAACGCGAACGCTGAGGTGAACAGGCCCTAAGGATGGAGATGGTCACATAATCGGACAATCATGAAAACAATGCGAGCCGTTACATGATGCGCGCGCTGACCTCACCTCTGTGTGCTTTGCTCCCAGGGATGCGTTCACATACGTTCAGGAGAGAAGGTTCTGCATTAACCCCAATGCTGGATTTGTACATCAACTTCAGGTATTGGTTTGATTTTGTTTTTATATATTGGCTAATACATGTTCTAAAGTCTTGGCACTGGACTTGTATCATTATCTGTCCTCATTTCCAGGATTTACTGCTCCATTTATGTATTTTCTGTTGTGTGCTTCTAGTTTTACACACTGACATGCGTGCACATGGAAGTCGCAGTAAAATTGTTGCATGACAGCGATGCAACCGCAATGGTTTCTTATGACAAAAAAAGTTGCAAGAAACTTTGACTTGCAAAACAACATAACTTTTTACATAGGGAATCATTGTGATTCTTGGTGTCGAGGTGCAGTGGTGTTAGGGTACGAGCACACTGGGCGTAAACACTGCGGATTCTCAGCTATGGATTTCATTGTGAAAAATCTGCAGCATAATACAGTAGCAGCCGAGTGGATGAGATTTGAACAAATCTCATTCACACGCTGCGGAAAAAAAAAAATCAGCCGAGAAGCCTGCGTCCATTCATGCTGCGGAATCGCTGCTCTTCTGTTGCCGGTTTTCTCCATTGAATGTTAATGGCAAGGTAAAACCTGCAACAAAGAGCCGTGTGTTGCAACTTTCGATTGAAACTGATTCCACCGCAAAAATCCTTGTACTTACCCCCGGCCATAGTCCTAGAGACGCGTTTCATCCCATGTGACTGCGCTCAGAACAGAGAAACGCGTCTCTAGGACTATGGCCGGGGGTAAGTACAAGCGTTGTTTTTTTTTTTTTTATATATATATCTCCTCTGCGGTTTCCAGGACGTCTACACTGTTTACGCAGCTTATCCGCCCTGTGTGTTTCTACCCTTACAGTGACTGGAGTCAGTTTGTGGCCCTTTTCATGGGTTCATCAGTGGTTCACCCTGTCCGTCTGCTTTGTCTGCAGGAATACGAAGCCATCTATCTAGCAAAACTAACCATCAAAATGATGTCTCCTCTGCAGTTGGGGAGGACGTTCTCCTTACAGTCCGGTGCTGTGGGTAAGCTGCTGCTTCTCCTCTTTATTATATGGAAAACCAATACAATACCAGCTTCTATTGTACCGATCAGTGATTGGCATTGGTAGCGTATCCCGGGGATCTGACCTCTGGTGCCTCCATGACCCCTAAAATAAAGGGATGGCAGCGCCACTTCCAACTCCACGCTGTGCAGCTATTATACTTGCATGAATGGTTGGGAGTAGCACTGGCCGAGGCCTTTTTGTTCTAGGAATCAGATGCCCCCCTCCCCCAGTCTCCCACACGGCGTACAAGTTTGCGATATTTCTATTGCTTCTGACTGCTATTTTTTGCGTGTTTTCTCCATGGCTGAATTTTTCCCATTTGGGGTTCTGCCATATTTTTAACGTTTGCATCAGCTCAGCAGCATTGTGTCTCATCAGGTGTTCACTGAAAGTGCTAAATTGATTTTGCAACATTGATTATTTTGTGCCTGTCGACCAAATTGGTACACCACTAGTTGTATTTTGCGCTGCTCGTCTGGTATTGCAGTTCAGCCCCATTCACACATGCAGGAGTTTTCACGCACCTATGCGCCCATTGAAGACAATGGGTGCGTGAAAACCACTCAACGCAACACACACGGACCAGATTTACTCGTGTGAATGTAGCCTAAGCATTGCACCACATCTCTGACAGAAGGCTGTGAATAGTCTCCTGCTCACGATTGGAATGTCTGTGTTCTCTTTCTGCCTTTTCATGATGAAGCTCCATCATTTCTTCATGTTGGCGGAGTGGGAGAGACCTAAGCAAGTCTGTAACACTGAGAGGCAGTCTATTGTATAGCAGTTACAGCTCTTGCACACGTTAGAGTTCGGGCCGTAAAAAACGATCCGTGTCGTGTTGGCCGTAATTCCCGGCCTGACCGCGTTAAAGGTGAACGGGACTCCTAGCATCATAAATGTCGACGATGGCAAGAGACCCGTTCCGGGAAATCCAGCCGACACTCGGACCGTTTTTCACGGCCCGATCTCGTGCAAGAGGTGTTAGTCAATTGTGCAGTAGCCGATCAATCACCTGATTTCACAGAAAACAAAGGTAGAAATACAAACCAAGAACTGACTTCTACTAGTGCATGTGGTGGTAATAATCTGGATGTGTGCAGTTACTGCAGATTATACTGTTACCTGGATCCATAAGGCCCTGTTCACACAGAGGTTTTTTTTTGCAGCCATTCCGATGCAGATCTTGACGCCTATATTTGCAGAATTTTTCTGGTTGCGGCCGTTTTAGCACCGTAGGCAAAAAAAAAAAAAAGATTCCTGTGCCTCCAATTGATTTCAATGGGAGGTGGAACCGCGGCCGCTTTTTTTTATTATTTTTTTTTTTACCGCGAGCAGCTAAAAGCTGCTGCTGGGGAAAACGCCTCCGTCTCCCATTGAAATCAATGGAAGGCCTCGTGCACACTACTGTATTGGTTTTGCGGTCCGGAAAAAAAACCCCTTGTTGTGCGTCAGTGTATCATCCAGACCGTAAAATTACTTGTCCAAAGTTGTGGCCCCTGCATCGATCCGTGTAAATCACGGTCGTGTGCACGGGGCCATAGAAAAGACCGGATCGGCGGTTTATCTGCAAAAATGCGGATAAATGACGGTCCTGTGCGTGAGGCCTAAGGCACGCTTGCTCCATTTATTAAGTTAATGTAAAGTTAAAGGTGTCGTCGTCGTTGTCGAATTATACCATAAATTTGTTGCGGGTCTCCGTTTAATTTTTTTTTGCTTTACCCTTTGTGTTTAGGAAGTCTGAAGCGGACGCTTGATGAGGAAGATGAGCTCGGGAACATGCAGATGTCTGCAGCCTACGAGGGCTGAATTCCAACCGGACCCCCCCCCCCCAGGGCCCCCATTAATCACACGCGGCTCACGTCACCTTCTTGTCCAGGTGCTGCTATTGTAGAGACAATAACGGAACTTTCCATGGATGAGTGGATTTCACTGATTGTTTTACTGCTTTTTACACGGCCGTTTTACTGAAGAATTTTTTTCTCCTCCTTTTTTTTTTTTTTTTTGATGTGCAAAGAGGTATTACTGCAATAAGGCACTTTCATACTTGAAATTTTTCTTCTTCTTTTTTTTTTTTTTGTAATGCAACCGATGGGAGCGAGACCTGTTTCTACCTAAAGTTATTTGTTTAATTTATAAGAGAAGCTTTAGTAATGAAAACTTTGCTAAACTTTTTGTGTTTTGTAAATACAATTTTATAGGTTTAGAAGTTCTGAATTTTTTAACAGACTGAGTTCTATACTGAAAAAGAAAAAATACAAAAAAAAAAAAAACAACCATAACCCTGATCATTGGGGCAGATTGTACACTGTTGATATAACCGCAAGTATCAGAGTCCTTTTTTTATGCAATTTATATTGTGGCATTGGCCTGAAAGTCGAAACTGAGCTTGTTCCTACATAAGATTGTTCTGAAGTTTTCCAAATAAACAGATCTAAATTTAATATGGAAATGTTTCTCTTGCATGGACCGACCTATAAAGTGTAATGGAGGGCCTAAGACGAGCTGCTAATATCATTCATTCCTGAATGTATGATAACTGGGAAAAATAGATTGCATATCCCGTTAGGTGTAATATCCCTTTAAAAAAAAAAAAAAAAAAAAAATTTTACAAATTTTGAACTTTTAGTCCCCCTGGGGTACTTCAACCAGCGATGGTTGGATCGCTTGTACTAATGTATTGCAGTAGATCGTCTTTCTGGCAGGGCTTAGTAGGAGCACGTTCACTCCATGAGCCCGTTCCATACTCCCCCCTACCTGGCTATGATGTATGGATACATCAAATGTCAGGAAGGGGTTAAAACAACCTCACCCCTAAAAAGAGTACTGGGACGTAGCTATAGGGGGGCAGAGGGAACATGGCACCACTTGTGTAATTAAGTGCAACTGCAGTAAAAAAAAATAATCAACTTTGCAAATTGTCTTGGTTAAAAATCTCACATTTTTTGTATACGGCTCCTATGTAGTCTGTAACCATAGAAACAGTTCTGCAAACAAATCCGATCCTGCGGTCATAGGTTGTGCCACATTTTTGTAATGGACCGTTTTTGTGGTTTGTGCTTTATTCACTAGCAATGTGCAGAACTTTTCATTATACAGTAATTAGGCTTTATTCAAAGGGGTTGTCCAGGATTAGAAAAACATGGCTGGTTTCATCCCCAAAAAAATTGCCGCCGTGTTTTTTCTAATCCTGGAAAACCCTTTCTCAGAACGAAGCTGCAGCGGTGATCTATTGACTGGGGAAGCTCCATGCTGCCACTGCAGGAGAAATGTAGTATTACAGTCACCCAATTCTAATGAATGGACCACCTTGTAAAATATGGTTGTGTTGAGCCCACCAGGGCAGGAGTCACTTGTTGCAGAAGTGCTCTGCTGTGGCTAATGGGGGTGAAGGGCAGGAGTCTTACCCTGGACCCTTCTCCATGATGTCCTAATGGGAGGTCGTCCACATTGGTTGGTAATTACGTGAGGGCAGTTAAAGGATTATAAATCACCCAAAAAGTTTGAATTTAGGCAAGTTCTTTTTTTTTATTAAGAAAAAAATAAAATCCCTTAAATACACTTCAATAAATTAACATTTCACCAAAGGAGAGAAAATGTTAAAAATTAGCAACCAGCTCCAAAACAAAAACTCTTTACCACCGTCCCTAACTTGTGGCCCTCCAGCTGTAGCAAAACTACAATTCCCAGCGTGCCCTGCCAACAACTGGGTTAAGGGACCACTTATTTAGAAAAAAAATGTTGGGTCTCTCTTTAGAAACCATTTCATAAATACAGTTGTAGAAGTACAGGAGGTATTCTGGCTTAAATAATCACATTTTATGATCAAGAAATGATTTTAATAAAAAGTTGTACCAGTCTAGTGACAAATGGCTACACACGCAACATCCAATTCTTAAAGGAAATTTCCACTCTAAATGTAAACTTATCCATATCAGACCAAAATTGGTCATTTATATTTATTTTACTTGCGGAGATATTGCCATGTAATAAGTTATAACAGGAAGTGCAGCCCTCTTGGTGGTCACTTTTACAAAATTGCCACTCTGACTCCATAGAAAAAAAACCGGCAAGCATTGGGTGGCAGTTTTCTTTAAGAGCGCTCTATCACCTATAGGAGGGCAACAAATGATAGAGGGGTGTAGCAGAAGTAGGTGTCTTGTGTAAAGTGTGTTACATCCTCGCTGCGGGAGCATTGGGAGTCCGGTCCCCTTAAATAGTGATTAAGTATTCATACAGGGGGGGGGGGGTCTGCACATCACTGGCCGAGGGCAGAGCATGCCCGACCCCTAAACTCAGCAATGAGAACATAAAAATTATGCCCACCCCTGATAGGTGACAAATTTGCCTTAAAGGGGTATTCCTGCCACAAAACGTTAGAATGAAATCCATGATGACCACAGACTTCAATAATGTGTTTTTTTTATAATGGCGTCCGGATTATCTTGATTGAAGAATGGCCATAGGTGGGAGTTATCTGAACTAAGTATATCCGTGATCGCCAACTCGCGCCGTTTTTTTGCAAGGTGTGGGCTGAGCAATGGTCTTCCATGGACCAGCGGCCTTCTCTCTGAAGTTCATTGGAGGCTTTAATGATTTATCTGCTTTGAGGATACTAAAGGAAGACTCTGGGCAATAATGTTCTGCCTTAGGGGTGGAGCATGACAGCAATATTCGAGTCATGCTCCGCCCCCTGCACTAGACAGAACACTATCCGTTTTGCCCAGAGCGTTCCTGTTCATTTGTAACAAGAAAACAAAATTACAATCCAAAAAATTAAATGTGTTTAAAAATGTTTTCAAAATTCAGTAACTTAAAATTCGTAAAAAAAAAAAAAAAAGCTAAATTCAATACATCGCTAGAGGGTAGGGCAAAAATCTGGAAATAAAGGATTGTCCAAAATTAGAAAAGCATCGCTTTCTTCCAAAAACAGTGCCACACCTGTCCACAGGATGTGTCTGGTATTGCAGCCCCAATACCAGAAATAACCGAGGGACGGGTGTGACCCTAATTTTTTTTTTTAAGAAAGCGGCCATCAGTTCCCACACAAGCCTCGTCTCCACCAGATACCTGCATGATTGATTGGTTATGTCTGTTCTGTATGGAAGAGGTGGAGCCATTGACATCCACTTAGCATCTTACCCATAGTTAGCAGGCATGACTAATCAATTGTGCAGATAAAGCTCCACCCAGTGGCAGTCCCTGTGAATGATGACAAATTCCAACAAAGACTATATTGGCTCTGCTATTTTAATATAAACATTCCTTTGGGAAAGAAAAAAAAACAAAAAAAAACGCACGCACATGATCACAAAAGCAAAATTTCAATCCACATTTTGAAATTCCTATATTGTGAACACCCTTTACCTGGACACTCCAGTTCCTGTAATTCTTGCCCTAACCATCCTTATTCTGATGGTAACAATTTTTTTTTATTTTTTTTTTTCCCTAAATTAAATACAAATTCCCTTAGTTCATGGCAGGAAAATCCATTTTGTGTAAAAGTAATGATATTATTTACAGATTTCTTCCAGGACCCGTTCCCTTGAACAGTTTTCTTCCAGCTTTCGCTTTGGTAAGTTTATTGTAATTTTTTCCCGGTTAATCGTAGAATCGGCACTGCATGTAGGTCTCATCTGAGGCGGTGTAGCCAAACTTTTCATAAAAGGCAACATTTTTGGGCTTGCACTCCAGTGTAACTTTGTAACAGTCCAGCTTTTTGCTCAGCAGAGTAAGCACCGACAGCAACCTGGAGGAAAGAGCGAAATAGAAACCATTAATTATTGAACTTCAAATCCCTGTGTCATGCTCCACCCCCTCAGACCACTGTCAAAGGGGACCCGATAACTTCAGTATAATGTACAAAGCAAACTGTTCCTTCCTGGGAAAATTGAGCCCCATTTTTTTTATTTTTTTACTTAGGGTAGGGATCCAGTCACAATTGCCTAGTGGGGACAAGTATCAGCCTCCCTGCCCCTAGACTCATCTATGGGTATGTTCACACAATGTTTTCTTCATGTGGATTTTGGTACATATGCTATTGAACCGCCACATGGATTTTCCATTGGTTTGAGTATTTCAAGTGATGCTGAATCTGCATCAGATTTTTCTGTCTTTAATATAATCTTGTTCAAAGCATTTTCATCTTTAGACTAAGGCCTTATTCACATGACTGTGTTCGAGCCGTGAGATATAGACCATATGTCGGCTGCATTTCCTGGACCGACCACAGTCCAGGGAGCCTGACTCCTAGAATCAGTCAAGTGTGAGTCACTGTCCCATATGGGACAGTATTCCCGCAGGCAGAGACACCATAGATCAATACCTATACCAGACTGTGAAGACTACTAGTATATCCAGAAAATGAAACACACATAGCACAAGTCATGTACCATGACAATATAAAATAAACTTTATTGAAATATACAGAACACATTGGCCATCAAAATATATTTCAATAAAGTTTATTTTATATTGTCATGGTACATGACTTGTGCTATGTGTGTTTCATTTTCTGGATATACTAGTAGTCTTCACAGTCTGGTATAGGTATTGATATTTGCTTTCTGATTTGTGTGGACGCATTATTGTTTGGCGCATGCCAATGGTCTATACTTGTATAGGTATTCATCAGAGACACCATAGATAACTGATGCTAGGAGTGCGGCTCCATATATATCGCAAACCGGACACATGCCTATGGTAGAACAGCAATGGGTTAAGAGTGATCCTGTATTTGGGGAATTAAAGACATGCTGGAACCGCTCCACAATCTGTTGTCTGACTGTAGCTCGATAACCAGAGCAGAAGCGTCAACCACACTTCATACAACTGTAGTATACGGCTGTCACATGGACTCATGTCTTTCAATGGGGCCATTCACATGACCCTTGTTTCAACAGACTGTGAAGGGTCCGTTGAAAAAAATAGAACGTCCTATTTTCTTCCGTTTTCACGGATCCCTCAATTGACTCGAGTCTATGGGGATCCGTGAAAAACTGCAGATTTTCACGTCTGACTTTGCACTTGTTCATGTTAATCTGACCTAAGACTAACATTGAAAACAAGAAAATAACCCGGCTACAAAGTGTGCCCAACTTACATTCTATCCTACCCCCCACCACAATCTTAGTGATCCCCTATACAAAAAGGCATTTGGGGTTAGAGGTTTTCCGCTTTTATATAAATAAAGATTCGTCTCTGGATAACTGAAAAGTTCTACAACTTCCTAATATACTTTGTTTTAATTCTTTATCATTTTCAAGCTATTTGTTTGCTGTCAGTGAATGATAACACTGGTCTACATTCAGAGGCTGCAGACCTGTATATAGCAAGTCCTGCTCTCAGCTTAGAAGTGGATACAATTGTATCCATTTGTAAGCTGAGAGCAGGACTGGTCCGGCTGTGTTCACGTCAGTGTTGCTGTTCCGTTAGACCTTTCCGTCGGAGGAGACCATGAACGGAAAAGTTGCATTTCAATAGTAATGTTTCCGTTCTGTAAAGCTTCCAGTTTTGTTTTTTTCCCCACGAAAACAGCGTAGTCGACTGCTCTATTGTTTCCGCCCAAAAAAAAGAAACTTTGCGGAACGGAGGCAAATTGAAGCATTACGAATGCAACACTGATGTGAACAGGCCCTTAAGTACATGTTTGCAGCCTGTAAATGGAACCAATTGTGTTCTCATTCCCTGACAGCAAACAGAGATCTTGGAAACGCAGAGTAATTGAAACAATTATATTCGAGAGTTGTATAACTTTTCGTTACTGGTATTTACTATGCCTGTAAATTATTCGTCGTCACTTACAGTTTTCCGAGCTGTTTTCCCCGGCACTCGTCACTGACGACAACCTCTTCTATCCGACCTCTCTGCGGGAGAAAAGCAGATTAACACGGCTCACTGGTCATGTGACACTAAAGATACCGCCATATTTGTTTTTGGGGTGCAATAGCAAAAATTCTTATCCAGAGCTCTGATACAAACTAAGGAACACTCGACGCTTACCTTGGCGCAGCCGTGGATGAATTTATGTTCTACTATTAATGTGGCTGTGGCGACAACCTGACCGAGATTCAGATCTTCCACCACCGTCACAAAGTAATTCTCGGTTTTCTTCATGTGTTCAAATTTTTCTGAAAATGAAAACATTCTATGAGATATGACTGGTTGAGAATTAGCGTAGTAGACACTGGCGTAGCTATAGGGGTCGCAGCAGTCGCAATTGCGAGGGGAGCCCACAGCACCACATCAATAAAAAGTTACTATAGTAACTCGGGCCGCGGGCCCCTGTTACTATAGTAACAGACTGTACTTACCTTCCTGGTTTCCAGATCGCAGCGGAGGTCCTGACGTCAAGCGCTGTGCGCAGCGCATGACGTCGCCGTGCACAACATCTAGAGGACAGAACTTCCGCCGCGGCTGAAGAGGAAGGTAAGATTAGTAGCCCTGACTGGCGGGGTCCGACTCCCGGGACCTGCCAATCAGCTGTTTTCAGTGTGAGCGAGTAGTGAAATGAAGTGGAAGCAGCTCTCAAAACAGCTGACGGGCGGGTCCCGGGAGACGGACCCCGACACATCAGCTATTGATGGCCTATCCTGAGGAAAGGCCATCAATGTTTAGAGACTGCACAACCCCTTTAAGCCTACGATGTAGCAGGCTTAGGGGGCCCATGAGACAGGATCACAGATTGTGTGATGCTGTCTGCTAGGCCCCGTATCTAAGCCAATCATATGGTAGGTTTAGATACATGGCCCATGTGTGATCCTGTCTGATGGGCCCTGTATCTAAGCCTACCTTGTGGTAGGCTTAGATACAGAGTCCCACAGACCGTATCACACATGGGCCCTGTATCTAAGCCTAACACGTGTTACTAATCGTTTTTTTTTTTGTGTTTTCTTACAGGTTCGGTCGTTGGACTACGGTGGATTCCAGGACTACTTCGATGACGGCTTTTTTTTTTTTTATTATCAATAAAATGGTTAATGAGGGTTGTGTGGGTTTTTTTTTTTATTATCAATAAAATGGTTAATGAGGGCTGTGTGGGTTTTTTTTTTTATTTCAATAAAATATTTTTTCTATGTCTGGTTTTTTTTTAAACTATATTACTACCGCCTTAGTAATGGCCGCCGGCTGATTGACAGCATCCATTGCTATGGCAGGGCTTAGTATTAGCCGGTGCAGAGGCTAACACTAACCCCCTATATTACCCCGGTACCCACCGCCACCAGGGGTGCTGGGAAGAGCTGGGTACCATCCAGTACTTGACCATCTGTAGTGATGGTCGGGCACTGGGGTGGCCGCAGGCTGGTATTATCAGGAGGGGAAAGGCCAAAAACAGTGGCCCTTCCCACCCTGGTAATGCTAGGCTGCTGCTGCTGCTTTATTGTATCTGTCTGGTTATGAAAAATGGGGGGGACCCCACGTCATTTAAAAAAAATAATTGGAAAGAACGATGTGGGGTCCCCCCCAATTTTCATAACCAGCCAGATACAACACAGCAGCAGGCATCATTACCAGGGTTTTTGGCCTTCCCCAGCCTAATACTACCAGCCTGCGGCCACCCCGGTGCCTGCCCGTCACTACAGATGGTCGGGTACTGGTTCGTACCCGGCTCTTCCCAGTACCCTTGGTGGCGGTGGGTACCGGGGTAATAATGGGGGTTAGTGTTGGCCTTTGCACCGGCTAACATTAAGCCCCGCCTTAGTAATGGAGGTTGTCAATCAGCCAGCGGCCATTACTAAGGCGGTGATAATAAAGTTTAAAAAGATACAAGCACATAGAAAAAATATTTTATTGACATAAAAAAACGCCGTTATTGAAGTCCTTAGAACTTTTGCATCGGGCCCATGAGCCTTTAGCTACGCCCCTGCTAGTAGAGTTGTCGGTTGACGCCCCTTTACTCTTCCTAACAATGGTCACCTAATATGTCCTTGGCTACCTCTAAAATGCAGTTACACTTGTAGGGTTGTCCAGGATTAGAAAACATGGCAGCTTTAATCTAGTAACCGCGCCACACCTGTCCATGGGTTGTTTTTGAAGCACTTTTTTAAAGAAGTTGTTTAGAAAACCCATTTCCATACACCCTATTAGTAAATTTTGAGGGAATAGAGGGGGAGCAGTTACAAAGAGCGTCTTTCACTCTGGAGAACCTGTCCTGTATTACACAGACAGCACATTGATATGAATGGACACTGTGTAATACTTAACTTCCCCTGTGGTGGCGCTGGAGAGAAACACTGCCAGGTTTCCCCACAGATTACAGCTGATCAGCCTATTCTCAAGAGACCCTTTAAACAGAGGATTTAAAAGGGCCAGTAACCAATACTCTGTGTATAAGATCATGATGTTGAGACTGCAGGAAGTGACTTACAACTGATACACAATGCCATACAATTGCCAATGCCTGTAGTCAGTGGGGGAAAGGACAACAGCTCAGGGCAACGTTATCTCTGTTCTAGCAGGTATGCTTGTTTTTAGGAGCAAACATATTGGGTAACCACTACAAATGGCAACTAGAATAACATTTATTTCGGGAAGCGCACACACTGTTTTTAGGCAAAACTTCACAGCGAAAAGAACGCTGCGGCCAGATGTTAAACATGAAGTCAATCGGGAAATATAAAAACGCACTATAAACATGTTTTGTTTTTTTCCCGTAGACCTCTATAGGTTGTCTGTTTGCTGCATTTTCTTAACCGTGAAGGTTTTTCAGAACCAGGGTATGTTCACACGTCTGAAATTACGGAGCTGTTTTCGGTCTAAAACCGCTCCTGAATTTCAGACGTTTTGACAAGTGCACGTGTTTTTTACGGACGTAATTGGAGCTGGTTTTCATTGGAGTCAATGAAAAACGGCTCCAATTACGTCCCAAGAAGTGACATGCACTTCTTTGAGGCGGGCGTCTTTTTACAGCGGCGCGTAAAAAAAAAAAGTCCGTCTGCACAGAACACCGTAAGAATCGAATTCAATGGGGAGATGTTTGCCGACGGTTTGGAGACGTTTTTTCGGGCGTAATTCGAGGCGTAAAACGCCTGAATTACGTCCGTAAATAGGACGCGTGAACATACCCTAAATCACGTGTTGCAAAGAGGAATCTTTGCATCACCCGATTTGCAATGTGAAAAACGCTCCATAAAAACCAAAAAAACCAGGTAGAAAAACAAATTATTTGTGAAAAATGCATTTACCATTCTACTAAAAAACTTTTTTTAAATGTGTTTTCGTGGCCAAAAATCGGAATCAATAGGACCTTGTGGGTGCCACATTTTCATGACCATCTGATAATTCAGAATATGTGATAACGTATATAAAACCTACAGACAGGAACCCATCTGATTCTCTCTGCTCAGACTTCTGCATTTTCTTGGACTTTTGTGCTGGATTATCAGACCTTCTGGATTATCAGACGCAGGAATTTCTCTGCAGCTGCTGAACAGCTTTGCTATACCCAATATCCCCACGGATTATACAGAAACTGATCGTCGTTCCTACTCACTGATAAAATCCTCCGCAGTCACATCTCCGACTTTTGTTAGTTGACCGAGTACCTTATAAAAACCTGAAATGAAATAAATGGAGAGAATTTAGGGGATCTGACAATTCCGACCGTAATTAAAGGGGCCAGTCTCCAGGATCTATTACATCTCCACCAGACTTGTGCGGACCAGGCCGTCTACGCCTCACGCTGCAACCAGTTGTGCTGTCCAATCCATCTATGGCACGATCTGGCACAGATTTAAGAAAACCGAGCGTTTATTCACAGATTTCCGTTCTGATGTGCTGCGGATCCACCCGAGGATTAGCCCTATTGAATGTGGCTAATCCGCGTGTGGAAGTCGGCTCGCTTCTGACTTATTGATGCAGATTTTAAATCTGCGCGGAAAACTTCCGCTACGTCTGTGCATAAACGGAATCCGTGTGAACATACCTGCGAAGGAATTTTCTTGTTTTATGGAAGTAAAGCTTCTTCGTTGTATAATATACTTGGTGTTTGAATGTTTTACTATTTAAGATTTTCGCTTGCTGTCAGTGAATGAAACCATTCTTGCTTACATCCTGAAAACCTGTCACTCTCAAATCCAACTGACACCGATGCATGGCTTGTTACAATGTATCAGAGCTCTATCTTATAATAAGCCATGCACATAAAACTACAACCCCTACTTTTCCATATGCCCTATTAGCTCATTAGTCGGCATAAAGAGGGGGGGGGGTGTCGAGGCTCTGGCTAATAGATGTGGGGTGGTCCTGAGTAGAGCAGTGCTAACAAAGCGTGGCTCTCGCTCTGGCAGACCCTCCCACGTGGCCTCTGCAGGGGGTATGTATGGCTGGCAAGCAACAGCTTCCATCGGCCATAATAGCAGATTGTTGGGGGTTTCTGATCACAGTGATCAGCTGATTTCAATCTGAAAAAGAACAGCGCCACACCTGTCCATGGGTTGTTTCTGGAATTGCAGCTCAGCTCTATTGAAGTGAATGGGGCTAAACTGCAATACCACACACAACCTGTGGATAAGTGTGGCGCTGTTTTTGGAAGACGATGGCCATGTTTTTCTAATCCTGGGCAAACCCTGGGCCTTTAAAATCTGGCTGTAGAATATGATAGCACTCACCTCGGTTTATGTCTGCAGTACACAGGGGTCTCAGGACGAGCCCTTCCCCAGGGTGCTGCGGGGAGATTGGTGGACTGTACGACACTGTATTCTGACTCCAGTCGATCTCTTCCAGTAATTGGGGGTCAAACAAGGGAGTCTCGTCTGGGATCATGGCTGGAGTTCCTGCAATTAAAATGCAAAAAAAAACATCAGGTAAAAGTCTCTATGGAAAGACAAGCGCTGCGATTCTTTCCGTGGCACTGAGCTCCCACCATGATTTCCATATTTTTCACTTTTGGCACACTGGTCATTAAAGGGCCATACACCATAATTAGCACCTGCAACAACTTACTCTGCATGAGATATCTAGCTGACATCTTTGATCTCTGTTTGCTGACACCCATCTGTAAAGCCTCATGCACACGACCATAAAACCGTGGACACCATTCCGTAGCGCTACGGATGGGTGTCCGTGCTGTAGAGCCGTGCAGGGAATTATGGAACATGTCCTATTTTTCGTATTTTACGGGCCGTGCTCCCACACTTTGTATGGAAGCACGGCCCAAAAATGCGGGCAGCTGTCAGCAGCTGGCCGTGCCCGCAATCGCGGGCTGTGATTAAGGGCACGGCCGTGTGCATGGGGCCTAAGCTAGATAGTTTACATGCACTTATACATTGTAACAAATATTCAGGACAATAGATTCGTGCTGATTATGTATTTAGCTCACAGACCCCTAGACTGGAAACAACTCAAATGTAAGAAAGTTTTTTTGCCTCTGGAAGTTAAATTCACTGACCGAAAACAGAGATCTTGAAAATGGTGAGGAATAAAGTACCTTAGTATCTTATCTTCTATGTAGTTGTCAATTTTGTCCCTGCTGCTCACAGAACAATTAATGCCTGGGCTGCAGCTTGTTGTAGCAGAAACCCACCCACCTGTACTGTCTGCAATAGGAGACTAGGCCAATAAGCCCCACCCCTTTTGTTAAAGGGGTATTCCCAACTCAGAAATGTATGGCATGACCATATACCTACACCTGTTCTCAATATAGTTGCAGGTCCTAGAGGTAGGACCCGCATCTGTCAGACATTAATGGCACATCCTGTGAATATGAATATGTCTGAGTTGGGAATACCCCTTTAAACCTCACCCCCTTAATGCCATAAGGACCAGAATCCTTAACGAGAATAAGAGCTCCTGAGTCATAGGAGAACATCATAAAGACTTCGCCCCTTTTGATTCACTCTGTTTGTTTTATGGGTGGGTGACGGACTATTCCTCATGTCCCTCATTCACAAGGGACCAATGTCCTGGACGACTGCTCAGCGTCATTTCTGCTGTGACGGCCTGGAGAACACGTCTTACAACATTGGAAACGTCTCCGACAAACTATGTAACACGGCTGCCGGGATAACGAAGGTTTACAGATCTACAAGTGATTAGGCTGGGTTCACACTGTGCATTTTTACAATTTTATTTTATTTTTTTATAAACTCAAAACAAAACCAAAAAGCTGCATATTAAAAATGCAACAAATACACAGTGTGTACTCAGCCTTATAGGGGTCCTCCAGGACAAACAGTGCATCGTTTGAACTGCCACGCAGATTTCCCATTGAGATCAATGGGAAGCAAGAAATCCGTGTGTACACACCCTAGGCATAGCCCATCAATACGAATGTCCCGGAGTACCCCTTTAAGCAGAAAATTACAAACAATGAAAACAAATGAGCATCAAGAAATCATGAGACAAAGGGAAGAAAGAACTAATAAAAATATACACAAATACTGTCCAACTGCTACAGGTGCAGGGCTCGTGACAGAGAGCTGTGATACACTGTAACAAGCCCTGCACCTGTGTAGCAGCACATTATCCGGATAACGTTTTTACCCTCTGGATGTAAATGGGAATGCTTACATTCACTGACAGCAAGCAGAGATTTAAAAAAAGATAGTGGTAAAAAAAAGCGTGTATTAAAAATTGCAGAACTTTTCATTATACTTATTCCACATGTGAAAGCATACAGTAACGCATCACAACCAGAGGCCTGATTTTATCAGGACAATGGCAACACGGCCTCGCTGTCCTGTACACGACATTAGGGCCGGGCAATTCTGAAATAAATCACGATTAATTGAACATGTAACGTCGATTACGATTATTGACGGATTAGTTAGGCCACACCCCTTTTTGCATGCTACGCCATTGAATATTTATCCTTAATATAACCCCTGACAATGCCCCCACACAGTATAATGCCCCCCATAACTGTCTTCCACACACTATAATCCCCCAATAGCTGCCCTCCACACAGTAGAATGCCCCACCTAACTGTCTTCCACACTGTATAATCCCCCAATAGCTGCCCCCACACAGTACAGTGCCCCCATAACTGCCTTCCACACAGTACAGTGCCCCCATAACTACCCTCCACAGTACAGTGCCCCCATAACTACCCTCCACACAGTACAGTGCCCCCATAACTGCCTTCCACACAGTACAGTGCCCCCATAACTACCCTCCACACAGTACAGTGCCCCCATAACTGCCCTCCACACAATATAATGCCCCCCATAACTGCCCTCCACACAGTATAATGCCCCTAAAGCTGCCCTCACTAAGTAGGATGCCCCCATAGCTGCACCCTACACAGTATAAAGTCCCCCCATAGCTGCCCCCACGCTGTATAATGCCCCCACAGCCGCTTCCAAAGGTGCCTGATAAAAATAATAACATACATACTCACTTAACCCAATGACGAGTGGAGGAGATCCCTCTGCTCCGTGCAGCTCGATGACGTCACAGCTTCGCGTCCAGCGATACATAGTGAATGGTAGAGCAAAGACATTACGGTCCCCTGCTCTACCATTGGATTGAACTGTATCTGCGTGCTGAAGATGCAGATACAGTTTAAATTGAGAGAAAATAATTGATAAAACCGAAATTCGCAAGATGACCAACTAATTGCGCTCAATTTCGATCATTTTTCAATTAATTGCCCAGCCCTACCGGACATAGAATAACACCACAAGTATTTGTTATCACTGTCTCTTTAAGACGTGTACACTACATACGACGACACACCCATGTTACAAGCAGGATCGGATCCTGTAAGGCGACTTGTCACCCTCTCCACCTCACCCCTTGTATATACGTCACTCCCTATAATGCCACATGTACAATACAGTCACATCATTGTCCCTTGGCTTAGAATCAGTAACAAAGGAATATAATCACACGATAGAGCCCAACGTCCCCTCCTCGCCTGTATCTATACAGATCATTTTCACTGGGTTCTCCTTTAAGTTCCAATCACTTATTACAGATGATACAATGTTGCAATCACATTCCTAGAATGTGTCCATATACAGCTCATCATCTATGGCCCAATTCTCCCCCATTGTTACATAGGGACGACATACTTTGCCATTTGAAGGGAGTCTGTCACCACTATTGGCCTCCACGCCATGTTCCAAAAATGGGGACTCCCTTTAAGGCCTTATACACACTGCAATGCTATAATTCTAGGAGCGAATAGCTACATGAGGCCTTGTTCACACAGTGCCGATTTGTTGCAGATTCTGCATGCATTTTTTTTTAAAGCCAAAACCAGAATTGGATCCAGGAGAACAGACCTATAAGACCTCCCTTTGTATGTTTAGGTTCCATTCCTTGTTTTGGCTTGAAAGATCCATGCAAAATCTGAAGCAAATCTACACTGTGTGAACAAGGTCTAATACTGTGTCTAATAGAACATAACATGGCAAGGTGAACAGTAAAAATCTGTATGAAATCGGAGGCATGCGATATAGAGCCCCATAGACTCCTTTGGTCGTACGGAGCCGTAATACAGCCATGTGCATAGATGTCTCGGTGTTGGCTGTTGTGTTGTCCAGATGATCATGAAGATCAGAAGCGATCATTATCATATGCTGATTTGATCGCTGTCAAACACCCCCTCCACCAGCACAGTGGGAGACATGAGGCATGTGGTGTCTCCTGCCAGCCTTGCATATCAGAGAGATGGACGTTGGTTTTTAAAGGACAAAAACATAACACAATGGTCAATGGTCTGATTTACATGCAAAAACCTTTACACCTTTATCAGTGGGGGGCAGACAGAGCCCCCCCCCCCCCAGACGACAATGAATGAATGGCCTCTGCTAATAAATACCTAGAGCTCTGTATACGGGACGTGTATATTGTTCTCATGACACAATCACATATTGCAATGTAAATGCTGCGTATAGAATAACAGATCACGTAAATCTACTTAAAGGGCTTGTCCACTTTTAGCCAATTTTTTTAATTTATATATATAATGAAAGACATAGAATTTTCCAATATACTTTCTGTATTCCTCAGTTTTCAAGACCTCTGCTTTGTTGTTATTCAGTAGGAACATTCATTGTTTGGACAGAATTGTATCCACTGGAAGTAAATAATAAATGTTCCTACTGAATAACAACCAGCGGAATGAATACAGAAAGTATATTAGAAAATTTAATGTCTTTTAATTATACAAAAAATAATAATAATATTCGTTTGTTAAAACCAATCACTTTAAACCAGATAGAAATTGTGGTTGTCATTGGGATGTAAGGAAACCTCCAAGCACATTTTTTATTTTATTTTGTATCTACAGGCCAATAGGTTTCCATGGTAACAGACAACAAACAAACCCTGTGTAGTCTGATCCTGCACTTATGTTGCCTTCTAACGCCCCCTTGTTCTTACTGAGATACATTTAGTAGATTAGCAAGAAGTAGGGGACAGATGGAAGCAGGATCAGACTACACAGGGTTTGTTTGTAGTCTGTAACCATGGAGATATATATACTGTATAGATGCTGTAGATACAAGACGATTATGGAATTTTTAATGATGACTATTTACAAAGTTGCTCATTTTTTTTAATTTTAGATGCATTGGAACAATAAAAGAGAATTGGTTGCAAAGGTGGAGATATCCTTTAATAAATGATATGTAAATAGTTTAAAGAGCTCCAAGTTATTAATATTCTTTACATCTAAATTTCCCTCCTGAAAGGGGGGGTCTCAGGGATGACGGCTGCGGGTCGGTTCTGTGTTAGTTTACCCATGCCTTATGTAGAGACCAATATACGTGCCCTGACCATATATACTGCTATATAGATATGTATGTGCAAATATCCTCAGACCCCTGTGATCACAGCTCTCGCACCCCTGTAAAGTAATGCATAGAAATAACCGGTCCCTAACAACACAAACTTATCGTATCATTACTTAGTTATTCCAGGCATGTTAGGTCATCAGAGCTGATCGTCTGCATTACATATTTGATACATAATAACATTGTCAACAACGATTTTGTTGCATTAAATAAAGTTGAATGAAATGACTTGAGTCACATGGCACAAGTAGTCCTGTATAAGGCTTAAAGGGGTCGTCCATAACTCACTCGATGCAAGTTTTACGACGTGTACAGCTTCAGTGGTCACGTGATTTACCCATGTGACCATCTGTACATATAACCCCCATCATTATACAGAATTCACATATCACTCTGCACAAGTGCTTCAGTACATGATTCCTGTAGGAGTCGGGGTGTCTATGAATGAGGGGGATCACATGGGAATATCATGACTTCCATGGATGAGACATTACACCGTCTACGAATATTTACATTCAGCTTTAAATCTACATAGAATTAGCATTAAGTTTGCGATTTAATAGAAATTGGTTGACCTTCATTTTACTGAGGGATCTTATGGCTTTCAATCTACCTGGACCTCCATAGCTGACGGGAGGTGTTTTTTTCCCTGTTCGACCTTTTCGTTTCGCTTTCAGAGATAAGCGTCACCGGGAAAGTCTGGCAGCCCCTGCTCCAGAGAGATAGATGAATGACCATTGACCCTATAATTTTTTTTTCTTCTATTTACATCTATAGGGGCAGTTTCTCATACACTATAGGGGCATGCTGAGACTTGTAGTCCCACAGCAGCAGGCAAGCCCCACGTAGCAGCTTTGCCCATAGTATGGGATCACTTGCGGTCATCTACATAGAGTAATATAGAAGTTATGACTACAGCCCCAGTATAAGATATTGAGAGACCCCAGTATAAGGCGGTGAGGCTGTACACCGACCCTGGCTCCACGAGTACGGGAGCGGAGTGCGCACTTACCGGTTCTCGCCGCTCCGAGTCTTTCTCACTCTTTCCTCAGGCCCAGGTGCCTCTGCGCTGTGGGGGAACCTCCGACGTGGCGTGACGTCAGCAGCAGAGCGGCGAGCCCAAGCGAGCAGCCAATCAGCATGCGGGACACCGTTCCAGCCTCGCCTTGCCCTTACTCTGACGTCATGTAACGCGCCGCCGTCGCAGAAGGAGAAGGGGCGTCTATGCGTTGCTATGGTTACTGACCCTATGTGGTAGTTGGACAGGGCTTAGTTTACATCTCCTGGGAGGTTCATTACAGAAACCAGCTAAGAAACGTGGTAGATTTGGGGACCAGCGCAGGGTTTAGTATTTTATATATGGGAAGTTAAGCAGTAAAATGGAATTGTATAGTAAAATAATGATACAAATCAAAATGACTTGACGTTAGAACTCGTTCATCCTCCTACAATCTTCCTCTTTTGTCAAGTTGTTCAAAAATCCTATGAAACCTGGGAAAAGCTGGATAATATGGCCGTACTCTTGAAGTGACATCACGGAAATTTCGAGAAGCATGCGACCCCCTTCATCACACCCCAAAATGAATATGAACACCAGACCCCTAAACACAATCCAGACCCCCCCCCCCCAAACAAATACAAGCGCCAGACATCAAAGAAAAACATATCCCCTAAATAAATATAGACCATATATATATATATATATAGCTACCGGACGCTCCCGTTTCATCAAAGGTAGACATCGCTGAAAGGGGTCAGCTCTATTAAAAGGGTCTAATGAAGACCACCGCGGCTATTAAACGGAAGTTGAGTCAAGCTTCTCTTATTGGCAAATGAACTGTTAAACTTATCAGGCAGGATTCACACGAGCGTGTGCGTTTTGCGCGTGCAAAAGTTCAGTTTGGCTTCAGTATGTGGCGCGTGCCTGCGTGATTTCCGCGCATATGGCATCATTATGACACTCTGGTTTTCGGTTTAGAAACCTAAAAGCACGAGGTGCTTTTCTTTTTTCATTCATTTATTTTACTAGTGTAGCGCGAATCACACACCCATTGACTTCAATAGGTGCGTGATGTGCAAAAAACGGCCAAGTATAGGACATGTCGTGAGTTTTACGCAGCGCACCAACGCTGCGTTAAAATCACGGACTGTCTGAACGGCCCCATTCACTAACATAGGTCCGTGCGATGCGCGTGATTTTCACGCGCGTATCACGGACGTAATACAATACACGTTCGTGTGAATAAGGCCTCACCGAGGAAAGCAGCTCCTGGCCAAACATCTCCCCTGATAGGGTATATAAGCACGAGTTACCTCAAGAAGACAATCAAAGGGGTTCTCCGCTTTGTACAATCCCTACTTGTTAGAAGGGTCCCTTGACAATAGTATGATCACAAAGTGCTAGGCCCCCCAGCGATCAGCTGTAATCTGTGGGGAAACCTGGCAGTAAGTGTTTAATTTTCCTGCAGTGCCACCACAGGGGAAATTAAGTATTACACTGTCTATTCATGTCAATGTCTTGTCGGTGTAATAAAGCAGCGGGTGGTCCTCAATCTTTTTTGCACCAAGGACCAGTTTAATGCTTGAAAATGTTTCCAGAGACCGGCGGACGGGATGGGGTTTGTGGTTGGGGGGGCAGGTGGGGCACGTGCCCCGGGCGCAGTTCAGAGGGGGGCGCCAGCACTATAATTGTACCTGTGTCGCAAGGACACAGGTACAATTAGAAGCAATGAATGACCGGGCACGTTCCGTGCCCGGCCATTCAGCGCCTTTCCACGGATGAAGCGACTGGTACCTTTTGTACCAGTGACGCTTCCGTCGATGAAAGGCGCTGACTGACTGACAGGGAAAGTCATCCTGCCCAGCCAATCAGCGCCTTTCATAGACGCTGTGTTCAACCCCCTGGAGACCTGCGCAGAAGAGAGCAGGTCTCCATGGCTGCCGGACGGCGTGGGAGCGGGAACAAGGTGAGTTTGACATTTTTTTTATTTTTATTTTTAATTGTACACGGGGGACTTTATCTACGAGCGGTGTCTATCTACAGGGGGACTATATCTACAGGGCTGGGCTTTATACAGGGGGACTATATCTGCTGGGCTATATACAGGGGGACTATATCTACAGGGGGGCTATATACAGGGGGACTATATCTGCTGGGCTATATACAGGGGGACTATCTACAGGGCTGGGCTATATACAGGGGGACTATATCTGCTGGGCTATATACAGGGGGACTATATCTACAGGGGGACTATATCTACAGGAGGGCTATATACTGGAGTGGGCTGTCTATAGAGCACCATATACAGGGGTGGGCTATATAGTATATAGCCCCCTGTAGCTATAGCCCACCCCTGTATATGGTGCTCCATAGATAGCCCACCCCAGTATATAGCCCCCCCTGTAGATATAGTCGCCCTGTATATAGCCCAGCCCTGTAGATATAGCCCAGCCCTGTAGATATAGCCCCCTGTAGATATATTCCCCCTGTATATAGCCCACCCCTGTAGATATAGCCCCCCTCTGTAGATATAGCCCCCCTGTGTATATAGCCCCCCTGTGTGTATCCCAGCCCTGTAGATATGGTCCCCCTGTAGATATGGTCCCCCTGTAGATATAGTCCCCCTGTAGATATAGCCCACCCCTGTATATAGTCCCCCTGTAGATATAGCCCACCCCTGTATATAGTATCCCACAAATAGCTCCCCCCTATAGTGCTCCACAGAAAGCCCACCCCTGTATATAGCCCCCTTGTACATATAGTCCACCCCTGTATATAGTGCTCCACAGATAGCCCACCCTTGTATATAATATATACAGGGGTGGGCTATCTGTGGAGCACTATATACAGGGGTGGACTATCTATTGGAGCACTATATACAGGGGTGGACTATATGTACAAGGGGGGGCTATATACAGGGGTGGGCTATCTGTGAAACACTATTTACAGGGGTGGACTATATGTGGAGCACTATATACAGGGGTGGGCTATATCTACAGGGGGGCTACATACATGGTTGGGCTATCTGTAGAGCTCTATATACAGGGGTGGGCTATATCTACAGGGGGCTATATACAGAGGTGGGCTATCTGTAGAGCACTATAGGGGGAGTTATTTGTGGGACACTATATACAGGGGTGGTCTATATGGGGGCACTATCTACAGGGGCTCTATGGCAAGCACTATCTACAGGGGGCACAGTGTGTGTGTGGGACACGGTGTATGGTGCTATTATAATTAGAGGTGCAGTGTATGGCACTATTATATTTAGGGGCGTAGTGTGTGGTATAATGATAACTTTATATTTATTTATAGGTGCAGAAATGTTGGAAAAGTGAGAAGCTGAAGACATGTGAGCGGCAAACTGCAGAAATGGGCTGTGACCGGGAGAAGTCATCATAGAGGTCTGGACCAAATGGAGAAAAAGAACTAGAATCTGAGTTGTCACCGGTGAGTCACTTAATGTAAATGTTCATTCTGCCTCTAATCAGCACTGTAGTCACTGTATGATCTGCAGCGAGATGATGGGTGGTATGATTATGATAGGATTTATTTTTTGTGAAACGGCATCTCCCAGCATATCCTTACCATTGTTCGGGCCATGTTGGGAGCTGTAGTTTTACGCCGTACAAACCTATACGGCAGGGGTTGCACTAAATTGAGCTGTATTTGTTCTGGGGCTGTATATATGTACCGAGCTTGGTTCTGGTGTTGTGTATAGAACCATATTGCTTGTAAAATGTACAAATAATTTTATGCTCGCGTTACATAAAAAGAAATGACACGTCGATTGGTAGAGAAAGCAAACACGGCGAGGGGGAAGGAGATGTCGGGAAAGAGGTTGGGGGGGGGGGGGGACGCCAAACTGAATCTTTGCCCCGGGTGCTGGAGAACCTAGAAACGCCTCTGGGGGGAGGGGAGAGTTAGGGTCAGTTCACACGATGCGTAAATACCGCGGATTTTCCACAACGGAATTAGTTGCGGAAATTCCGCAGCATAATACAGTAGCAGCAAAGTGGATGAGATAAAACAGATCTCCTCCACACGCTGCATAAGAACCGCTCAGAAATTGACCTGCGGTGCAGGCTTTTATTCTGCAGCATGTCGATTATATTTGCGCAAACGCTGCTTCTTTTTTGCGTGTTTTCCCCATTGTATTCAATGGGGAGGTGAAACCCACAAAAAATAACAGTTGTCGCGTTTCATTCCGCCGCAATAACGCAACTAAAAAGAAAAAAAAACCAACACAAATAAAACTTATACTTACCCAGAAGTCTGTGTTCTTCTTCCAGGCCAATCACAGGCTGCAGCGGCCTCCTGGGATGAAACGTAATCCCAGGAGGCCGGCCTACTAGCAGGCTGGTTTAATGCTCAGCAGTTTTCCGAGCGGACATTCCGGGCAAAAAACTGCACCACAGTTTGATGCGGTTTTATCGCCCGAAATTCTCTGCGCCACCGGAGCGGATACAAGATACCACAGTACTCGGTATTAGTCCACGGCCCGGTGGTTGGGGATAACTGTAATAAAGTACAGGACAGGTCCCCCAGATTGAGAGTATCTCTGGCCACGGGATGAGGATCCTGAACAGAGGACCCCCCTCTATTAACTCAGAATCCCCCAATAGGGTGTATGGAAATGGGTTTTCAAACAACACATTTAAATAAATGAAATGGCTATTCTGTGCAAAATTTACAATCTGAGTTTGCCTGGATAACTGGCACTCCCCAAACCCCCTGCAGCACGTGAGGGTATGTTCAGCATAAGCACTGCCTAATTTCCGTAGTCTATTGGCCCGTATGACGATGGTGTGAAACCGGCTGTAAGGGCTTATTTACACGAACGTGATATACGTCCGCGCAACGCGCGTGATTTTCACACGTGTCGTACGGACCTATGTTAGATTTTTGCGCGGCGTGAGTCCGTTGCATAAAACTCACGACATGTCCTATATTTGTGCGTTTTTCACGCATCACGCACCCATAGAAGTCAATGGGTGCGTGAAAACCACGCAGGTCGCACGGAAGCACTTCCGTGGGACACGCGTGATTCGCGCAACAGCTGTCAAACTATGAATGTAAACAGAAAAGCACCACGTGCTTTTCTGTTTACAAACATCCAAATGGAGTGTCATAATGATGGCGGCTGCACGAAAATCACGCAGCCACGCATCATACGGGGCTGACACATGGAGCTGTGTAATTTTTTCTCCTATTTCTCCAACATGCAAAAGAAATCTGCAGACTGCATTATGTTTAATACGGACATCCCCTGCAGGGCAAGCGTGGGTGATTTACAAAAACAAACAAACAAACAAACAAACAAACCCTGAAGCCCTCCAGGTCAATGGCATTCATAGCAAAAGTCAAAATGTATCTCCCTGATTGACACGGCCACATCCACCCATCTGGTGAAGAAAAGCTTGGCCCTAGTCTTCCTTCAGAAGGACAGCATGACCATCTAATAGTTCTTCCCCATCTGCCAATGTTGCAGTGCCGCTGGCGGCTATTTCCAGCAACTGGGAATAAGGCCAATGGGATCAGTGACCCCTATGGTGTAAACACCTATTCTGCATATTACCGTGTTTCCCCGATAGTAAGACACCCCCGATTGTAAGACGTATCGGGGGTTTCAGGGGGGTCGGCTAATATAAGCCGTACCCCGAAAGTAAGACATATGTCTTACTTTCGGGGAAACACGGGGGTATTGCCGCCTCCTGCCCACTTCCGCGCCGCCCCCCTCTCCATACGTCACCGCGCCGGATATATCCGTCCTCAGCAGCTGCTAGTTCGCGCAGGAGGACGGATATATCCGTCCTGTGATGGCGCGGGTACTGAGACTGTACCCACGCGATCAGCGGCAGGAGCACGGCTGTTATACACAGCCTGGCTCCTGCTGCAACTGCCGGAATCGAAGCGCGCGCCGATTCCGGCAGTTTAACCCATTAAATGCCGCTGTCAATAGTGACAGCGGCATTTAATGTGTTTGACAGAGGGGGGAGCTCCCTCTGTCACCCGATCGGCGCCCCCGCAAACAAATCGCGGGTCGCCGTCTGGTTTCCATGACAGCCGGGGGTCTAACAAAGACCCCCAGGTCTGCCTTCAGCATCTGCCTGTTAGGCGATGCCGGAGGCATGACCTAATAGGTTGCCTGTCAGTTTTACACTGACAGGCAATAATGCTTCGGTATACTAAGTATACCAAAGCATTATATATGCGATCGGCACATCGCATAGTGAAGTCCCCTGGTGGGACTAAAAAAAAAAATGTAAAACAGTTAAATAAAGTTTGTGAAAAAAAATAAAAATAATAATTCGACAATTTTTTTCCAATATAAGACATACCCCGAAAGTAAGACATAGTGGGGCTTTTGGGGATAAAAAGAAAGTAAGACACTGTCTTACTTTCGGGGAAACACGGTATTACTAGAACACTCCCACTTCATTGACCCATAACATATTAAGGAACTGTAATTTATGTCTTCAAGGTTACTTTCCCTTTGGTGTTGACTTATGACATTGGACGAGGGTGTAAATTCGCAAAAAGTATGCATGGTCTGAAATTTGTGAGTGGTGCTAAGAACCAATTATTTGATGGGAACTTAAAATTTCATATTTACTATCACCACTAGCTACTATAATACTTCCCATTTAGACAAGAAAACAACTACTATAATACTGCCCCCTGTGTACAAGAATAAAACTTCTATAATACTGCCCCCTACGTAGAAGAATATAACTATTGTAATACTGCCCCCTATGTAGAAGAATAAAACTATTGTAATACTGCCCCCTATGTAGAAGAATATAACTACTATAATACTGCCCCCATATACAAGAATATAACTACTATAATACTGTCTCCTATATACAAGACTATAACTACTATAATACCGCCCCTATATACAAGAATATAACTACTATAATACTGCTCCTATATACAAGAATATAACTACTATAATACTGTCTCCTATATACAAGACTATAACTACTATAATACCGCCCCTATATACAAGAATATAACTACTATAATACCGCCCCTATATACAAGAATATAACTACTATAATACTGCCCCATATGTACAAGAATATAACTACTATAATACTGCCCCCTATATACAAGAATATAACTACTATAATACTGCCCCTATATACAAGAATATAACTACTATAATACTGCCCCTATATACAGGAATATAACTACTATAATACTGCCCCCTATAAACAAGAATATAACTACTATAATACTGCTCCTATATACAAGAATATAACTACTATAATACTGCTCCTATATACAAGAATATAACTACTATAGTACTGCCCCCTATATACAAGAATATAACTACTATAATACTACTCCTATATACAAGAACATTAGTACTATAATACTGCCCCCTATATACAAGAATATAACTACTATTATACTGCCCCTATATACAGGAATATAACTACTATAATACTGCCCCTATATACAAGAATATAACGACTATAATACTGCCCCCTATATATAAGAATATAACTACTATAATACTGCCCCCTATATACAAGAATATAACTACTATAATACTGCTCCCTATATACAAGAATATAACTACTATAATACTGCCTCCTATATACAGGAATATAACTACTATAATACTGCTCCCTATATACAAGAATATAACTACTATAATACTGCCCCCTATATACAAGAATATAACTACTATAATACTGCTCCTATATACAAGAATATAACTACTATAATACTGCCCCTATATACAAGAATATAACTACTATAATACTGCCCCCTATATACAAGAATATAACTACTATAATACTGCTCCTATATACAAGAATATAACTACTATAATACTGCACCCTATCTACAAGAATATAACTACTATAATACTGCCCCCTATATACAAGAATATAACTACTATAATACTGCTCCTATATACAAGAATATAACTACTATAATACTGCCCCCTATATACAAGAATATAACTACTATAAGGGCATGCCCACACGTGGCGGATTTCCTCCGCAACTGTCCGCATCAATGGCGCACAGAATCTGCGTTGCAGATTCTGCGGCGGATCTGCCCAAAATGTGCAGTAAATTGATGCGGACTAGCTGCTGCGGACTGCGGTAAAAGTGCTTCCCTTCTCTCTATTATCAGTGCAGGATAGAGAGAAGGGACAGCACTTTCCCTAGTGAAAGTAAACGAATTTCATACTTACCGGCCGTTGTCTTGGTGACGCGTCCCTCTTTCGGCATCCAGCTCGACCTCCCTGGATGACGCGGCAGTCCATGTGACCGCTGCAGCCTGTGATTGGCTGCAGCCGTCACTTAGACTGAAACGTCATCCTGGGAAGCCGGACTGGAGACAGAAGCAGGGAGTTCTCGGTAAGTATGAACTTCTATTTTTTTTACAGGTTGATGTATATTGGGATCGGTAGTCACTATCCCGGGTGCAGAAACAGTTACTGCCGATCGCTTAACTCTTTCAGCACCCTGGACAGTGACTATTTACGGACGTCTCCTAGCAACGCTCCCGTAATTACGGGAGCCCCATTGACTTCCTCAGTCTGGCTGTAGACCTAGAAATACATAGGTCCAGCCAGAATGAAGAAATGTCATGTCAAAAAAGCAAGACGCATCCGCAGCACACATAACATGTGCATGACAGCTGCGGACTTCATTGCGGAAATTAGAATCTCCATTGAAGTCAATGGAGAAATTCCGCCATGAGTCCGCAACCAGTCCGCCACAACTCCGCAACATCCATTGCATGCTGCGGACACCAAATTCCGCACCGCAGCCTATGCTCCGCAGCGGAATTTTCAGCCTCGTCTAAACGAACCCTACTAAATAGAAGTGGAAGTCAATGGAGAAACGGCTCCGCTGCGGATTAACGCTGCGGAGTGTCCGCAGCGGAATTCAAGAGCAATTCCGCCACGTGTGGCTTTTCCCTAAGGCCTCATGCACACGACCGTAAAAACTCCCGTTATTACGGGTCGTAATTACGACCCGTAATAACGGGCTCATAGACTTCTATTGGCGACGGGTGCCTTCCCGTTTTCTCACGGGAAGGTGCCCGTGCCGTTGAAAAAGATAGAACATGTCCTATTTCAGGCCGTAATAACGGCACGGACAGTCCATAGAAGTCTATGGAGCTCTCGTAATGACGGGTGGCTACATGTGTGCACCCGTCATTACGGCAGCGTTGCTAGGAGACGTCAGTAAATAGTCACTGTCCAGGGAGCTGAAAGAGTTAACTGATCGGCAGTAACTCTTTCAGCACCCTGGACAGTGACTACCGATCAGTATAAACCTGTAAAAAATAAAAATAAAAGACGTTCATACTTACCGACAACTTCCTGCTTCCTCCAGTCCGGTCTCCCGCCCGTTGCCTTGGTGACGCGTCCCTCTCGACATCCGGCCCGACGTCCTGGATGACGTTTCAGGCCATGTAACCGCTGCAGCCAATCACAGGTCAATCACAGGCTGCAGCGGTCACATGGACTGCCGCGTCATCCAGGGATGTCGGGCTGGATGTGAAGAGAGGGACGCGTCACCAAGACAACGGCCGGGTAAGTATGAATTTCTTTAACTTTTATTACAGAAAAGGCTGTCCCTTCTCTCTATCCTGCACTGATAGAGAGAAGGGGCTGCCGATTAGTGCAGTGCTATTTTGCCACCAAAAACGTGCTCGTAAATACGGGTGGAATACGTGTGACACCGGACCCATATTTACGGGCACGGGTTCGTAAATACTGGTGCAAAACGGGTGGAATACGTGCGACACCGGACCCGTATTTACGCCAGTATTTACGGGTGGGAAAAAATACGGTCGTGTGCATGAGGCCTTATACTGCTCCTATATACAAGAATATGCTGTAACTACTATAATACTGCCCCTATATACAAGAATATAACTACTATAATACTGCCCCTATATACAAGAATATAACTACTATAATACTGCTCCTATATACAAGAATATAACTACTATAATACTGCCCCTATATACAAGAATATAACTACTATAATACTGCCCCCTATATATAAGAATATAACTACTATAATACTGCTCCCTATATACAAGAATATAACTACTATAATACTGCTCCCTATATACAGGAATATAACTACTATAATACCGCCCCTACATACAAGATTACTACTATAATACTGCTCCCTATATACAAGAATATAACTACTATAATACTGCTCCTATATACAAGAATATAACTACTATAATACTGCCCCCTATATACAAGAATAGAACTACTATAATACTGCCCCCTATATACAAGAATATAACTACTATAATACTGCCCCCTATATACAGGAATATAACTACTATAATACTGCCCCCTGTGGACAAGAATATAACTACTATAATACTGCCCCCTATATACAAGGATATAACTACTATAATACTGCTCCTATATACAAGAATATAACTGCTATAATACTGTCCCATATATACAAGAATATAACTACTATAATACTGCTCCCTATATACAAGAATATAACTACTATAATACTGCCCCTATATACAAGAATATAACTACTATAATACTGCCCCTATATACAAGAATATACAATAATATAACTACTATAATACTGCTTCTATATACAAGAATATAACTACTATAATACTGCCCCTATATACAAGAATATAACTACTATAATACTGCTCCTATATACAAGAATATAACTGCTATAATACTGTCCCATATATACAAGAATATAACTACTATAATACTGCTCCTATATACAAGAATATAACTGCTATAATACTGTCCCATATATACAAGAATATAACTACTATAATACTGCCCCTATATACAAGAATATAACTACTATAATACTGCCCCTATATACAAGAATATAACTACTATAATACTGCTTCTATATACAAGAATATAACTACTATAATACTGCCCCTATATACAAGAATATAACTACTATAATACTGCTCCTATATACAAGAATATAACTACTATAATACTGCCCCTATATACAAGAATATAACTACTATAATACTGTCCCCTATATACAAGAATATAACTATTATAATACTGCCCCCTGTATACAAGAATGTAACTACAATAATACTGCCCCTATATACAAGAATATAACTACTATAATACTGCTCCTATATACAAGAATATAACTACTATAATACTACTCCTATATACAAGAATATAACTACTATAATACTGCCCCTATGTACAAGAATATAACTACTATAATACTGCTCCTATATACAAGAATATAACTACTATAATACTGCCCCCTATATACAAGAATATAACTACTATAATACTGCCCCTATATACAAGAATAGAACTACTATAATACTGCCCCTATATACAAGAATATAACTACTATAATACTGCCCCCTATATACAAGAATATAACTACTATAATACTGCCCCTATATACAAGAATATAACTACTGTAATACAGCCCCTATATACAAGAATGTAACTACTATAATACTGCTCCTATATACAAGAATATAACTACTATAATACTGCCCCTATATACAAGAATATAACTACTGTAATACAGCCCCTATATACAAGAATGTAACTACTATAATACTGCCCCCTATATACAAGAATATATCTACTATAATACTGCCCCTATATACAAGAATATAACTACTATAATACAGCCCCTATATACAAGAATGTAACTACTATAATACTGCCCCCTATATACAAGAATATAACTACTATAATACTGCCCCTATATACAAGAATATACCTTCTATAATACTGCTCCTATATACAAGAATATAACTACTATAATACTGCCCCTATATACAAGAATATAACTACTATAATACTGCCTCCTATATACAAGAATATAACTACTATAATACTGCCCCTATATACAAGAATATAACTACTATAATACTGCCCCCTATATACAAGAATATAACTACTATAATACTGCCCCCTATATACAAGAATATAACTACTATAATACTGCCCATATATATAGGAATATAACTACTATAATACTGCTCACTATATACAGGAATATAACTACTATAATACTGCCCCCTATATACAAGAATATAACTACTATAATACTGCCCCTATATACAGGAATATAACTACTATAATACTGCTCCCTATATACAGGAATATAACTACTATAATACTGCCCCCTATATACAAGAATATAACTACTATAATACTGCCTCCTATATACAAGAATATAACCGCTATAATACTGCCCCTATATACAAGAATACAACCACTATAATACCTCTCCTATATACAAGAATATAACTACTATAATACTGCTCCTATATACAAGAATATAACTACTGTAATACTGCTCTTATATACAAGAATATAACTACTATATATATACTGCCCCCTATATACAAGAATATAACTACTATAATACTGCCCCTATATACAAGAATGTAACTACTATAATACTGCCTCCTATATACAAGAATATAACTACTATAATACTGCTCCTATATACAAGAATATATCTACTATAATACTGCCCCTATATACAAGAATATAACTACTATAATACCTCTCCTATATACAAGAATATAACTACTATAATACTGCATCCTATATACAAGAATATAACTACTATAATAATGCCTCCTATGTACAAGAATATAACTACTATAATACTGCTCCCTATATACAAGAATATAACTACTATAATACTGCCCCTATATACAAGTATATAACTACTATAATACTACTCCTATATACAAGAATATAACTACTATAATACTGCCTCCTATATACAAGAATATAACTACTATAATACTGCTCCCTATATACAAGAATATAACTACTATAATACTGCTACCTATCTACAAGAATATAACTACTATAATACTGCCCCTATATACAAGAATATAACTACTATAATACTGCTACCTATCTACAAGAATATAACTACTATAATACTGCCCCCTACATACAAGAATATAATTACTATAATACTGCTCCTATATACAAGAATATAACTACTATAATACTGCCTCCTATATACAAGAATATAACTACTATAATACTGCCCCTATATACAAGAATATAACTACTATAATACTGCCCCCTATATACAAGAATATAACTACTATAATACTGCTCCTATATACAAGAATAGAACTACTATAATACTGCCCCTATATACAAGAATATAACTACTATAATACTGCCCTTATATACAAGAATATAACTACTATAATACTGATCCTATATACAAGAATATAACTACTATAATACTACTCCTATATACAAGAATATAACTACTATAATACTGCCCCTATGTACAAGAATATAACTACTATAATACTGCTCCTATATACAAGAATATAACTACTATAATACTGCCCCCTATATACAAGAATATAACTACTATAATACTGCCCCTATATACAAGAATAGAACTACTATAATACTGCCCCTATATACAAGAATATAACTACTATAATACTGCCCCCTATATACAAGAATATAACTACTATAATACTGCCCCTATATACAAGAATATAACTACTGTAATACAGCCCCTATATACAAGAATGTAACTACTATAATACTGCCCCCTATATACAAGAATATATCTACTATAATACTGCCCCTATATACAAGAATATAACTACTATAATACAGCCCCTATATACAAGAATGTAACTACTATAATACTGCCCCCTATATACAAGAATATAACTACTATAATACTGCCCCTATATACAAGAATATACCTTCTATAATACTGCTCCTATATACAAGAATATAACTACTATAATACTGCCCCTATATACAAGAATATAACTACTATAATACTGCCTCCTATATACAAGAATATAACTACTATAATACTGCTCCTATATACAAGAATATAACTACTATAATACTGCCCCTATATACAAGAATATAACTACTATAATACTGCTCCTATATACAAGAATATAACTACTATAATACTGCCCCTATATACAAGAATATAACTACTATAATACTGCCCCCTATATACAAGAATATAACTACTATAATACTGCCCCTATATACTAGAATATAACTGCTATAATACTGCCCCCCCCTACCCCTATGTACAAACAAATTCACCTGGGCAGGTGGAAGAATTTTGATATCTGACTGAAGTTGCTGTAAAAAGGTCATGTTACTAACTAAAACAACCACTAGAGGTCAGCACATGACAATTCAAAATCACAGATTGCATTTTACCTATATAATCCTAAAACTGGAACTAATGATGTCACTTAAAGGAATAGTGTCACCAAATTTTTTTTTTTCATGTCAGTTTTATGTTAGTGTTTTATTAAAAACGTTTTTATTTATTTGTGTGTTTGTGTGTTACTCTTTTCTATTTTTTCACTTTTTCTTCCCTATGGGGGCTGCCATTTTTTTTTCCATTTCTGTATGTGTCGATTAACGACACATACAGACATGGAATACGGCAGCCACAGTCCCATAGGGACTGCGAACGGGGCCCGTCCCATCCACTTCTGTGTACGCCGTCTGTGTGGGAACGGCGCATGCGCCGCTCCCACACAGTCCAATTTGAAATGCGCGCCATCCGGCGCCATTTTCCTGTGGACCGGAAGTCGCGGCCGGACAGTAAGATTACTAGTTCCGGTCGCGGCTTCCGGACTTGTGCACTTGGACCAGCGGCAGCAGACGGAGCCGACGGGCCGGAGGGAGCCGCGGCGGCAGGGGCAGGTAAGACATTTCTATGTATGTTAGCGTTTGTGTGTGTTTACTACTGTATGTAAACCTACTACACTGTGTGTTAGCTCAAAAAATGGCGACACACAGTGTAGGAGGTTAGACCGTTCAATCCCCTCGTTTATCCCGGCACTAGCCAGGATAAAGGAGGGGGGGATTCTCAGAGCTCACTAGAGCGAGTGCTTTTTTCCCAATTTTGCAGCAAAAAGCAATGCGGTTGCTTTACCACATGCAATGCTGCAATTTTGGGAATAGCTCCATCTAGTGACCAGCACTGGGAAATATTATAAATTCGAATCTAATTTATAATATTTCCTGACTCGTGAAAAAAATAAAAAAAATTTGAACAATGTTTAATCACCTACACACTAAATGTTTAACTAAAAAAAAAAAAACATGTTTTGCTGGCAACACATTCCCTTTAATGCAAGACCCTCATCGAATGAACCAACAGAATCAAAAACGCTGCGTGGAGCCGATTACTTGGGGGGCCTGTGAGCTACGTGAAGAAAAATGGGAGCCTATGGGTTACCCAGCTGCCAAAGTTTAGGGTGCTGCCTAACTGACACTCCTTTCTATCTGGGTTAGAATTGGAACAAAACTTCCTTGATTGAGGACACTGACTCTTTAGGTCATGTTGTCATGAGTAATCTGAAAAGAAAAAAAAAAAAAAGAGTTAAATGGGGTCTTCTGCCTGACCATTTGCAATCACAACCTCCAGTATGTTAGGAAGTTTAATTACTGACCCTATAAATACTTTGTGGTTATATTGCGTCACGCTCTGGGGAGCCTCCAATGTGCCTCATCCTCAACTGATCCCCATGATATCACTGTCCAGGCGGCCGATGGGCCAGCGCCTCATATGTACAGTATGTTATAGACATGGATTATATGGCTTCCCCAAAATAAGAGATCTGTGCAGCAGCTGTGTTACCATGTTGTATTGTCAGATCCAGCAATGAGAATTCCCAGCTGTTGTCAGACATGTTCTAGAATGTGGACGCCAGTTTGTAACTTCCTACATCACAATATCTACGGAGCATTTGCTGGGTGAGGAACGTGCAGCCAGACTGGAAAATCTCCATGTTTTTTACCCGTCCCAGCTGGATGACATTCTAAGGCGTAAATCTGCCTCCCAAATTACATTGTGGATGGGAATCCTATACCAGTAACTGGAGGATGCTGGACATAAAACGGTTAATTACACAAATACTATTTAGAATCCAAAAGACCAGATGGATGACAGGAGGAAATACTGGAGGGTCGGTGGGAAGCAGTTGTTCTCTCCAGTCTGTAGTGCCTTGGCTTATATGTGCTCATTTACAGAGGACCTGTTCACTTTCCTGACATGTCTGCTTTAGTAAAGACTTGTATTCCCCATGAAAGAACAATTCTGGAGCATCTTTTTTTTACAACTCTGAGTTGTGCCGTTCCTCTGTTATTCCTCCTAAAAAAAAAAACTATGAATAAATTGACAACTGGGTGTTACAATTCCCCTTATCAAAGAGGCGTGTCCCTGCACAGTCTGAGACTGTCAGCACTGATTGGACAGTGTCAGTCTGTGTAGGGACACACCCCCAACTGGTAACACACAGTTGTCAACTTAGTCCTACATTTTTAGGAGGAATAACAGAGGAACGGCACAATGCAGAGTTCCAAGAAAAAAATGCAACACAATATCCAAAGTCCCATAGAATGATCACAATGGACACACATTTAATTCCTTCTGCCCCCGGCCCATTCTGAACTTGAGAAAAACAGGAAAAGGGTCTTAACAAGACCCCAAAGATCCTACAACGACAATTTGATTTTCTGGGAATGTACAGTAAGCAGCGGCTGCCCCTCCAGACTAACCTAATTTTTTTTTTTAAAGTCTATTGACCTTGAGCTACTAAAACATCCGTGGAGTTCTTCATTTTTCATATGGTTTAACTTGCTTTTCCGCCATGATCAGCTCCATGCTCAGGACATTGGATATTTATTTAGGGTGAAGGTCTTGTTGACAGTAAAAATAAAAAATTAACTGCATCTAGAAAATTCACCTATCGAGTCAGCCCCACATTCTGGTTTATAGGGGGCAGTAAATTCATTTATTTCACGGCAAAATGCATTAGACCGTACTTATTTCGCAGGTATAGTAAAGAATTTTTTCACTTTATACTGCCAAAAATCTCAGAACAATTTTCTTCAATTTAACCAAAGTGATTGGATGAATTGAACAAAATCCAGGTCATCATTGGTCACCGCCTGTTCCATTGTCCCTGCACTGTAATTGTCAGCCCCACAATCAGTTACCGCATATGACATAGAAACATGAGCGCCACAAATTAGACACAGAAAGACGCCCACCTCAGCCCAAGGTTAAGGGTTGGGTTTTTATGGTGAGGCATCATGCGGCTGGCACTATTGGGCATCTGAGACCACTACCTGTTATTTCATGAAGCCACCAGTTGCATATAAAGGGCGTATATAGAGCGGAAAGGGCAGGAACCAGAATAGCGCCGCCTACTGGTGCATGCCATCACACCCCACCATGCCCAGACAGGAGGTTGTTGCCATGTCTTGTTGGCGATAAGGGAGGCATATCCACCCATGGCGGTCACCAGTAAACATATAGTAGGATACTGGTTTTGCGCATGGTTGATAAGCGTCGCTTCTCGCTATATACAAACCGGTTATCCCAGTACAAACATTATGGAGATTTGTTTTACCATTTTTCTAAATTGGGAGAGAATAGATTTCTGGCGCTGCGTGTGACTCACTTCGGCCTTGTGTCATTTACGTTGCATTTTGTATCAGGCGTAGGTGCAGCGTATGCTTTGGCCCTGTTCACACTGAGTTTTTCGGTGCTGATTTTGTAGCGGAAACCGCGTCGTTATCAGCGCCAAAAAAATGCCGAAATCACCCCCTATTGATTTCAATGGGTGGCAGAGGCGTTCTTTTTACCGGGTGGCTTTTGGCCACTGTGGCAAGTCCTTTCTTGGCGCGTTTTCCGCCTCTGACCTCCCATTGAATCAATGGGAGGCAGAAAAAAAAACACGGTGCCCTATTCCAATTTTTAGCCCGTGGTCCTTGCATTAGCGTCATTGGCCACGGGTAAAAACGCTGCGAGAAACGCAGAAAAAAACCCCACAGACAATTCAAACTCTGCTTCAAAAAACTGTGTGAACAGGGCCCAAGTGTTCTATTAAATCATCTGTCTCAGCAAAGCTGGAAAGCAGACAAGTTGTCACATCTGTGATCCCGGGATCAGGCTGAAATAGCAGATTGTGTTATTTAAACAAGGAATAGACGCGGTTTGATTAAAACTTCTTTGATGCTCTTTATAGAAATAACATAGCGCATAAGTAAAGCCTGAGACAGACGCAAAAGAAGTTTATTCTACAAATGCCAAACAGATAACGGGCTCATAATATGCTCAGGATTAAGAGGTGACAAAGTATCATTTAAAGGAATTGTCTACTTTTATACGTCCTATTAGGGCTTTTTGTCTACATGGTTAGCTTGCAAGGTCGCTATGGGCTCCCCAAGCTCAGTGGGTCCTAACATCGGCCCAGGGAATCCCCTCATCATCCCATATATGGCTTTTGACTCCAAAAGATGGTAGTAGGCATCCATTAAAATTAAAGGACATTGATTTAAAGAGGACCTGTCACCTCTCCTGACATGTCGATTTTAGTAAATAATTGTATTCCCCATAAAATAACAATTCTGGATCATATTTTCTGAGAACTCTGCATTGTGCCATTCCCCTGATATCCCTCTTAGAAATGTATGAATAAATTGACAACTGGGTGTTACTATTCCCCTTGTCAAAGGGGCGTGTCCCTACACAGTCTCACTCTGTCAGCCCTGATTGGACAGTGTCAGTCTGTGTAGGAACACCCCCCCCCAACTGGTAACACCCAGTTGTCGATTTATTCATACATTTCTAAGAGGGATAACTGAGGAACGGTACAATGTAGAGATATAAGAAAAGATGCGCCAGAATTTTTATTTTATGAGGGATACAAGTATTTACTCAACTACTCAGACACGTAAAGAGAGGGGACATGTTCTCTTTAAGGTGTCTTCCTCTCAGCACTGACAGGGGCTAATTAACATTTAATACATATAATTAACATATAAATATTAACACCTTCTTCCTATGTAAATTTTCACGTAAGCAGGTGCCCTTTCCCCAGGGTCACCTTGAGGCATGTGTAAGGTATAAAAAGGGGATGTGTGCTCCAGAGGATGATATGGGGCCAAGTAATAGGGGAACCAGTTTTAGGTTACCACCATCCCAATTTTTTCCAGTGAGCAGTCGAGTCTGTCCTGGACTCCCCTTCTACACACGCAACACAACATTAGTAAGGAAGGGGGGCACTGTCCTGTCTGCATTTCCTAGCAATCACAATAGCGGACAGGTCATTGTACCTCTAGAATGTACACCCTGAAATACTCTGTGCTGCAGTAATTAATTCAGTAACTCACAAAGAGTGAGTGGAATCGTAGGCAATAGAAACACAAAATATAGAAAAAATGGACTGAATACCGAGGTAATCGGTCAGTATAGAAGATCAAGTATGCCCATAACCTTAGGGGTGCAGAACTATAGCAGTAAGCAACCAAGGGGTGTGTGGCAGGAGAGCGCCCCTTGCGTTGTGTTGAGGACCTCCCTCCACAGCATGAAGATGGTAAAGGAGGGTCATACCAGATACTTACAGTCAGTGTTTCCCAGTGTGTGGTGCCATGGAAAGATGTGAAGGTCATCCCCGCGGCCCTGCGATTCTGAAACATAAAAATGTCTAAAATTATCGTTAGGGTATGTTCACACGGCCTATTTACGGACGTAAATCGGGCGTTTTTGCCCCGAATTACGCCCGAAAATAGCGCCTCAATAGCGCTGACAAACATCTGCCCATTGAAAGCAATGGGCAGACGTTTGTCTGTTCACACGAGGCGTATATTTACGCGCCGCTGTCAAATGACGGCGCGTAAATAGACGCCCGCGTAGAAGAAGTGACCTGTCACTTCTTTGGCCGTAATTGGAGCCGCTATTCATTGACTCCAATGAATAGCAGCGCTAATTACGGCCGTAATTGACGCGGCATTCAAGCGCCTGCACATGCCGGTACGGCTGAAATTACGGGGATGTTTTCAGGCTGAAACATCCCCGTAATTTCAGCCGTTACGGACCCCCGCCGTGTGAACATACCCTTAGGGTATGTTCACACGGCCAAATTTCAGACGTATACGAGGCGTATTATGCCTCGTTTTACGTCTGAAAATAGGGCTGCAATACGTCGGCAAACATCTGCCCATTCATTTGAATGGGTTTGCCGACGTACTGTGCAGACGACCTGTTATTTACGAGTCGTCGTTTGACAGCTGTCAAACGACGACCCGTAAATTCACTGCCTCGGCAAAGAAGTGCAGGGCACTTCTTTCAGACGTTTTTGGAGCTGTTTTCTCATAGACTCCAATGAAAACAGCTCCAAAAACGAGTTGGTAAAAAAATGAGTTGGTAAAAATGCGAGTTGGTAAAAAACGTCTGAAAAGCAGGGTCTGTTTTCCCCTGAAAACAGCTCTGGATTTTCAGACGTTTTGGTTGACTACGTGTGAACATACCCTTAGACTTCATTGTTATCTACATCGAAAAAACCAAGTTGTCACAACGTAACCGAAGGTACCTAAAACGTCTCACTGCTCCGTACATGGTGTCTTTGTGGCGATCATTCGGTTTTGCTGTGAGGGTATGTTCACACGCTGAGAGGCAGTTACGTGTGAAAAGACAGACTGTTAACAGCTGCCTCGTTTCACACGTAAAAGCTCCTCCTCGTAATTTACGAGGCGTCTGAGACGCTCGTAAACCTTGAGCCGTGCTTCATTGATTTCAATGAAGAACGGCTCAAATTACGTGGCAAAGAAGTGCCCTGCACTTCTTTGCCGAGGCAGTATATTTACGGGTCGTCGTTTGACAGCTGTCAAACGACGACTCGTAAATAACAGGTCGTCTGCACAGTACGTCGGCAAACCCATTCAAATGAATGGGCAGATGTTTGCCGACGTATTGTAGCCCTATTTTCAGACGTAAAACGAGGCATAATACACCTCGTATACGTCTGAAATTTGGCCGTGTGAACATACCCTGAGTCTCTGCTGCGCCATAGTGCGAGTGTGGCGTTACAGTCTATCAGAGCCCTGACTTCCGCGTGCCCCCCCCCCCCACGTACTCCCTAAAATATGACTTTTATGCCTCATTCTACCTCGCACACGTCAGCCGGTTGTAGGAGACATCTGTCGTATGAGTTTTGTCCTCAGCATCATTGTACAGAAGATTTGTAGGAGATGGCGCTCAGGATGTTCCTCCCTCGGATCCATTTTCCAGAGTAAATCCATCAAGCGGACAATCATCATTTCTCCTAATGCAGTGAGTGCAGGAAGCCGCAGATTACGCCACAAAAGTCCTTACACAATGGGAAAGAGCAGAGGCCCAGCAGACTCACAATTACGTAAAATGTTCAATTAACCTTTTATAGCTTCTGCGCCAATCCTGAACCGGACTCCACCCTGCGTACAGGGCTGATACATACTGCCGTATTAGATGGGGGTTGTACGGACCTGCAAGAGGGCACCTATAAACAACAACTTCGGGTCTGAGATTTCATATGTAACCCATGAGAACATTGAGGCATGTTCCAGCACCTGCTGTATCATGGATGTATTCTCCCCCTACCCAGTCAGGTAAGGCTGGTACTCCGCCATGTCTGAGATGATCAGAAATTCTAAACTATTGGAAATTCCTACATAAACTGCATACATTTTAGCACCCGGCGTCGAAACAGGTGCTGGAGATCTGCCATAGGTGCCAGTTCCAGATTATCAAGTCATTATCCTGCTAATCCAGCATAAGACTATTTGTTACATGTGGAGACCATATTTTATTATAGTAGATTAACCATCAATACTCTATATATAGTCTGGGAATGTTACCATCAGCCGGGATCTCAAAATATGCGTAATACTGTACGTTTATCTTACAAATGGGGACATTATGTAGCAAATATAACATTTAAAGGGCAGGATTTTTTATAACCGAAAAAAAGGCGAAATAGTTCTTACAATGCTGGATAAACAGTCCGCAGGACATCGGAACAAACAAAGCTTAGTCGCTCAAGTAATATGAATACCATAGATTAAGGATGGGCAACCTCTAGTACTGCAGCTGGCGTGACTAGGGGAACATCACGGAAAACAGGGGTCAGCTACATCATGAAGGCCATAGGTCGCCCATCCCAGTCATATACAATTCACAGAGCAGTGTGGTCAGTTTATTTTTGTTTTAGTAGAGAATAAAAAATTAAAAAAGATAATAAATCATCTTTAAAGGGGAAATAATCAAAAACATTTTGCCTCTCGATTGAAATGAGAGGAAAAAAAAAAATTCTGAGTAACAATGTATCAAAGAGAACCTTTCACCTCTCCTGACACGTCCGTTTTAGTAAATTCTTGTATTCCCCCTGAAATAAAAATTCTGGAACATGTTTTCTTGGAATTCTGCATTGTGCCGTTCCTCTGATATACCTCCTAGAAATGTATGAATAAATAGACTACTGGGGGTTACCATTCCTCTGGTCAAAAGGGGCATGTCACTATAGGTCACATAGTCAGCACGGATTGGACAACATCAGTCTGTGTAGTGACACACCCCCAACTGGTAACACCCAGTCGTCAATGCAATCATACATTTCTAGGGGGAATAACAGAGTAACGGCACAACGCAGAGTTCTAAGAAAAGAAGCTCCAGAATTCTTATTTCATGAAGAATACAATAGTTTATTAAAAATAGACATATCAGGAGAGATGACCGGTCCTTCTTCGTTTACCATATGCCACGCCCATTTATGCCACGCCCCCAACCTAAGGCATTTCAAATCACAAATAGTGCATAGACCCCTAAACAAATAGACACCAGCTTAGACCATCTAAACTTTTGGTCTGTGTGGGAGCAGCGCATGCTTCTGAGAATGGAACGGCTTCCATTCGCATGCTCTATGGGGTTGTATGTGCCGTATTCCATCTCTGTACGTGTCATTAATCGACACATACCGAGATGAAAAAAAAAATGGCAGCCCCCATGGAGAAGTAAAAGTTTGAACACCGTAAAAATTAGAACGTGACAACACTAATACATTTTTGGTTTAGATTTTATTAAAAGCAATATAATATAAAAAAAATAAATAAATCATGACACCTTCCCTTTAAATACAAAACCTACACTAGACTTTGTAGATACTCACCTCTCCTTATACCTGCAGACCACATCTGGGAGTTTAGAGGACTACAGGAACAAGAAGTATTTAATCAGGACGCGGGGTCTATGAGACGTGCTCCTCCGGGAGTCATGTAGGTCTCCCCTGTATCTGGGAGCGTTGAAGTATGAGATTTGGGGTAGGTGGATGGGCAAGGAGGAGGGGGGCAGACAACTCCCATCCTCACGACCCCATACACTTAAAATTGGATGGGGGAGCTGTGATCTGCAACAGCGTTGTAGAAGCTGAAGAATGTTTTAGGCTGGAGACGCACAGTTTTTGATGCAGATTTTTGAGCCATAGTCAGAAATGGATTAAAAAAGAAAGGGAAATATGAAGTCAAAAAGTAAACGTATTCTTCCTCCTGGATCCACTTCTGGCTACGGATAAAAAAAAAAAACTGTATTAATAAGTCTGATCCAAAATCTGCAGCAAAAACTCGATGTGTTTTTCCAGCCTTAAAAGTAAAAATTCAAAAAGGCCAAAAAAAATAAATCCAAACAACTCCATCGTTTGCCAGAAAAGGAAGCTGTCAAAATTCTGCCTGTAGAATGGAAAGTATTTGTAGGCTGAAGGCGCAGCGTAATTTAATGAGTCACTCAGTTCTGGATTTTTGCGTGTTTATTTTTGTTAAAGCCATATAATTAGCGGGCAGCTTCCAAATAGGATAAAATGACATTTAGATGAAGTACGGATTACTTTGAGGGAAAATATTCCACTGCATGCGAAACAAATACATGTACAGACTTCTCATTTGCTTTGCAGACGATTTAGGGAATAGCAGATTTCCCCAAAAATTATGAAAAAGTTGCAATTTCAAAACCTTCCTAGAGTGGTCTTCTGTCAAGTAAGAAAACCAATATGGTTGCTAACAAAAAAAAACACTTCTATATAACACGCAAATGTTCTGAAAATTCATTAACATTTTAAGGGATTGTAGAAGTATAGGAAAACATAACTGCTTTCTTCCAGAAACAGCGCCACTCTTGCCCATAGGCTGCGTTTAGTATTGCAGCTTGGATTTGGCATACTGGTCAGTTTTCTAGAAGTGGATCAGTGTGATTTAGAAAAGTAATGTATTAAGTCAGTGATCCCCCAACCACCGGGCCACAGGCTAATACCGGGTCGTAGATGATGGTACCGGGCCATGGTATCTGTTCCGGCGGCCACAGGGAATTCCGGGTGAAAAACCGTACCAAATTCCAGCGGAACTGACAGATTCAGACCATAGTGAACGATACGACTGCTCTATATACAGGATACAAAGCAGCTGTATCTCAAAAAGTACAATTTTTTTTTTTTTTATAAAACTTATTTAGGAAGTTGCACCAATCACACTGATGCACAATTTTATTTAACCCCCCCCCCCCTCCCCCATGTCTGAAGCTGTATGTAGCATACCATAGTTGCATACCAAACACAGCCCTTGGGCAAGCGTGGCGCTATTTATGAAACAATGCAGCCATTTTTTAAAAAAAATTAAATTCTCTTATAAAAATAAAAACACAGCAGACATTTAAATAAAATGTAATCTTTTATTTAAAATAAAAAGCATTTATACATAGTTTTAAATCATAATATAGCATGTCTGAACACAATACTTTCACTATGTAGTATGTCGGAGGCGTCTCATGCAGCACTTCGCACTGGACAATGGCAAAAGAACGCGAAAAAAAAAATCCAAAAACAAAGAAAAAACGGAGGTGCCCAGAGGTCAGATGTCTGGAGCTTTATACATGGGAAAAATATCTACGGATAAAATGGAAATTTTCCACCATGTTCTCAAAAATGTCCAGGAAATGTATGATGCAACCTCAAAAGATCTGCGACAACTTGCACCAATCAAATTAGGAAATAAAATGCTGAAAACAATATTAAATATTGGATTATTAGTTTGTATTCCCCAAGAGGTCAAACATTATATGGATACTATATTTCTGAAGAGAAGAGGATGTTACTTCTCTTCAGAGCGCCCAGCTAGTGAAAGTATTAAAAACGCCCCGATGTACGCACATAATACACGCCCACTTGGACTTTTAAACACACCCACTTGGACTTTTGCAAGCCTCATTTGCATAACTACAAAAATGGTCATAACTTGGCCAAAAATGCTCGTTTTTTTAAAAATAAAAACGTTACTGTAATCTACATTGCAGCGCCGATCTGCTGCAATAGCAGATAGGGGTTGCAAAATCTGGTGACAGAGCCTCTTTAAGGACATATTTATCAAAACTATCCGCTATGGGCAACAAGGCCAGCTTTTCTGTCAACCAGAAATAAAACCTGAGCTCTGAATGGTTGCAAGAAGGCCAATTTGACAGTTTTGATAAATGAGGCCCGATAAGGTTAGTGTTATTTTTAGTCAAAAAGGAAAGTTCTGCAGAAAGATTTACATTTTTAATCAGAGTACAAAAACTTTAGCACCAAAGCAGTTGGAGTTATATATATATATATTAGTTAGAGTGTGTATATATATATATATATATATATATATATATATATATACATATACATACATATACACATACATACACACAGCAGTTATATATATATATATATATATATATATATATCTCTAATTATTATATATATTTTTAATATTTAACGCCCGATTACTATTTCTAGTGGTATATTTTTTTCATCCAAAAAATAAAATAAATCAAGACCTTTGACACCCCCCTCCGATTTTACTGGGATCATCTATACTTCAGTGATAAAGAAGAACATAAGGTTGCAGTGAAATATATTTAATACTAAAATAACAATAAGTAATACATTCATAAATGCGGATTACTGTAACTAAAGAAAAAAAAACAAAAACACAAAAAAGTAAATACACAACAAAACGACACAAAAGAAAAAAAAACAAAAACACAATAAAAATAAATGTGAGCGAGTAACTGAAAAAAAATAAACACTGTACAATTTTATAAAATTTGTGTTTTTACATAAGTTACACAAAAAAAAATAATGTATACTTCATTCGACCTTTACTTCATGTAGTCATGAAACGTTGCATATCTGACGAGGGTACGCTGGTGAACACTACATTTAGGTTTAATACTATATGGTGTAGACTGTAAGAGAGCTAGAGGAAATATACAGGGAATTGTAACTGTACTATAAGTACCCGCGGCCCGTAGACAGTGGAGGCAGCCAATAAACCAATATAAAACGTCACAAAAACAATTTCGAGGTAAGGTGTGGGCATCCATTTAGTCGACAAAACGCCATCTATTGCCTCGTTGATAACTTTAGTTCTTAGTGAATTGATAACCTGAATTTTTGGGGCCCTAGCATGGGCCACAAAACGGCTGCCGGCTCTCGGGTAGGCTCCAGGCACCCCTGTAATATCAGCATTTCCTTAAAAGGCCACAGTGTTCTTGAAAACGCAAAAAAATTAATCAGGATTGACCTAATACGTCAAAAAATGACAAGCTAAAAAAGTTTCAACATAAGGGTCGATAAAAACCCACAAGGCGAACTTTTTAGGAACCAAAATATAAAAATACATGCAGTACACCTGATTATTTTTTTTTTTTTATAAAGTCTAAGCCCTTGATAGTCGTATAGTTAATGGCTTTATATTCTTGCATTTTCTTCATCCCCTCCGCATCTCAAACCACTGGCGGAAACGCGAGGGCGTAAAAAAAATAAAAAATAAGGTTCTTGATTTCCAATTTTTTTTTCCCCGGACAGCAGGCAGTACTTGCTACATATTGGAGTATGGAAGTGCTTTGGTTAGTGTCCACAGCTTGTTAAATGCAGAACTTTCATAGGATGAATACATTTCAAGCTTATGTTTATTTAATGTTTTTTTTTTCTTAAGCAGCAAAAAGAAAATAAAAGATAAAAAAAAAAAAAAAAAAAAAAAAAAAAAGCTCTGGTACATCTGGGAGGAAAGGTGGGCGAGCGCACAAGTCTCACACCCATCCGCTCGTGAGTTTGAAGAACATCTCTTCATCGAGACTTTCGTTCTGGTCCTTGGCCCGCGTGGACAGGAAGATATATCCCCCGATAAACTCGTGAACTACTTTGCAATCCACTTCTGCGCATATGAAGGAGAGTCTCATCTCATCTGCAAACTCCACCGATACCTATGGGGTACACAGAAAGCTTCCATTACTGGCTGTCTGGTTTCCTGGGGATTTCCAAAAAGAATTTCAAAAAGGAAAGAAAGAAACCCCCTACCCCGGCCTCTGAGATATTCTGAAGTGTAGCGTTTCATGCCCTTATACGGCTACCACCCCTTCCAGCCTGTTCTTTTAATTCCCTTTCAGATCGACCACCTACTGTCTCCAGAACCGGTAGACACACATGCCTACTTGTATACAGGCGGTGAACCCGATTCCTGCCATGGTCCAGGTCAGCCAATAAGAATTGGCGCACTAAAAGTCTTCTTCTCCCCACATTATAGAAAGACATTTTTATTTTATCCTGGGGCAACCCCTTTAATTAAATGAAAGCCTTGAAGCTTTCAGCTTCTTTACTACAGAGTCCCCATGACAACACTTCCTTTTCAGTACAGTAATGTCATAGTGAATTTATATAGAACCAAATCCAGATCAATATCCACATCGTGCTAGCCAGCCTCAATGGTAGTAGTTCATATATAGACTATGTGGGTGGGGATTTGGATCTACACAATGTCCTTATTGAACTCCCACTGTGCGGGACATGAAGTGTTGTCATGGGAACCCTGGAGTAGAGGGTTTACATGCTTTTTAATAGTAACTTCAAGGCTGGGTAGTGGTCACCATTTGCACATCGGGCACAATAATTTCTAGAGGATGTCGCCCATGGCGGGAGAGTGGTGGAGTGATACAGCTGGCAGGGTTACAGTCAAAAAATTCTTCCCCGCCTTTCCCATGGTACCGTATTGGCGGTCCATTTTATAAGCCAAATTCAATTCCTAAAATGCCCACCTTGACTTTGCCCCTTAAAAAGACTGGCCCTAATCTCCCATATACGTTACGGATGTCTCACCATCTTGATTTCCCAGTTGACGTTCCACTGCTTCATGTTGCTAAACCTCCACGTTTTGATGGCATCTCCAGTGTTGGCGTCCATCCTGATGAGCCGATTATAGGCAATGCCAATCAGCTCTTCCTTCTTCCCACCCTGGAACCTGCTCAAGACAAAAATGTGCATTAGTATAGAAGATATCTTCAACAATTATAAGGGGGGGGGGGGTTCCACTTTATACTTTTCTTCCATTGTTATACAAAACTTGGTGAAGGTGCAACATCTCCCATAATGAAACACCACAACCCAGTCATCACTTACACCTACCTGGCAAGAAAATGGGTAATGCCAAATTCTGGTAACGACTGCCACGCTTGAATGAATCGCATCTTGGCTTCTATTAGACTCATCTGAGCCACGTTCTGATGCGCTTCCAGGATACGGGCCGTAATCTGAACAAAAAATAAAGAACCGTTAGACCAAAGAGCAACTCCATCTAAAATTAATTCTCACATCCAGAGATAGAATATAAAATTATATGTTTATTTGTATATACGATCAGATCCCTCCATACTCCCCCTCTCCCTCCCCCTCTCTCTAGGCTCCCCCCACTCTCCCTAGCCTTCCCCCTTCTCCCCCTCCCCTCCCTAGGCCCACTCCCTCTCTCTAGCCCCCCTCCCCTCCCTAGGCCCACTCCCTCTCTCTAGCCCCCCTCCCCTCCCTAGGCCCATTCCCTCTGGCCACCCTCTCCCGGTAGCCCTCCCCACGCTCTCCCGGTAGCCCTCCCCACGCTCTCCCGGTAGCCCTGCCCCTCCCTATCCATTTCAGTGGGTGAGGTCTTTGGACGGTCAGTGAAATCATGCCCAACTCATTCAGTAAATTAGTTGCGAAAAGTAATTGGAACTGTAAAAGATCAGAGTCATTTCCATCAGGAGAAAAGCTTCGTAAGCAAAATGATAATTGCAAACAGGAAAAAAAAAAAGTTGTATCGATGCAGAAAAATCAATTCTTGCAGCCCCCACGTTGACTCCTCTTATATACCGGACTCTGCGGAGGCCTCCACTATTCTGGTTACATTGTATCAATGACTTGTAATTTTGGATCTAGAAGTGTATCCTGCTGCCCTATTATAGACAAGTCAGTACAAGGTATAGTAGAGATTTACAGGCTGCGGCTCTCCTGCTATTGTGGAACTATAAGTCCCAGCAGGCAGGCTGTCATGGCTTGCTGAACATGTAGTTTCACAACATAGGGAAATCGAAGACATAACTTGAAGCTTCTGGGCCACAATGCAAAAACTAACAGGACCCCCCCCCCCTACCATTTATAGTACTTGTGTCTTCTTATGTGCCAGGGGGGTTTTTGTGCCCGCTCGTGAACTTGGGCACAGGTGTGACTACTAACTCAGCACCCCCTATAGCTACACCCCTGAGAAAGATCCAGGTCGTACATGGTTATTAGAATACCTCCTTTGCGCATTCAGTCCTATATGAATGGAAAGTGACCACCATTGTGGGTACCGTGTCTGTGCCAGGCTGCCTTTACACTGAGATACTGTAAAAAGGTATTAGGCCATGGACTAACTTTAGGGACTACAAACTCCCAGCCTTCCAGAGGCTGCTTGATTTACCGCCTATTCTGCATTTTTAGCAGTCCTGCCCCTCCCCCTCACCATGGCGGTAAAAGACTTGTGCATACGACTAATAAGCGCATTCCAATCACATAAATGGTTCATTACATCCTTCCTTTTACTAGCAGAGGACAGGCATTCCAGCAATAACCGGCTCGCTTGTGAACCACCAACCATCATGTGACGCTCGGGACTGTAACATAGCGATTGACCGTAGTAGAGATACTAATACAAAACTAAAAAGCCCATACGGTAATATTATAAGATATTAAACCGATATCCCATGTGATATAACGAAGTGCAACATGAAAGTGCAGTCTCACCCTGGAGTTAATGTTAAGACAATTGCAAAAATAACAATTCCCTTATAGGATTAGATGAGTGTATATTACATGCCTACAAGGGGACATTTACATTTCCTACGTCTACGCCAGTCACTATGGGAAAAGGTAAATCAATATGAATCGTGCTGCAAGAAAACCACAGTGAATTTCAGTTTCTTTCACGAGTCTTACATGAAATGTGAGATAATTTGCTAAAACTTATGTAATTACCTTTTAAAGGGGTTATGTGGGGGACCAAAAACTATTAGCAGTGTAGTCTCTGCAGTACGTGATACACTCGCTAATACACATTCCGGTCCCCGTCACGTTGATTGACATTTTCATGGATTTTTATAGCGCTGCCGGGGGACCGGTAGTCTAGTTGCACAGTCTCCTCTTGGATGACGATACGACTTTTCGTCATGTGGCTGACCCCACTGTACTACTGCTTATACATGGAATACAGCGGGGCCGGTCACATGACGAAAAGTCATATAGTCATGAAAGAAGGCGGTGCAACAAGACTTCAAGTGAAAGCTGAGAGTTATACATGGGCGAGGGGAAGTTCCTTCAGTGGTGGAGGATGCGGGCACAACCATAATGTTAAATAGGAGAATACCTTCATTCTGTCATTTCACAGTCCCATGTCAAAGTATCGAGTCTGATATTAGTGAGCAAAGCATGTAACAACGATTTACCATTGTGGTCATTAAATCTCCCCAAGTACGAATCATGTACTCGATACTATATAATAATTGACTATCAGGAATGCTTAAAGGAAAAAAAAAAAAGAAGAAAAAACGTTCCCATTTCTATGTAAATTTCCATAGTGAAATGTTGTGGAAAGGGCAGTTATTAATTTTAGGAAAAATTTTCAATTCAACGTTTCAACATTATTAACGAATGTGTTAAATCTCTCATTGCGGAGAAGCCGGCTGACATTTGTATCTGAATTCCACACATTCCCCTGGCATCGCACATCCTGCTTTATACTGCAGCCCGGTGTCATGAGATTCTGTGGGACACAAACATCTTAACTGACCTCTGGGACCATAAGCAAGAGACGCTTCCCGGATGTAGCAGCCATGTCATCATTAACCCTTTGTACAACCACTGAAAGAATTCAGCAGCTACAAAACAGCAGTTTGACAAGTGATTGATGAATGCTCAGAGCCTCGTGCCCAAAGCAAGGCAAGACAGCGGTGTTCAAAACGCGAAACGTCTCCATTACCTGCTTATTCTTGTACTTCTTCAAATACCGGGGCGAAACAACACATTCTGGGTTGATATCAGAGTTGACCTGGTCTGGAATGAACTGTGGGTCAGGGTTCAAATGCTGCATCTTCAGGAAAGATAAGATGTTCTGGACTTCTAGGTTGTAAGAACTGTCTGCCATGGTCTTGCCCTTGGATGCCAATCTACATGCAGCCATCCAGTGGGCATATTGCTTCTCCTGCAAAGTAAGGGATAGTTAGAGTTTAAATCCAAATAATAAAATGTTTTTGCGCTACTTAAAGGATGCTTCTTAAAGAGGGTATTTGCATTTGGCCACTAGAGGGCATTGTCCTAGGACCAGAGCCTTTAGTGGCAAATTACAACTAGGACGAGTTTGGCAGCCTCCCGACTGGCTAACTGTTGGACCAACCATGACCATGAGGTCCAAGAGTAGACCCAACCACCGGACAGTTGACAAAAGATTGGAGCAGAAAGTAATCCAGATGGTTTGCCTCGCTGGTATCACCAGTAATGCAGCCCACAGGCATGGTGACCCTAATCCTAACCATAGTCTAATTCATCTGTGTGAAAGGAACTAGTTTTGGGACATACATCTAAATTGCTTGACAATACGAAATAAGTCTACCACACTATGCCGTTCAATAATACTCTGGGTGCCAATGTGCCATACAACACCACTCTGGAGGCAGCTCCCGTTATATAATGAAGAGCAGAATGCCTAAATAACATCCATAAACAAATAGGGTGCGCCTAAGGGGTGTGCGTCCTGTGCGGAGCGTCAGCTAAAGAGGCACCACAGATGGATTAGCACCCGAGGCTTGTGACCACCATGGATCTTAATATTATTTGTATGGCAGGATTATTTAGACATTGTGAAGCACTACTATTAGAGGACGATGTATGGAGCGGTTATTGGGTCACTGTATGTTGGTATCTGTTGAGCACTGTACGGTGGTATTTAATTAGGCACTGTGTGGCACTGCTAATGAGGGACTTGGTATGGCAGTACAATATTTTTCAGTATATGATGGTGGCACAGTCTGGCATTGTTAATTAGGAAAATGCATGAAAGTATCACGTGGTCACATATGGCACGGTTACTTGGGCACCCTTTGTACAGCGTGTAATACTGATAATTAGGTACTATATGTTATAGTTATATAAGTATTTCTACTCTATCATATGGGGGGTTAATAGACAGGGCACCATCCAACGTAAGGCCGGCCCTGGACATTGTTATTGTCTATGGACCCCTAGTCTTCATATGATACCGATAATCCGGTACTAGATGGTATAGCCATCTGTAAACTGCATGGAAGTGTCATTTGGCCAACGTATGGCATGGTCATTTAGGCACCATACTGTACGATGCTTAAGACTGGGCACTATATGGCATAGTTACATGTACAACGTATGACAGTACACCATATGGGGTGGTGCCAACAGAAGGTACCACACGGGGCACCATCCAACATAAAGTTGGCCACAGAACCAATTCACAGATGATGTCCCAGAACTAGTGATAATATTCATTCTGCACTTTCCCATCCGTATGCATTGCAATATCTTACGTTTTCACACCGGAGCCAGATCTCGTTCATTCCTTCAGCAACTGGTATGAGGAGCTTAATGATAAACTTCTGGCCAGATATGTTCACATCTGGAGTTACTTCACAGCCTGGAAAACAGGAAAAATTGGTACATTTTATTGCCCCGAGTTCTCACAGAGTACATGCATATTAAAATATCTCTCAGGAATGGAGCATCACATATGCCCTAATAATTATTTGCATCTGGACGATAATTCAGCTGAATTTCATCCCCATATTATCCCATAGTGTTCACAAGAGCGTGAAACGGAAATTACAACTATATTAAAATGCACTGTAGGACATCAGGACATAGTTTAGTGTTGCCCAATTCAAACACTGCTGCAACCCTAGGAAACTCCCAGCCCCCGCACGATGATGCTCCAGTTTCACCTAAAGATAATTTTTGAACAAACCTCATAATATGACCCTAATGGGTTCCTATATCCAGACGAGCCATCAGTCAAGTAACATGACAAAGGGATAGCTTGCAGGATTGATATCAAAGCTCTTCAGGATTATTCACATTTTGTCTCTATATACAGTGTCGACACTATAAAGCACAGAATGCTAACCAAGACCCAACTATCTCTGCAGCACAGGTCCCATAGATCATTCTACATCTCCAGAATATTAGTGTATGTGCACACACACTAATTACGTCCGTAATTGACGGACGTATTTCGGCCGCAAGTCCCGGACCGAACACAGTGCAGGGAGCCGGGCTCCTAGCATCATACTTATGTACGATGCTAGGAGTCCCTGCCTCGCTGCAGGACAACTGTCCCGTACTGAAAACATGATTACACTACGGGACAGTTGTCCTGCAGCGAGGCAGGGACTCCTAGCATCGTACATAAGTATGATGCTAGGAGCCCGGCTCCCTGCACTGTGTTCGGTCCGGGACTTGCAGCCGAAATACGTCCGTCAATTACGGACGTAATTAGTGTGTGTGCACATACCCTTAGAGCGTCGCTCCAAACACAACACTGAGAACCAGCATTCCACAAAGCTCAGTCACCGGCTAGAAGAGCAGGACAATGTACCCAAAAAGGTATTCCAGGCGCCATGTGTCATGACTGTGGCCTGACATAATTTGGCAGCCAGCAAAACGGGGGACTGGTCACTGTACAACTCATATTCAGGAGCGATGGGAGTGTAAATTCTTACATTTAAAACCTCGCTGAATTACACAAAGCAGCTCTCCAGCCTCCAACTGAAGATTAAAACCAACAACTAAAAAAAGCATGCTGAAGAAACAAATGCCACATTGTAAAGCATGGTGGAATCATCACTAACTGATATAACTACTATAATACTGCACCTATAAACAAGAATATAACTACTATAATACTGCACCTATAAACAAGAATATAACTACTATAATACTGCTCCCTATATACAAGAATATAACTACTATAATACTACTCTTATATACAAGAATATAACTACTATAATACTGCCTCCTATATACAAGAATATAACTACTATAATACTGCCTCCTATATACAAGAATATAACTACTATAATACTGCCCCCTATATACAAGAATATAACTACTATAATACTGCCTGCTATATACAAGAATATAACTACTATAATACTGCACCTATAAACAAGAATATAACTACTATAATACTGCACCTATAAACAAGAATATAACTACTATAATACTGCTCCCTATATACAAGAATATAACTACTATAATACTGCCTGCTATATACAAGAATATAACTACTATAATACTGCCCCTATGTACAAGAATATAACTACTATAATACTACCCCTATATACAAGAATATAACTACTATAATACTGCCTCTATATACAAGAATATAACTACTATAATACTGCCCCTATATACAAGAATATAACTACTATAATACTGCTCCTATATACAAGAATATTACTACTATAATACTGCCCCTATATACAAGAATATAACTACTATAATACTACCCCTATATACAAGAATATAACTACTATAATACTGCTCCTATATACAAGAATATTACTACTATAATACTGCCCCTATATACAAGAATATAACTACTATAATACTGCCCCCTATATACAAGAATATAACTACTATAATACTACCCCTATATACAAGAATATAACTACTATAATACTGCTCCTATATACAAGAATATTACTACTATAATACTGCCCCTATATACAAGAATATAACTACTATAATACTGCCCCCTATATACAAGAATATAACTACTATAATACTGCCCCCTATATACAAGAATATAACTACTATAATACTGCCCCTATATACAAGAATATAACTACTATAATACTGCTCCTATATACAAGAATATAACTACTATAATACTGCCTCTATATACAAGAATATAACTACTATAATACTGGCCCTATATACAAGAATAAAACTACTATAATACTGCCCCCTATATACAAGAATATAACTACTATAATACTGCTCCTATATACAAGAATATTACTACTATAATACTGCCCCTATATACAAGAATATAACTACTATAATACTGCCCCCTATATACAAGAATATAACTACTATAATACTGCCCCCTATATACAAGAATATAACTACTATAATACTGCCCCTATATACAAGAATATAACTACTATAATACTGCTCCTATATACAAGAATATAACTACTATAATACTGCCTCTATATACAAGAATATAACTACTATAATACTGGCCCTATATACAAGAATAAAACTACTATAATACTGCCCCCTATATACAAGAATATAACTACTATAATACTGCCCCCTATATACAAGAATATAACTACTATAATACTGCCCCTATATACAAGAATATAACTACTATAATACTGCTCCTATATACAAGAATATAACTACTATAATACTGTTCCCTATATACAAGAATATAACTACTATAATACTATACTACTACTCTTCAGTATGAAAGTGAACAGGTAGTATTTATAAATTATTAGATAGTTCTTTCTCCCACCGTTTTTTTTTTTAACTTACCCCTCAGGTTCATTTGGTGGGCGGGGGTGCCATTAGATTCCTCTTTACTCTTGTAGCAACATATAGAAGTGTCTTTGAACGTGCACCAATACTGCTTGTAGCCTTTAAGAGTCAGTTTTTTGGGTCTAAGGAGTCAAGAGAAAAACTAGAATTAACGGTGTCTCATTACAATGCACTTTCCATGTAACATTTCCCTCTTTGCTTATGTCATGGGCATGCAACCATCAGACGATGACCTTCCAGCAGCTGATGGCCCCATTTCTAAGGGACCAGTTTAGCAAGACGTTAGGCGATACAGTCAGATGGTTTTTTTCTTTTTTATACACAGGGCAGATCATGTGACCTTCACACTATAATATAGTAATAGATACATAAAGTAGATTATAAAATTGTAACTAAATGATGCCTATATTCTCTGAATAGAGGGGGCAGAGGAGCTAGGACTGTGCCCAACAAGTTGCCACACTCCCTTCATTTTTCCATTGCTATAAATGGCACCTGTATTCTGCAGTCAGCCACTCTACTTTATCAAAATCTGTTCCTGAGAGATTTGGGTAACCGATGTATAATAAAAAAAGGGGTATTCTAGAATGATTATAATTTTTTTAATACATACTGGGGGTAGTAGTACACCAGTCTAATTATATAGAGTAGTGTAGGGGTATTTCAGGATTATATTTTTTTTACATATAATTTGTAAAAAAAATAAAAATAAAAAAATAGCAAAAAAATAAAAAAACAGGTAAACGCCTTAAATTTTTCAGCAGCAGGAATTTACCAAGCGCATAATTTTTGATAGACGTATATAATTTCAGAAACCCCCCTTTAAGGAAGGCATATAGTAGCTCCAGTTGCAGCAGAATATTGTTACCATGCCGGCCACCGCATTGAAACTGTATCCGCAATTGAATGTTTTTTTGGCAGAATCAGATAATTTTGGGAAAACAATGTGGATTCCATGTACTCTTCAGATTTGTTTGTATTTCTGCAATAAATTAAAAGGAGATCATCCCTCCGCCTTAGCGACCATGTGTTCGGCATGGAAGCCTTTGTTCGGATTCTGCCCAAGCAGCTCTGGAATCCGTCCAAACGTCAATTGGATAAGCAGAGCAAGAGATTGGGAGTTAATGAACATTGTCCTATAAATAGAGCAGCTCCGAGGATCTTTTGGTAGTCATGCCTCTGGAGCGCAACATTTCAGGAGCTGCGAGGGAAGAGCAGATCGAGTTACTGCCACCCCATTTTTTGACAGCTCCGCTATTGTACCTCCCTGTGCCCTAAGGGTCTTTAGTGTCCTGACCTTTAAGAATCACTTGGAACACAAATAGCACTTGGAGAGGTCACGGAGACCAATATCGTGTCATTTGTGACGTGCCAACTGCCTGCGGAACTGGTTTTTATCCGAACACAAACAAGACACGGGCAAAGCACCAATTTCTAGACTTTTACAGAGATACGGCCAGCACAGGTGAAGCTCTTATTTCCCAATTTAAACTTCCTTCCCGCATACTGAGACAATGGAAAATACATCAAGACCACTATAAAGCAAGCTGTAAAACCTTATATTAAAAGACACAAAACTGGTATATCCATTCCAAGGCTTTAAGTCAATGTAGGAATCTAAATAGATGTGAAATTCTGTGACAATTCATTTCTTATTATATCTTTACAGCGGTCGGAGCTCCATTTCTCCTGCATGGAACGCTAAATGATTAAATACTGCCTGCAGCTGCCACTAGGGGGAGCATACCCCGTACTCCTTATACAATGAACTTGATAGTAAAACAATATGCAGTAAGCACCCCCTAGTGGTGACTGCAGACAGCTAGATTTTTATCCTTTACCTATGCCTAGCAGGGAGCTCTGAATCAGAAAAAAAGGAGCTATGACCGTGCTATCATCTCTCTCCTGCATCAGATGTTTTCCCGCCTGGGTGGAGTTTAGCTGGAGAATCACTGTGCGCCAGCTAAAGCCTTTGGTGTGGGGGAGGAGGTAAAGGGCAACGTCTAGCCGCTACAAAAAGTGTCTGGAGTGACTTTGTATAACTATAAATTACGGTAAATAGCATAAGATTTCCCCACTTACTTAAAGATTTTCAAGTTGTCTGTAAGTTCTGGAATGGAGGTGATGTCACCCTAAAAAAAACAAAAAAACAAAAACATGACTTTGGGATTACAAGATATGTTCTAAACACAGTATACCCGGACACTGGATAACAGGTCCATCCAATGATGCCCAAAATGGTTTACCAAGAAGTGTAATTCCACCCTTTTTTCCCCACTATGTTAAAGGGGAGCGCACTCCGATTTCCCCAAAATAGAACCGCTATCAAAATTGGTCTCCCCTTCTGCACATGACCGGCATGTAATAGTATATTTCCCCCATAAAGATGTATGGCTGGTTGCAGCGATCCTTAGAACAACAGCGGATGATCGAGTGCTCCCGAAGCCAGACCTGCGGCGATCAACAGATCAATCTTCCAGTTAAATCTCCATTAAAAAAAAAAAACGGAGCAACTTATTTTTTCTTTTAAAATACTTTGCTTCACTTTTTTTGTATCAACTTTACATTATTCCATGCTCTTTTTCCTTTTCCATTCATTCACACAGCAGCTTACAAATTTCTGCTGGTTGTCCCTGGAAACAGACACTGATTCAGCTCCACCCTATGGTCAGACATGTGACCTGACAGCTCAGCCTTAGTTGTGCTCCCACAATGCATTGCTCTTCGGAAACTAGCGGAATTCTGGAATTCACTCTCAACACCAATGGAGAAGATCGTGCAAATCTCAATCGGTACAAGACAAAGAAATCTGCACAAAATATTGAATAAATGAAATGCCGTAATGCATAGCGCCCCCCCCCCACCTGAGGAAAAACTACAACTCCTGCGGCTGTCAGGACATGCTGGAAGTTGTAGTTTTGTAACCGCGAGAGTAGCACCGGTGGGACTTTAGTAAAGAAATACTAATGGGAAAAAAATATCTGTCCAAGCATGGGGTCTCCAGAGAGCAGCGTTGAATGGTTTGCCGATATTAGAAGGTGGTTGAATGTTTTGGGAGGGTTTGCAGCTTTAAACCAATTATCTGGCAGGACATGCCGTCTTTATGTGACCTTTAATTCATTAACTTATTGTTTAGAAAGACATCCTTTGCCAGCAGCATCCTGACACACGGAAGTGTATAGCTAGAAGCCGGCTTTCCACTTGGAGAAACAGGGAGAATACCAGACTGGCATAACAGGTGTAAAGTGACGACGGTGCCAAGGATGGTGCCAGGTACTACAGCTTCATATACATAATCAGGCCTGGACACTGGATGGGGGGGGGGGGATGTACGGAAAAAAGCCAATTGTTTGTGGTCACTTACTCGGCTTTAAAATGTAGCAACATGGCAGAAAGTTATGGAATGGTTTAACTATCAATTCTATAAAAATAGAAATAGGTAAAAAAAAATTTTTTTTTTTAGCAAGTCACTAATTCCAGTACTACTGCATGGCTGTTGGTGGGAAGAAAAAGTTTTGTGGTTTTCCTGCAATCCATCAGTCTACAGCGGAGGAGTCTGTAGCCTGTGAATAAGGCCATGGAGATGCGAAACCCCATTTTGGTTGAATGAATGGTCACGTAAAGTCTCTTAACCCCTTAATGACCGGGCCATTTTGCACGTTAATGACCAAGGATTATTTTTTGTTTTTCCACGGTCGCATTCCAAGAGTCGTAACTCTTTTTTTATTCCGTCGACATAGCCGTATAAGGGCTTGTTTTTTCCGGGACGAGTTGTATTTTGTAATTGTACCATTTTTAGATGCTTATAACATATTGATTAACTTTTATTAACTTTATTTTAGGAGAGAATTGAAAATAAGCAGCTATTCCAGCATTAATTTTCACGTTATAAATTTACGCCGTTTACTATGCAGCGTAAATAACATGTTCACTTTATTCTATGGGTCGGCACGATTACAGGGATACCAAATATGTAAAGGTTTTATATGTTTTCCTACGTTTGCACAATAAAAACCCTTTTAGAAAAAAATTACTTGTTTTTGCATCGCCGCGTTCCAAGAGGCGTAATTTTTTTATTTTTCCGTCGATGTGGCCGTATGTGGGATTGATTTTTGCGGGACAATGTGTAGTTTTCATTAGTACTATTTTGGGGTACATAGGACTTATAGATGAACTTTTATTTTATTTTTTATGGGGGGAATGGGAGAAAAGAGAGAATTTTGCCGTTGTTTTTTGCGTTTTCTTTGGACGCCGTTCATCCGGCGGTTTAATTAATGTGTTCATTTTATTGGTCAAGTTGTTACGATCGCGGGGATACCACATATGTGTATGTGTGATTTGTTTTGACCGTTTTATTAAATAAAACCACTTTTTGGGGCAAAAAAGTAGTTTTATTTGACTTTGACTGTAATTTTTTTTATTTTTTTTTTCACAAACTTTATTTAACGGTTTTACTTTTTTTTTTTTAGTCCCACCAGGGGACTTCACTATGCGATATGCCGATCGCATATATAATGCTTTGGTATACTTCGTATACCAAAGGATTATTGCCTGTCAGTGTAAAACTGACAGGCAACCTATTAGGTCATGCCTCTGGCATCGCCTAACAGGCAGATGCTGAAGACAGACCTGGGGGTCTTTGTTAGACCCCCGGCTGTCATGGAAACCCGACGGCGACCCGCGATTTGTTTGCGGGGGCGCCGATCGGGTGACAGAGGGAGCTCCCCCTCTGTCAAACACATTAAATGCCGCTGTCACTATTGACAGCGGCATTTAATGGGTTAAACTGCCGGAATCGGCGCGTGCTTCGATTCCGGCAGTTGCAGCAGGAGCCAGGCTGTGTATAACAGCCGTGCTCCTGCCGCTGATCGCGTGGGTAAACTGTCAGTACCCGCGCGATCACAGGACGGATATATCCGTCCTCCTGCGCGAACTAGCAGCTGCTGAGGACGGATATATCCGTCCTTCGGCGTTAAGGGGTTAAAGGGGTATTCCCATTTTAGGATATTATCGCAAGAATATAGCCTAACAATGCGATCGCTAATGGTCCAATCTCTGGGACACCCCCCGCCCCTAACGGTTCGGAGAATGAACGGAGGTCTCTTCGGCTTTTCCCCCTGCACTCAGCTGCTCCTGTTCGCAGCTCTGCAGGGAACTGCAATACAGCTCCATTCAAGTGGAGGAGGCTCCTTTATTCGGAGGATCGGCAGGGGTCCCAGCAGTTGGACCCCCATTGATCTGGAAGCAATGGCATATAATCTAGCCATATGCCATCACTTCTAATGGTGGAATAGCCGCGTTAAGCCGCCCACATACATCCAGATTTTTTTATTTCAGCAGTCAAATCAGGGGCCAGACATAAATAATGGAGATATCAAGCGACACACATGAAAATTCATGAAATAGGTACAGGTCTTCCCGATTAAATGTGTTAGGCTACATTCACACGAGCATTCATCAGATTTACGCACGTGAAATACGCGCGTAGATCTGCTCCGTGTGTTGCGTTATGCATCAGTGTGCTTTGCGAGTGGTATGAGTTTTTCACGCACATGCAAAGCACATCATTTTTATTTTTCAATGGATTTGATGCGCAAATCACGCATAAAACACGGCTGTGCATCCATGTGCGGTGCGTGATTTTCACGCACCCATTGACTTCAATGGGCGCGTAGGTGCGTGAAAAATCCTGCATGTGTGAATGGCCCCATTGAAATCAATGGGTCAGTGTGCTGTCCGTGATTTTTACAAGTTTTACTCTCGTCTCAATGAGCCCTTAATGAGGGAATAGTCTATGCATGGCCACCATTAGCAGTGTTGGTCACTGACCGCAAATACCATTATGTCCGCAATACTCGGACCTGCCACAGTTCTACTGATGCAAAATTCCTTCTCTATGTATATCTAAGGTCAGCAGGACCACAGGGAGTCCGCAGATGGCGGCCCTAATATAAACCTTAAAACTAGGCGATCTGAAACCAACCAACAGTTCTGTTTAGCGCATAAACAATAACTGGGGAAAAAAAAAAAGTTGATTGAAAAATAACGCAAAGAGAACTTACCAAAATGGTTGAAGTCTTCCCTCCCTCTAAAGTGATCTCCAGATCCGACAGCGCAGCATCGACCTCATCAATTTCTTTATCACTGTTGTTATAATGATTCTCTGATGACATCATGGACAGCTTGTTTATATGGTACTGCGGGAAAGAAAGAGACGTTACAAGGGTCTGAGGTTCCTACAAACAACTGAAATGTCTCACAATCTTTACATACAGATGTAGCAGAGCTGAGTTTATAATTTGGTACCAGTATATATTAGGACTGCGGGTGAGCCTGCTGATTTACATATTCAGCTCCGCTACACAACAATAAACCAACATTGGAAGTGAACATATAATATACATACATACACACACACACACACACACACACACACACACACACACATACACCCATATACACACACACACACACACACACACACACTGGCGCTAGTGATGTCATCACACCAGCACAGTGACGTCATGAATAACTTCCCAAGTGTCAAGAGATGTCCGTCGCGTGGAAATAATCCCCCTACACCAACAGGTCCACTACGGAGCTTGGTCATCGGTGTGGGGTGCAAAAAAGGGGCTGGAAATTATGAACCCCCTCAGCTGCTGGACTTTAGGGTGCTACATCCCACCGCTGACAGATATACTGTGATGAAGCATCTATACTGACAGTAGCAGCAATGCACAATCCAAATATCATCACCATCAGTAAGGAGAACTACACCGGTCAAAAGAACTCGAGGATCTGGAAGACGTCCAAGATCAAAGTGTCCATCTGAAGACATTTGTGTCATGTGTGATTCTCACCACCTCAGTCCTCAAACCAAACTACAGAGCGGCGCAGCAATAGGACCAATCCTCCGCTGTGTTTGCAGTTCTTTCCCAAACAAATAAACCGGTTACAGATGTTCTACAGAGTCGACCTCCTACCGGCTAAAGGATATTAGTGAATCCCCAGGAATTATCTACCATCTACCCTGAAGACAGAGACATTCCCGCTAGATCCCCAGCAGAAGATGGGCGCGAGGAACACGCTCCGCAGTCCAACAAGACCACAAGAAAGACACAGGCGAATAGTGGCCAACAGAAGCAAGGAGAAAGACGCAATGTTGGGTGTTATAGTGTTCTATGTGTAGAGTATAATAGACTTGAATTTCAATCACGTCCAGTGGATGGGTCATGTTGGGGGTTGTAGTGTTCTGTGTGTAGAGTATAATAGAATTGTATTATGGTCATGTCCCGTGTTCGGTCATGTTGGGAGGTGTAGTTTTGTATGTATAAAGTATAATAGAACGGTATTACGGTCATGTCTAGTGGTCAGGTCATGTTGGGGATTGTAGTGTTCTCTGTATAGAGTATAATAGAACGGCATTATGGTAATTTCCCGTGGTCAGTCATGTTGGGAGGTGTGGTGTTGTATAGATAGAATATAATAGAACGGTATTACGGTCATGTTGGGGGGTTGTAGTGTTGTATGTAAGAGTATAATTGTATTATGGTCAGGTCTAGTGGTCGGTCACGTTGGGGGTTGTAGTGTTGTATGTATAGACTATAATAGAATTGTATTGTGGGTTATGTCCAGCGAATAAATTTTACCAATAAAAAAAATATTTCTTTGATGCACCCCCAAAATCCACACTCACTGGGGTCTGGAAACCATACTAGGTGCCTGGATGATTACACACTCGCTTTATGGGAGTCATAATATCAGATTTCACAGACCAGGGAGATCATTAATGAAATTTTTGTGAATCAGCAGTATGGCTGACAGCGTCGCGAGCCATATAGCATTGCACTGGGTAGCCGGATTACATTCCCAGACACTGCGGGTAACTAGAAATACTGATATATTAGCTTTACAAGTCTGAATCATAGTGCAGGGGAGAATACTCCAGACTCACATCAACACTCAAAATTACTCCGCTTTGGACATGCAAGGGTTGGGACATTAATGAGTCCTTATAGGACGTCCGCTGTGCACGGCTAATTTCATGGAATTAAGGTCGAGAGATGTAAGGAAACGACTCCACCCTCCCATCCCTCTTATAAATAGCGAGGGCGCCCTAACAGCTCCAGCAGCTGTGCAAGAAAAACAGATCCCGTTTCACATCTACAGAAAACGACAACAGGAAATGCAACCGCTTTCCCATATCAGATGTCCGAGCCGCAGAAACGTCTCCACAGAGAAGACCATTCAAAAAACTCTGGTTTTACAATTTGTATTTTTAGCAGGTGAACAAAATGAACGGATTAACCCCATATTAACCACGGCAGAGTCCACAGGTATTTTACGCCGTCATCCCATGCTTCGTACAGTTAAAAAGCAATACGATATATTTATATGGAAGACTAAATCCATAGACTTCTAGGTCACTTTTGTATATTGTAATTCTTCCAAGTAAGAAAACGGGATGTACACTGAAAATAAGATTACTCATGACCGCCAAACTTTACAGGGGATTTCTTATAAAGACAACCCCTTTCTGAATGGAGCTGACCTGGCGATCAGCTGTTTGTCAAGGATTTCTGAAGCCGTATCCATGTCAATCATCTGTGATCGCTGGGAAGGAGGGGGGGTGGAGCTGCTGCCAGTCATAGATCTCCACTGCAGCGGCCACTGCAGGGCAAATGTAGTATTACATGCCGGCCAAATCCATGTAATACATGGACAGTCAGATACATCACTATAGAAATTACCCTAGTGGTGGAAGAAAGCAACTGAGATTTTTAAGTTTGTATGTAAAAGAAGGATAATCTGTACTAATGAAGAAGAGCACCATGCTCCAAATGTTATATGTTGCAAGTGGTAACAGTAATACACTTATTTAAACATACCAGTTTTATGTCAAATCTTAAAATATGAGCACTTATATCCGTATGAATTTAACCACTCTTTAAGATCGAAGGTTTGAAAAATATGGTGAAATATAAAAGAACTTCGTGCAAAATTACTACAGCTTGCAGGAGGTCGCTTAATGTATAGAGAGAGAGCTGTCAATCAATACAGATCTGCAAGGTCCGAAACACTGGCAATGGGTTGGTTGTAAAGCAACGACAAAACTTTTCATCAACCATATAAGCAAGCAGGCAAAAAGTTCATAGGTTACAAAAATGTCCAAATTTTTTACTTTTTTTTAGTGAAATGTACAGTTTTTAATATCTGCAAAGATCAGCAAAGTTACAGGAAGCAGATCAATTCCAAGGCTAGCTCTCAGATGTGCTGTGCACTCCCTGCCGGGAGCAGGTCATAGACCCTCTGTACACAGATATTTACTGGACAAAATAATATTTATTAGAACAAAATCTCTTCCCCTTAACAGCGGGCTAGAGGCTCTGCAGACAACAGGCTGCGGTCTTCTTTCCCAGACAAAAGGGCTAAAGGCAAAAAAAAAGGGGAGTAAACAGAAAACCAGATCCAGCAATGCCCCGTCCACCCACCTGCAGGGCGGCGAACATCATCATCTCTTCCTCCGTACACTCGATCTCCTCCAGAAGAATGCACCATTTTGCTTGTTCGAAGAGCTGGTTGATGCGGATGGCGTCATACTACAACACATACGAAAAAGTCAGTAAAAAGGGCCACTGCCGGCCCCTACAAATAAGATAAACCAAGTCTCAAAAAAAAAAAAATTGAAGAAAAATAAGTCTTGTAAAAATCCTGCAAAGAACAGAGAGGTTAATTTCCTCCTTCCATTTTTAAAACGGACCGATTGTTAAGGGGGCAGGGCCTGTTCTGGTCTTCCTATTGAAGACAGATGAGTGGAGGAGGGCTCCTGCTGCAGCCAGATGCCTTACAGGCAAAGACAGGTTTGTGAGAATCAGGACACTTCAATACACAATATCCAACCAAGAGTTGGGGTGGAGTCGACTGTAGACCTTACAAGACGCGAAATCTGGTAAGATCCACAGAACTCGAATTATTCTCTATCCCTTAAGGTTTTTCACAATTCTGATGCATGCTTACTTGGGGCCAACAATTTTAATTTAGATCAAATGTTCATAAGATCCACCACGTTCAAAGACAAGTTGTACCTTTCATTTATTAAGAGGGACGTGTCCTATTTTAATAAAGACATCACATTGTCACAACCCCGCCCCTTTTATGGGTTCAGTCATATACCGTCATTAAGGGCACTCATGGTCATGGGCACTGGCTTCATAGAAAAGGACTGCGGAAGATACTGGTATTTTTACTTTAAGCTTTTTTTTTTTTTTTTTTTTCAACACATCTGCTGTGGTAGGGGTCACGAGTCAAGTTTTTTGTCGACAGAGTATATAAAAAAAAAAATGTCTATTGCAGAACTTAGGTAGTAGTTACTACTTTGCGGTTGTATGTATCTTGTAATAGCGTCTCAGCACATTCTGTATCTGCCTTAGTCATTTCCTGTTCACACTTGGGTTACCTCTATCCATATATATTTAGGAATAACATCCTTATGAAATATACAGGTTGGGAAAAACTTTTGTTCCATTCAAGGAGCAAATCCCAAAAAAGTTTACAAGCGTCACCGTGAGGAAACGTCTTGACCACGAGACCCTATAGCCCCCTCTGGGCAGCCTGTCAGCTATGAATCAAGCCAAATAATTATGCCTTGAATATTAGTCATAGAGAATGGACCATGAAGACACTAGAGGAGTTGTGGGGCCCAGTCCTGGAAATATGGAACGTCATCACACATTTATGGCCAAGAGCGGGTAGATATTTTGTTTTCGACACATTAGGTCAACATGAAGTCCAGTGTTCGGTCTTATGTAAGCAAGTATTTGAGTGGTTCCATAAAGCAATGGTTGGCTAAATAGAAAACATGGTGACACCCTTGAAGGAGTCGACCCAATTGGGGGTCCTAAAGCGGTAACACAAGATGAGATATATGGCTGCTTTCTTCCAAGAAAAACACCATTCCAAGGGCTACCTAAGTGAATGGGGTTGAGATGCAATACCAGACACAGCCTATGGACAAGAGTGGCGCTGTTTCTAAACGATTGCAGCCATTTCAGATCTCAAACAAGACCTTTTGGCTAGCCTTCAAAAAAAAAGGATGACAGTGGTTCATAGGTTTTAAAGACTACAATGGTGAACATTGGCCTTGGTCATTGTTAGTAGGTATAAACCTTTAAAAAAAAAAAAAATAGAACATGCTGGTCAGTCCCTGAATTACCTTAGGATTTAAATCAAAGAAGCTGTAATACTTAAATCGAAGTAGTAAAGCATCATTTTCTTTCACATCTTGTTCCATAAGAGATCGGGAGGAGTCTAACCAACTGCAAAATAAAGAAAAAAATATGTAATAAAAAATTTCAAACAAAAATAAATTCAAAAACATTTTTTAAAATGTCTTACCCCTGATTTATTTTGGCTTTGTCAAGTAGGGTTTGGGGCTTGTACAATTTGGCGAGGATATCTGGCGAGGTGATTGGTTGGTTGACGGCCAGTATGCCAGGATTGCCCTCTGACAAGGCACTATCTCCAAACCATGCTGAAGTGGGTGAAAGAGGACTGCCATCACGAGAGTCATACGTCGGGGTCATGGTTTTACTATATAAGCCAGGACTGGAATAAATACTTCCTAAAGAAATGGGAAGGGAAAAAAAAAAAAAAATATTCATTAAAAACGTTTGTTTTTCTTAACATTTTTTTTATTCTTTTTATCCAAATATCTTTAAAAATGTGAAAACGATCAAATCACAACACAAGTCATTTCCCGCATGCTACAGGAGTCAAACAATATGCAAAAAAAGGTGGGAAACAAAAAGGGGCAAAGAGAGAAGTGTCACAGAGACAAAGAAAGAGAAGACTCACCTTTGACGGGCCCAATATAAAGAACATCATTTCCTATAGAAAGGAGAGGAAAAGGAAAAGAAAGGAAATGAGACAGCCAGAGAAAGTAAAGAGAAGGATGGTGCTCTGTCAGCAGAACAAATGGACACCCATAACCCAGCCCTACCTATAAGAAAAAAAAAAAATAAATATCCCAAAAACAAACAAACAAATAACCTTTTAGATCTTGTTTTATATGGAACAGTCTAAAACTTTGTTAAAGGGGGTGGGTCTTTATTTTTGGAGCACATGTAGCGGGCCAAACTTTCCAATTCCATCCTCATGTGCCGATTGCTGGGACTATATCTAAAAAGGAAGCGGGTGGGGTGGCATTGGGTGTATTTTTACATAGGTCTCATCTAGACTTACAAGTTACAAACAGTAAAAAAATATATATATTGTACTCCGATTTCAACAGGACCCGGATCTATTGTTCCCTGTTAACAGCCATTCCAGTCTGATCATTACTCCTATACCCAAAGCGCTAAGAACCTCCAGATACATTTAAGGACTGTGGACATTAGATGTAGGGGTCCTTTATGTCGGAGGAGTTCACCTGGCCCTATTGGATGGGTAGGATTATTTCTCGTGGGGACTGGTTTAGCCTACACCATGAACAGATATACATAAAGGATAGATATAGGAAATTATACAGATAGACATGGGTTCTTGACCCTATACTGACCAGTCCCTGGGGTCAACGGCCCATCAAGTTCCAGAATGTTCTCTTCGGTTTGATTATCTTCAATCTTTTTCTTTTTTTTCTTTGTTGGATCCCTTGGTTTCCGTAAAAGCGATAGTTCCTCTGGATGTCGGATATCTGCAGAAAAAAAAATAAAAAATAAAAAAAAAAAAAAAATCTCACGTATACTTACAATTCAAGGAAGTATCAAAGAAATAAACTATCCTCAAAAAAAATCATCATTCTGATAATCTGGCAACCAGTAAGGGTATGTTCACACGGCTTATCTGCCGGTTTTAATGCCGTAAACGACCCTAAAAACGGCAAAAAATACGGAGGCTGAACGCTTCGTAACATCTGCCCATTAATTTCAATGGGAAAAACGGCGTTTCGTTCCCACGGGGAGTTTTTTTTACACGCAGTTTGTAAAAGCGGTGCGTAAAAAACGGCCTTGTAAAAAATGAGTGCATGTCAACTCTTGAGCCATTTTTTGGAGCTGTTTTTCATAGTCTGAATAGAAAAACAGCTCCAAAAACGGACGTAAAAAAAAACGCATCAAAAACGCCTGGTGCATAAAAAAAAAAAAAAAAATGCTGAAAATCAGAGGCGGGTTTCCCTTGAAAACAGCTCCGTATTTTACAGCCGTTTTTATTTTGCCGTGTGAATATAGCCTTATACAGAAAAGCACGGCTGATCCAAACATGGAGGTAAAAGCATCAGACTTGGAGGAATGGATTATCAGATGCTGGAGATTTTTATGGTGTAAAATGCCCTTTAGGGTCCCCAGGACAATAGTATTAAAGCTGCTGAACCATCAAGTATTTTGTAACTCAACACGGATTGAGAAATCACATTTTGAGAGCCGGGTCATTGGCCACGAACACGAAGACTTAAAAAGTCATGTATTTAAACTGGCAGCACAAGGAATTTCTTGCCTGGCCTTGAAAGGACGCGCAGACAAACAGCCTTTTAAGGGGAAAGTAGATTTGCTGTATATTATGCAATATTTGACAGATGAAAGCATGAAAAGTTTTACAGCGAGAGAGACAGAGACCGAGGGGCAAGAAGCGCTGACACAACAATTGTCGCAGCGCGGGGCTTAGTTTGTGCCCTGGTTTGTATGATCGTGAAAGAACGTGACATTTGCTTAATAATCCCAACGCCCGTCAGATCCCGTGTATGTCAAATAGACGCTGAGCGACACCCAGGTACTCGAAGAACAGGGCACCACTTTATTCTGCTTCATCTGCTAATTGGGGCAAATATGCGTCATTACGTAGCACAAGTCACATTCATACTTGTCACAAACTGAAGACGTATTAATGTGAAGAACTGGCAAAAGAGGTTCCTTTTACACTGGCAAATGAGCAAACATGTTATACTCTCTACAGGAGAGAGGACACAGCCGACCATAAGAGCTTACACTCTACAGGAGAGAGGACCCTGCCGACCATAAGAGCTTACACTCTACTGGAGAGAGGACCCTGCTGCTCATATGAGCTTACTCTCTACAGGAGAGAGGACCCAGCCGACCATAAGAGCTTACACTCTACTGAAGAGAGGACCCTGCTGCTCATATGAGCTTACTCTCTACAGGAGAGAGGACCCAGCCGACCATAAGAGCTTACACTCTACTGGAGAGAGGACCCTGCTGCTCATATGAGCTTACTCTCTACAGGAGAGAGGACCCAGCCGACCATAAGAGCTTACACTCTACAGGAGAGAGGACCCTGCTGCTCATATGAGCTTACTCTCTACAGGAGAGAGGACCCAGCCGACCATAAGAGCTTACACTCTACAGGAGAGAGGACCCTGCTGCTCATATGAGCTTACTCTCTACAGGAGAGAGGACCCAGCCGACCATAAGAGCTTACACTCTACAGGAGAGAGGACCCTGCTGCTCATATGAACTTACACTGTACAGGAGAGAGAGGTCCCTGCTGACCATAAGATCTTACACACTATAGGAGAGAGGAACCTGTCCAGAAGAGCATACAATCTAAATGGAGTGGGGGTAGTGTCACAATAGGTACATGGTGCTAATTTTGTCCAAGGGTTCAGCCTTTGTAATGGGAACATAAATAAAACTGCATGAACCAGTCACCCCGCCAGTATCTGACCCAACACAAAGCGCACAGTGATGCGACATGGGTGTCTAGTAGAGGACAGGGTGGAATGAAGATCTCGGTGACCAGGTTGATTATAGGCCATGGACATGGGTTATGTGATCAGCCTCCTTGAAGAACTGGGAAAATTAGGCTCAAGATTAATGGTCTGGGGAGTTCCACAGAATAGGTGCAGCACGGGAGAAGATCTGCACATAGAAAGAAGATAATGTACTAAATCATTGGCTATTCCGAGAGAAACCCTTGAATCCATGGCTCGTGTTACATAAAAAAATGTATCTACAACCAATTGCTGAAGCCTCTATAACCGCATGATAGAGAAGTATGAAAAAACCCAAAAACAAACCACAGGATAAAAGCTAAAGCTTGGAGATCCTGTACATGGCATTGTTTGAGGCAGTGTTTGAAGGAAACACTTGTGTGTGGGCACTTCCTAACATGCAGTAGTAACTTATATAAACCAGTCCTGTATCCGGTTACAAGCTTTGAAGTCCCTGGCAGCTGTGGGAGGGGGTGAAGCAGCTAAATCTGTTGTGTAACTGAGGTTCAAAGACTGCATCCCCCTCCCACCCGGAGAGATACACGAACCCTGTGCGGTGTGTGGCCGGAGCAGCGATGCAGGAACCCAGTGTTATGTCGGCCATACTAGTGATGTGCCCGGATTACCCATCATGAAGTCATGGCTTGCAACTACAGAGACCCTATAGCCAAGAACAGGGTAAATACTACATGCGAAGTGCAGCCACATTCATAAAACTATATAGAAAAACGTTAAAGAACATTCCCCGTAAATGAGGACAACATGAATGTATCAGGTAGGGCTTATAAAAAGCACCAAAATATAAAAAGGATAAGAACATATATACTAACCCTAAATATACAACTCCGACAACACATAAATCAGTTAATGGCATTAGTCGCTGTATCCATTCCCAAAAGTCATTCACTTGGGTTCCTGAGATTTTGCTTGAGTAGATCCTCATGCATGCAACTGTATAACGGAGAGCTTGCCTCAGGAGGACGACCCCTATCCATGCCGTGTGCATGACCCCAGAATACGAAAATGACACCTAAATTAGGAACATGGTTGATGTGGAGCTAGGAGACTCTTTGAAAGTTTTAAAGGGGGTGTCTCAGATGGACGCTGCAGGTCCTTCTTCCCCACATCCCGACGATCTTCCGAAACCACATCTGGTTATACATTTCCAATGCAGCGGCCACAGCTCATTCAAATTAATGGCCGTCATTTAAAGTAAGGACATGCTGGGTCAGCCAGAGAGAGGGGGGGGGGGGGGCGGCGTCCACAGCAGAGAACGCCCCTCTATGATGATAAAGCAAATTCTTTAATGGCGGCAATATTTGGTCATCCAGCTTTATGAGAAAGACTATAGTAAATATAGATTTTGGAACAAGATGGTAGGAGTTGATTCAAAGACTTAATTTTCCCCACTCCCAGTGCAACCAGTGTGACCCCGACCTTATAGACAGTAAGCTCACTTGGCCAAGACTCTCACTATACGTCATATGCAAAAGCCTGAAGGCATCAATTAAAGCAAGATCACCTTTGCCGGGTTTGGGGCGTCCTGCGCGGTGCCGTGTACTGCCTGCAAATTAGATTTACAAGGAAGATATTCCACTGGGATCTGTCTGTCTGGAAACAAAGTCTCTGTGCAATATAAACAGATGTAATGGCACAAGGAAACATCCAGCGTTCTGGTAACAAGAGAACCCACGAGAGTCCCAAACACAACAAGACTACATGGTGCAACAAGGACGGCAATATGTCTGGAAACTGCCTTCTGGTTCATGCAGAAAAATATCAGGGGGCGGCAAAAATCCAAATCTTCTCCCTGATATTTAACAAATGGGGAGACAAAAAGTTACCTAACCCTTTACATGCCAACTAACAACTGAAGGCCTTTACCTGTAGCATAGTATAGAGGAGTTTGAAGTTCTCCTATACTACACCACACTGGAGAGCTGACAGATCCTCTATACTACACCACACAGGAGAGCTGGCAGATCCTCTATACTACACCACACAGGAGAGCTGACAGCTCCTCTATACTACACCACACAGGATAGCTGACAGATCCTCTATACTACACCACACAGGAGAGCTGACAGCTCCTCTATACTACACCACACAGGAGTGCTGACAGATCCTCTATACTACACCACACAGGAGAGCTGACAGATCCTCTATACTACACCACACAGGAGAGCTGACAGCTCCTCTATACTACACCACACAGGAGTGCTGACAGATCCTCTATACTACACCACACAGGAGAGCTGACAGATCCTCTATACTACACACACAGGAGTACTGACAGATCCTCTATACTACACCACACAGGAGAGCTGACTGATCCTCTATACTACACCACACAGGAGAGCCGACAGCTCCTCTAAACTACACCACACAGGAGAACTGACAGCTCCTCTATACTACATCACACAGGAGAGCTGACGGATCCTCTATACTACACCACACAGGAGTACTGACAGCTCCTCTATACTACACCACACAGGAGAGCTGACAGCTCCTCTATACTAAACCACACAGGAGACCTGACAGCTCCTCTATACTACACCACACAGGAGAGCCGACAGCTCCTCTATACCACACCACACAGGAGTACTGACAGACCCTCTATACCACACCACACAGGAGAGCTGACAGCTCCTCTATAGTACACCACACAGGAGAGCTGACAGATCCTCTATACTACACCACACAGGAGAGCTGACAGCTCCTCTATACTACACCACACAGGAGTACTGACAGCTCCTCTATACTACACCACACAGGAGAGCTGACAACTCCTCTATACTACACCACACAGGAGAGCCGACAGATCCTCTATACTACAACACACAGGAGAGCCGACAGCTCCTCTATACTACACCACACCACACCGGAGAGCTGACAGATCCTCTATACTACACCACACAGGAGAACTGACAGCTCCTCTATACTACACCACACCGGAGAGCTGACGGATCCTCTATACTACACCACACTGGAGAGCTGACAGATCCTCTATACACCACACAGGAGTACTGACAGATCCTCTATACTACACCACACAGGAGTACTGACAGCTCCTCTATACTACACCACACAGGAGAGCTGACAGCTCCTCTATACTACACCACACAGGAGAGCTGACAGCTCCTCTATACTACACCACACAGGAGAGCCGACAGCTCCTCTATACTACACCACACAGGAGTACTGACAGACCCTCTATACTACACCACACAGGAGAGCTGACAGCTCCTCTATACTACACCACACAGGAGAGCTGACAGATCCTCTATACTACACCACACAGGAGAGCTGACAGCTCCTCTATACTACACCACACAGGAGTACTGACAGCTCCTCTATACTACACCACACAGGAGAGCTGACATCTCCTCTATACTAAACCACACAGGAGAGCTGACAGCTCCTCTATACTACACCACACAGGAGAACCGACAGATCCTCTATGCTACACCACACAGGAGAGCCGACAGATCCTCTATACTACAACACACAGGAGAGCCGACAGCTCCTCTATACTACACCACACAGGAGAGCCGACAGCTCCTCTATACTACACCACACCACACAGGAGAGCTGACAGCTCCTCTATACTACACCACACAGGAGAACTGACAGCTCCTCTATACTACATCACACAGGAGAGCTGACAGATCCTCTATACTACACACAGGAGAGCTGACAGATCCTCTATACTACATCACACAGGAGAGCTGACAGATCCTCTATACTACATCACACAGGAGAGCTGACAGATCCTCTATACTACACCACACAGGAGAGCTGACAGCTCCTCTATACTACACCACACAGGAGAGCTGACAGCTCCTCTATACTACACCACACAGGAGAGCTGACAGCTCCTCTATACTACACCACACAGGAGAGCCGACAGATCCTCTATACTACAACACACAGGAGTACTAACAGACCCTCTATACTACACCACACAGGAGAGCTGACAGCTCCTCTATACTACACCACACAGGAGAGCTGACAGATCCTCTATACTACACCACACAGGAGAGCTGACAGCTCCTCTATACTACACCACACAGGAGTACTGACAGCTCCTCTATACTACACCACACAGGAGAGCCGACAGCTCCACTGCTGTGGCAGTTCAGCCTGGTCATAGTGACATGGTGAGGATTCAGTTGTCAACCACAAAAACAAAGTTTTACATTCTGCATATAGTACAAACTTTAGAAACTTGAAAAGGGAACAGACCCCTATAAATGAGGCTACCGAAAAAAATGCTGAAAGACAGCGCCATTCTTTGAATATAAAGTCTCCTTCCTCAGTTCTGCATTTTGATCATATTTGTAAAAGGAATAAGTATATACCCCCACCTCCTTGAAAATAAACACACTTGAGATTATTGCGGCGACTCCCCGAGTTGTGGAATGTATGGCCGATGAAAGTGTTGCTTCGTGCCTGTAGGGAACAATCCCCTCTCTATTGGCTGACCTTTCCCTGTCCCTATAACAATCACAGTCTGTAAGGGATTTAAATTCTTACAGTCCTCACCAAGAGGGGGCTCGTCACATCCCACAAAGTGACCACTATGCTGCCCATCATCCGCACAGCCGTTCCACACAATTAGCTACATTGAAACTGGCTCATTAAAACAGACCATTCAGCAGACATCAATCAATACAAGGCATGTATTATAATGAAGTCGCTGATCATTGGGCAGGGGAGGAGGGGGGGGGGGTATTTGTAAAATAAAATTCTGCAATAAAATTACAACCCTCGTCTTTTAAATCAATAAAGAGGATCAGCAGAAAGATTTACAGCCGCATCAGGTTTTTACATGACGAGACGAATTTCTTTTACATCTGTGATAAAATCAAGGGGAAGGTGGAGAAAAACAGCGGAGCGACCTTTGACATTTATCATGTTTTCATTCAAGTAGAATAATAAAAATTATATCTCTATATATATATATATATATATATATATATATACACATTTCTGGTGCGAATTTAAAAAGGAACAGTAACTATTAAAGTGGCTGGCTTTGCGTCTGAATGCAACTTTAACATTTTCTATGGAAGCAACTTTGTTGCAAGTCAAGATCGGGAATCTAGACAACTATGTCTTTGAAGCCCTGTATCCAAAAAAATTACAGATCCAAGCCCTATCCTAAAATATTAAGAAATTTATCAGCACAGAATTTCTGACAATCGGAAAACATAGGAAATCTTGTCAATGGTTCAACTAACGACTTTTCCACTACGGAACCGTATTTCCCCTTCTTAGGAAATCATGGATTTAGATTTTAGCCTCCAGGTTGGAACGACCGTTCTATAAAGAGAAAATTGATGGTTGAAGAATTGGCGCAAACATATTTGTGATTTCTACAAAAGAAAGTTCAGTAAAACACGGTTTTAGAATAGCCGCAAGAGACAAAAATGACGCCCACAATTACATAATACGGCATTACCAGAAAACGCTGCAACAAAATTACAGTCCATTCAAGGTCTACAACCTCAGGTCACAAGGTTTACCAAACAGGAAGACACAACCTGCCGCACACTGATGTGAGACATTCGACGGCTCCTTGATACTTTGTCTCTTACCCCCCTGTTGACATGAAGCACGCTGTAAACACGCGAATAACATTTCTACCATTTAAACAGCTGGCGGCCTGATTTTTTTTTTTTTCAACTTACTGAAGGTCTTGCAAATGTCAGAGACTGATTTGAAGACCCGGTCGGAGAAGTTCACCTTCACTTTGACGTATTTCATGTTCGGAAGCTGCAGTCGGAGCAATTTGTGCTGAGGGGTGAACTGCAATCTAGCGTCTGCTTGGATGCCATATTTGTCTAAGGTCCAATGAGTCTTCAGGAGCCATGTTTTCTTCTTCTCCCACCACAAGGCGTGATCGGACCAGTCTTTCTTTACATCTGAAAGAAACAAAAATATGCGATCAGTTGTTTTTTTCATACCTTGTAAAAGAGACGTAATCTATGTAAATCAAAGCTTAAAAAGTAACTAAACGTTCAAAAAACTTCGGACATGTCAGAAGTTTTGATCAGTGGGGGTCCGAGCACGGAGACCCTCACTGATCGCTAAAACCAAACGGCAAAAGCGCTGAGCCGCTTTGTCCCTGATCGGCTTTTTCTCAGAAAGCTGAGCAGTTGGTGTACGGACTCAATAGAAAGTGTATGAGTCCATACACCGCTACATCGGCTTTCCGAGAAAAGCCAATCAGAAGCGAAGCGTCTCAGAGCTCACCCGAGCGTTTCTGCCGCTTCTTTTTAGCGATCAGTGGGGGTCTTCGTGCTTGGAACCCCACCAATCAGAAGTTCTGACATGCCAGAAGTTTTGAAAGTGAAGTTACTCTTTAATATTAATATCGGCAGCGCTGAGAGAGAGGTCATATAACATGTCCCTACAGCACTGATTTAAAGGGGAACTCCAACAAAAATGGAGCTTCCCACATGCTATAAAAAGGAAGCATCGGTAGATCGTTTTCAGGAAATCCATGGGCTCACTCCTTTAGAAGTTTAAAAACTTTAGATTCCACTAACCCCTTTGACACTGCAAGAATCTAGCAACAACCAGTTCAGATTTGACAGGGTTTACTCTTTAAGGGGAACCTCTCCATATAGGGAGTTAATCACATAGCATATATATGGAATTTACAAAAACTTTAAAGGGATTGTTTGGTTTGAACAACCAATTTTTAGAGGATTGGTTCCCTGGCATAAAAGCGGATCATAAATGGGTTCCCCTGGTGGAACACCATAGGAATATCCTTTGCTTCCAGGAGAACCTCAATGAAAATACACGTTAAGGGCTCACGCACACAACTATTTTCTCCAGTGTCCTATTGTGTTTTTTTTTTTTTTTGAGTATAGCATACTGAACCATTCGTTTCTATGGGGCCATGCACACAACCGTTTTTTTTTGTAGATCCTTTATCAGTTCTGCAAAATGTTCTACTCTTGTCCATGTTTGCGAACGGTCTCACCCATTCTCGTGTAGTATGGGTCGCCAAAAAAATAAAAAAAAATAAATTGGACAGCATCCATGTTTTGCGGTCTGCAAAGCAGAAACGGTCGGGTGCATGACTCCTTAATGGAGTGTTGCAGAGAACCCTTTGAGATCAATGGTACTTTTCTGATTTGAGTGAACCCAGGCAGTGATCCAGAACAGCCGCACTTGACAAACCAGGGATCTGGCTAAGTCCCCATGCACACAACCGTATTTTCATCTATCCGTAGATACTGTCCGTAAATACGGATCCCTAGTCATCCGTAAGCTATCAGTATATACGGAACGTTATCCACAAATACGGTCTGTAGTGCATCCGTATATGCGGATCCGTAATTTAAAAAAATAAAAAGGGAGGCTGCAGATTATGTCAGCAACACGTTTCATAGCAACGCTACCACACATCCATGGCCGTCCATATTTACGGACGACTTCTATGGGAGAGTCCGTGGCAGAATTACGGACAAGAATAGGACGGGTTCTATCATTTTTTCAGCACGGACACCCATCCGTAAAAATACTGAAAGGTGTCCGTGGTCAATAGAAATAAATGCATCCGTAATTACGGATTAAATATATGGTCGTGTGCATGGGGCCTAGCCGAGGAAGAGCTGGGGAAGGGGGGGGGGGGAAATAAAAGGGGTTTTCAGTACCCCAATAAAACACACACATGAAATAATAATAAATTGTAGGCAAACAACGTAACAAGCTTTCAGAAGTCATATTAGTTGACCATTATATATTCTAGTAACTGTTCCCGATATCTTGAGCGGATAAAGGTCTTGTGAGACTTGGGTTTCCTTAGAGACATCCTGAAGCCGGGGCTGGTGACATTAATTTCATTCTGCGCCATGCTCAGCCGTGGAGCAGTTCAATTAGGGCGAATAACTCAATTAGAAGGAGACCCAGTAAAGGGGATTTATCCAGTTTTCATGGCTTGGACATCACAGCCAAGATGATGCCAACATGAATTTACAGCCTAATGAAGCCATTGTAATTCAAGCCGCACACTGGTTACATCAATATCAATCCAAGGACGCTACGCCGGAGAGCGGGAAACAGTCCTTGAAAAAAAATAGATACATTACTAAAATGTCCCCCTGAAAGACGAAATTTCAAGTCCGGAACAATAGCTTTGTATCTAATGTTGCACATAAAAGAGAATATATATATTGTAACATTTATGATCGCTTCCGTAAACGAGTCCATCAGAGCTGTATAGTACAAAGAGGGACAGAAGCCAAGTACATGACATACCGCACACAGGACTCATAAGCAACACTTTCCCATAATGCTATTTTTTCTGAACTGCTATGAAATACTAATTCTAGCCCAATTAGAAAATTCACCTACCCGTCAAAATAGATTCTTGTATATAGGGGGCAGTATTATGGTAATTATATTCTTGTATATAGGGGTCAGTTGTCTACTATAATACTGCTCCTATATACAAGAATATAACTACTATAATACTGCCCCTATATACAAGAATATAACTACTATAATACTGCCCCCTATATACAAGAATATAACTACTATAATACTGCCCCCTATATACAAGAATATAACTACTATAATACTGCCGCCTATATACAAGAATATAACTACTATAATACTGCCCCCAATATAGGAAATCCTGGACCTAACAAGAATTTCAATACCAATTTTATTACCACCTATAACAAAGGTAATAAGTCTATCAGAGCTATCCTAGGTAAGCATTGGCACATTATCAAGAATGACCCTTACTTGAAAGACCTGGTCCCCATAAAACCGAGTATTACCTTCAGGCGGTCTTCCACCCTTAAAAATATCCTGGCTCCTAGTAGAATCAAAAAACCTCAAATACCCGACACTAACTTCCTCTCGGATCTCAAAAGGTTCATACAAATGTGGTCGGCCACGCTGTTTATGCTGTGACATTATTAATCATAACAAACATACATACACATCCTCAGTTACCGATGAAAAGTTTCAAATCAGAACGTTTCTCAACTGCGGCAGCTCGTATGTCGTTTACCTTATAGAATGCCCCTGTCAACTACAGTACATAGGCAGGACTACGCAATGCCTACGGACCCGGGTTAATAACCACCGTTTCAATATCAAAACTGGTTTTCTAAAACACAGTGTTTCTCGCCACTTTGCTCAACTACATAAATGCCAATTTAATGAAATCCGCATTACTCCTATTGAGCATATTCACCCCGATGTCCCAAACAGGTTCAATAAGTTGAAACAAAGAGAGAATTTTTGGATATTTAAAATGGATACATTACACCCCAGAGGCCTGAACGACATCTCAGAGTCATCCTTGGACTAGTCCTACCAATAGTTATTAATTCCCCTAATTACGATATGCCTTGACCCGTCTAGTAAACACACTAAGACGCACATACATTTACCTTCATAATCTCCTAATCAGAACCTAGCGATCACATATACAATCAAATACCGTCTTCTTCCAAACAACCTCTATATGTGAATAAACCATTCAAATTGTCTCAACTAAAAAAACTTCTGACTCGTCAGTTGTCGACAAAATCCCCCCCCCTCCTTTTTTACCTATATTGTGAATTAGAATTCGTTCACACAAATCTCTACTTACTTTTTCAGCAATAGTTCTGTCCATCTATGTACTTAATGACATCCCACACGATTCCCCGGACTTTGCGTGCCATTCTGCGTTCCACCATGCGCTCCACCGTATGCGGTCCACCACCTAACTTTGGCCTGCCTCGGCTTCCGTAGTTTAAGTAATCTCCATGACTACGGCCCGCATTGACCCAAACAAATCCCCATCTACTACATCAATAAAAATAATAACAACACCGAATAAAAGTAACACACTTATGTTACAGTATCACTAACGGAAAATAAACCTTTACAGACCACATTATGAGAAAAACCTCTTTACTTAAAATATTTACGTTCTAGGTGCTGTTACAACATTTGACTTATATAAAAATCACGCAAAACATTTTTATACTATATTTTAATATCCCAAGTTTTTATTCATTTAATCATATGTTCCCATTCTAATCGTAATTCAATTTGACCATTTCTTTTATTCTGTCTGATATTTGTTTGAACTTTGACCCACCATGTTTTGGCGGTTTTTTCCTTGCCAATTCTGTTCCATCTGAACTGGGCCAATCAGTACCCAGTGTTGTATATATATACCAGCATGTTTTAAACTGAAATTTTATGCCTGATGAAGACGCCAGTTCGGCGTCGAAACGCGTTGCAATAAAGCACCTATTTAAACCAAGGAAGAGTCTACTCGTTTCTCCATCGTACCTGATCCACGCAGCAGCGCCAATATAGATCCCCTCGTTTTCTACATTTATCCACTATACACCAGCGGTACCTTTGGTCACCGGTCCGGATCTGGCAGCAGCACCTGTGGACCCTTTTCCTCGCGCATTACCTATGGCTTTCTGGTGAGCATAGTATCTTCTTTCCTCCATTAGCCTATCCTAAACCTACTTCACTATGTGGCGCCGTGGTTTTTTCTCTATTTGTTATATACAAGAATATAACTACTATAATACTGCCCCTATATACAAGAATATAACTACTATAATACTGCCCCCTATATACAAGAATATAACTACTATAATACTCCCCCTATATACAAGAATATAACTACTATAATACTGCTCCTATATACAAGAATATAACTACTATAATACTGCCCCCTATATACAAGAATATAACTACTATAATACTGCCCCTATATACCAGAATATAACTACTATAATACTGCTCCTATATACAAGAATATAACTACTATAATACTGCCCCTATATACAAGAATATAACTACTATAATACTGCCGCCTACATACAAGAATATAACTACTATAATACTGCCTGCTATATACAAGAATATAACTACTATAATACTGCCCCCTATATACAAGAATATAACTACTATAATACTACCCCTATATACAAGAATATAACTACTATAATACTGCCCCTATATACAAGAATATAACTACTATAATACTGCCTCCTATATACAAGAATATAACTACTATAATACTGCCCCTATATACAAGAATATAACTACTATAATACTGCTCCTATATACAAGAATATAACTACTATAATACTGCTCCCTATATACAAGAATATAACTACTATAATACTGCCTCTATATACAAGAATATTACTATAATACTGCCCCTATATACAAGAATATAACTACTATAATACTGCCCCCTATATACAAGAATATAACTACTATAATACTGCCGCCTACATACAAGAATATAACTACTATAATACTGCCCCCAATATACAAGAATATAACTACTATAATACTGCCCCCTATATACAAGAATATAACTACTATAATACTGCCACCTATATACAAGAATATAACTACTATAATACTGCTCCTATATACAAGAATATAACTACTATAATACTGCCTCCTATATACAAGAATATAACTACTATAATACTGCCCCTATATACAAGAATATAACTACTATAATACTGCTCCTATATACAAGAATATAACTACTATAATACTGCTCCCTATATACAAGAATATAACTACTATAATACTGCCTCTATATACAAGAATATTACTATAATACTGCCCCCTATATACAAGAATAGAACTACTATAATACTGCTCCTATATACAAGAATATAACTACTATAATACTGCTCCTATATACAAGAATATAACTACTATAATACTGCCCCTATATACAAGAATATAACTGCTATAATACTGCCCCTATATACAAGAATATAACTACTATAATACTGCCCCCTATGTATAAGAATACACATTAATAGGGCCCAATGGGTACAAAATGTACACCCATTTTATGGATCCAGAAATGGGTGTACGTTTTTGTCAATTCCCATACTCCTCTTGACAGCTCATAGAAAATGCATTACTCCCCAGGGGACAACAATAAGTACAGGGGAAAGCTCCTTCCAGGGTAAAGAAAATACCATTATGGCTCAGGATGGAGCAGAGGGGACATTAATATTTCTAATTCTATTATTTACTGTTTAATTTTAGTTTCTTAACAATATTTAGATATAATGGAGACCATATCTGGCCATAGACAAAAATATCATGGATTTTGAATCATACCCAGAATGGCCATATATGCACTGGATTTCCATAATGCAAGGGGGTATTAAAAGGTGTTTGGTACTTGCTCATCTCCCAGGACATCAAAAAAGGGGGGTGGGCAAAAAACAGAAGAAAAAAAACAAAAGACGTCCACCTATCAATCACTTCTGGCTACTAAGGATCTACGAGGCACTATAAATATTAGGTGGTCAGCAGGTCCAGTTGAAGCCTTTGGGATCTCGCCAGCTTTAGGTAACACTTTTAGCCACGTCTAACAAATCCATTAATCCATATTCACGTCAAAAGAGATAATGGACTATTGTCTACTTCATAACGCAGCGACAATACATGGGTGGTCTTCTATTAATGGTTCTTCAGAAGCCAAGGAACCAAAATTCTGCTGCAGGGAAAATATGAACACGTGGGTGGAAAGCTAAGCAGCCACAACTATGTAACGCATGTCATGTCCTATACCATACAGTGAATGTATCAATACACACATTCAGGAATACAATAAAGAACCATTGTACAAAAATTAATAAAAAATTATATATATAATAATTTAGGACATTTAGGGTTGGGGAATCTCAAGTGGGATGGGGATCCTAAATTAAAGAGCAACAGACGTAATTCTCAGTCTCTCCACCTGCACATGATCTTCCAGCTAGGAATGCAAGTTTGTCAATCTAGTTCCTTCTCAATGCCAAGTAGGACACTTATTGTCCTCCTTTATTAGCAGTTCTTTAATGCTGGCAAGAAGCCACTTGAGATTTGGCACAAGAACCTCAGATCCACACGGCTTCTCTAAAAAGTTCCACTAACATACTACCCAGGAGTGTAAATTTGGTACTAAAAATTAGGGTCCAAATAATTTTCCAGGACCTGATCAAGTAGAAAGGGTTAACATTTAGGTCTAGTTAGTGAAAAGTGCAATTAGACCATAAAACCAAAAAGGTGTGGTTGAGGCGATCCATTTTTGCAAAGAAGGAGCCCCCATTGATAAGATGAAATCAGTGGTAATCTTTTTAGACCCCACCAGCAAGTGTTAGATTTCCCAACAGCGACCACCACTGGTGACATGAAGCATTACATGGCCCCCATTGAAACCAATGAATGATCAGTCTACTGTATAGACATGCTGGGTCCTCCAGAGCGAGAGACGCCCTTTGTGGCAGTATTTGAATGGGTTATTTATTTATTATTTAAAATGGAATTAGATCATCAGAAAGCCCATAAAAAGGTTGGATTACCACCAGCCTGTATCTATATTTCGTAAAAGAGACAAAAAAAAAACCCCACAACCACAGCTTGACTGCTTTGAAACTTCAAAGAACGTGCAAGCCCTTTTAAGTTTTACTAGAAAGCCCTGTTCTCCGCACAATGGAGTAGGTCATTAGATAAAGCAGCTAATGAAGAGGGAGGCTGCAAAATATCCATCAACATAATGCAACCTCGCGATTGGAGGGGTGGTCTGCTGGCGGACATGAGAGGAGAGATAATCCCGACATTCTGATAGTTGGGTCTGGTTTCAGGGCTTTTGTTGGACATAACCGGTTTATCAATGTATTCACACCATTTTCTAGTGTCAACACATTGAAAAACATGGCATATTTACCTGCGCCACTTTTTCCGACACGTGCGCCTGGGTCTGAAAGGGTGGACAGGGCTTCAGATATGGACTCTGTGCATCTCATTTATTAATCTTTTACAACACTTAATACAGTTGAAAAAAACCTACGCGCCATATTTATCAATTCCCGCGTGATCTGGTGTCACAGGTTCATGAAAGTAAAAATATCAGACGTCTTCTATCTGATCAATAGCCTGTTGAGCCACACCTGGAAATGTATAGAACAAAATAATCCAGATTATTATGATGTGTTGTTAATAAATGATCCCGGACACAGGGTGGAGGACTAGAAAATACAGCTCCATTGTCGCAGCCTGTCGGGTCAGTGCATTAAAGCCTATATGGTGTGGGACTCTCAAAAGCCGGCCATGTATGATATAGCCGAGAGCCGCTTCTCCCATCTCGTATAGGTTTGCATTGCACTGGACTAAAAGCCTTTTTACATGGGCCAACCTTTGGGTGAACACGTGCTCGTATGACCGCTCGTTCTTTAACAGGGTAGCGATCAGTTAACCAATGAGCAAATGCTCATTCATTGGCTGATCGCATCTTTTACACATCCCCAAAAAAAAAAAAGGGGGGGGGGGTCGCTTGTTGGCAGCACAACAGAGGATGTACTGCAGACACAATGCAAATATATGGGGACGAAGAATCATATTAACGATTGCTCGTCCCCATACATTCCGACTATCACTCTATGTAAATGAAGCTAAACGAGCGCCGATCAACAGAATACATCAACCAACCTATAGCCACTGCCAGATCCCCATCTCCAATGGGACCAAAGTATCAGACATGTTGAGATCCAAGAGATCCAACATGCTGATCCACCCCCCCCCCCCCCATCAGGAAGCCGCTCTATACATAAGATCATCCGCCGCACCTACCGAAATCACTTTTAACCTTACGTATATGGTCAGCTTAAGACAGTGGTCTGCAACCTGTGGCAGACTAGCTGTTGTGAGACTACAACTCCCAGCATGGAGACTACTACTGCAATACATTGTCCATCATTAAATGGTTATTGAAAGATCGTTGTATCATGGAAGTTCATGCTGTTGCCTTGAAGCACTGGGATCTTGGCTCCTAGTTGACCAGGGCCACCACAACTGCATGGAGTCCTCATATAATCATGGGGCTTCTCCAGTGTCCCCTAAACTACTCAAGGGTCCGCTTTGCATGAGACTTATGTAGTGAAATTCGAGTCGGAGCCCTTTTGAACACCAGGACTGATGCAAGTTGCAATGAATTTTTGCACCGCTCTATAGGAATATCCACTTTACAAGAAGTCCCACAAAGGGCATCAAAAGACTGAGCAATAGGCATTAGTGGTATGAACCGAATCCAACACATATGACGTTATTTCTTGGAATTGTTTTGTACTGGGATTGATCCAGTTTGGCTGGAAGACTTCAGTAGATAAGAATCAGTCACCGGGTCTGCACTGAAGATTATAGAAGAGCCCATTTGTGGTCAAGACGTCTCTTATCAGAAGTCAGAAGAGCACTCAATTCTTTTCTTGAAGACAGTCATAAACTTTGGGAACTTCATCATGACTATTTGTAGGAGAGAATCCAAGCTACAAATCTCTGTACAAAAAGGTATTGATCTCCCGTCATCCACTTCACAGCTGACAGATCTCAGACACTTCAGACTATTAAGCCACAAATAAACAAGGCCGATAAGAAGGAGCATTAGAAACACAAGAAGTCATCAGACGGACATGAGAGAAGGGGCGATAGAAGAACTACTACCTCAGCAGGACCAGAGAGACGATAAATGACGGTAAACCGTAAAACTGCATTTAAAACGAATTTTAATTCGCCAATATGATGTCAATGTTTCTATAGGTTCTCAGCACCGGAGCTGAAGCTGTAGGATTTTTATCACTAGTGAAAAACACTACAATTTGCCATTTCCCCAGGCTGAAAACAGGGAACAATAGATTGCATTCAATTGCACAACATATAGGAGATAATAGACCTTGTTTCAATACACAACAGTTATCAACGGGCATGACAGGAATATTTAAAGGGAACTTGTCACATTGAAACTGCAGTCCGATCTGTGGGCGGCATGTTAGGGAGCAGGAGGGTCTGAGCAGATCGATATTCATTTTTGGGGAAAAGAGTCAGTAGAACTTAAATATTTAATGATATATTTAATGATTGTAGGCTTAGGAGTCCAGGGGGCGGTCCTACTCAATGATAGACAGCTATCTCTGTATGCACACTTCTACAGAGAAGGCTGTTAATCACTGTATAGGACCGCCCACTGGACTCCTAAGTCTATCAGCTTAGGAGTCCAAATTACAAGTTCTACTGAATCTTTTCTCACAAAATATAGATCAACCTGCTCAGACCCTCCTGCTCTAAAACATGGCGCCAACAGTTTCTACATGACAGGTTCCCTTTAAAGGGCAACTGTATTAATCATATTAATGTTACCACGATCACAGTTTGGATGGCCGACAAGAGTGATTCAGACCATTTTCTGACAATGCCTTTTCATGACACAACCGAGCGTGACATATTCCGACTAAAGACAGATATATGTGAAAACCTTGATCTGCCGTGTTGGATTTTTTGGGTCATTGTCTGGTGCAGTCTTGTGAAGTCGTTCACGACAAAAAGGACAGGTCTCTCCAGACCAGGCAAATCGATCAAGTCAGAGATCGACGATTTGTCGTTTTAAACTTCTAGAGTGGTCATTAAGAACGGCCAACCCTGAACGACAAATTGTTTTCTGAAAACGGCCATATGAAGTCCCTAATGTATGGCCAGTTTTATGGGATGCCACAATGTTATGTTTTAGGTTAGGGCACATTGAGACCAACTCCGCACCAACTCAGGGTGGTAGCCACATCCCCTCCAGAAGAAAGAAGGAAATTAAAAATTCTACAGACTAAATATGTGGCTGGAAAAAATAAATAAAATAAAGTTGCCAATTTTAACGCACACCTTATTTGCACGGTTTTCAGCCGCTTATGCAACGTTAATTAGGCAGGGCTTAGCAAGACACAACCCAAAAAAATGCACTACAATTTACTCCAGAAATTTACGTAAATTATAGTGCAAATCTACACCAGCTCTGGGAGGCAAACGGCCAAAGATGCACCGAATGTAGTAAAACGCGTGTGCCTCTTAATAACTTAGGCTTATCAAACTACGTCACACTATAAAATTAAGACTGGCGCATGACAACAACGGTCTGAGTAAATCCCCCCTTTGGGTTTAAAACTATAATGAACAACGCTAAAATAGTTAGAATAGCAGATTAAAACAAACAGAGGAACAGTCCGCGCTGGATAGTAAAAAAGCTGGAAATCACAATAGATTTGGCCTTTTTCATGGAATCCATCAAGAATATAGGAAAAGCAGGAGACCTGGCAACACGCCGACACGTAATCTCCGGGATTTATGAAGGAACGTGTGTGCATATTCAGTCTATATCATGGCCAGGAGACCCCTCATAGGTTTAGTTGGCGGAGAGCTTTTATAAATCAGCGCTCTAAAACGGATGTCTGGCTGTAGAAATTCTTTCCAGTGCTAGGAGATAACGACGTGTGTTTTATCATAACACGTGCTGCGCCAGCACCTCGGTACAGAGCGCCTGCAACGCCTGCCAGAAGCACAGGCTACAGACCGCTCAAACACAGAAATGGAGGTTTTTATTAGAATCCAATCCTGGTCATGCATACATACATACCAGCTTCATTCTCAAAGTTATACAGCACAATAAGGATCAGGTACAAAGAGTGCTCATCTGGAGGACCTGGCATGTCTAGATGTTAAATTTCAATAAGGGATGTGTAATGCTTCTTTTCACCTGTGGTGGCACTGCAGGAAAATTGGTCACTTGCTGTCTGGTTCTTCTACACAGTACAGCTGATTGCTGAGGGTCCCTGCAGCAGTACACCCAACCAAAAAGGGACTTTCCAAAGTGGACAACCCCTTTAAGACCAATAGCAATCTTCCCCTTCCTCATAGAGAAATGTGCTTACTAGTGAATAACTAGGCAGATTAAGGGTATGTTCACACAGGGCGGATACGTGGTGTAAAAGGGCTGAAAAAAAACAAAAAAAAAAAACAAAAACACCAAATTGTGGTATAGTTTTTCGGCCGGAATGTCAGTTGCGGAAAACTGCAAAGAAAAAAAAAAAAAAAAAAAGGGTACTTACCACAACGGTGGGTAAGGGGGTTCTGCAGCCCTGGGAAGACGTTTCATCCCACGTGACTGCTGTGATTGACTGCAGCGGCCACATTGGATAAAATGTCATCCCAGGAGTCTGGCCTGGATCAAGAAACAAAATTCTGGTTAAGATTTTTTGTAATTTTTTTTCTGAGTTGCGTTTTTTGCGCGGGAATCGCTGCTTTTCCACCGCAAAAAATAAATAAAATTGCAACATCTGCTATTTGTTGCTGGTTCTACCTCCCCATTGAATACAATGGGGAAAACCTGCAACAAATAAGCAGCGTTTACACAAATACAATTGACATGATGCGGACTAAAATAAAAACCCCACCGCAAATAAATGTATTCAAGTTTTTTTCCGCTCATAACTTACGCAGCGTGTGGAGGGAATTTGTTCAAATCTCATCCACTCTGCTGCTACTGTATTATGCTGCGAATTTTCCGCACCAAAATTTTATTTCGCAAAATCCGCAGTATTTACGCTACGTGTGAATTTATCCCTACAATTCTGGTGTCTGGGAAAATTGGTTGACAAATCATTAAAAATAATTGATATAGTGGCAATATTTGGTGTAATCCAGCTTTTCCAGAAACGGATAGAACCAAGAAATAGTTGAACTAGATTTTTAAACACAACTAAACAGATGAGAACGACTCAAGGACAGAAAAAACATCTTGACCTAACAGGTGCATCGTCTGGAAGATTATGTCACAGGTTCCAACACGTGTGAGTGGGTGGCAGATCTGACCCAGTTGTCACCCAACGACTGTCTAAGAGGGTCGTTCGGGAATTAAAAGCACAATTGATCAAAGGGCAGCTGCCACCAACCTGCAGGGCAAGCAAAAATGTGGATTTAGGTCTTAAAAATGGCAACACAGAACAGGTGCATATCAGCCTAGGAATAAAAGACATCCCAACAGCACAGCATTATCTAAACCCTATATAAATGTATGGAATATTTATATCCTAAAGCACTAGTATAAAGCAGATCTTGTCCCACTTTACCCCACACTTACAGAGGTTGTCTAATGAGCTTGGCATTCAAGTGAGTTGGGTTTGGGTTGCAATACCAGACCCAGCCTATAGACACAAGTGGCGCTGTTTTGTTTTGTTTTTCTCAACCATTTTTTATAAATAATTGGCACCCAATGACGTCCTCCAGAGCAGGGTTACTCCTTACAAACTTTTCAGATATGGATTGACTTGACACATTTTCGTTGGGCGAGAGGATACCCTTCTGCCAGTCAGCCTTTGATGTCAATCACAAAGGAACGTATTGGAGAAAGGATTCCACCTTCCTGGTTTGCAATACACAAGATAAATGTCGGGGGACCCCACCTATTCGGCCATGATTAGTTGACAATCCACCCAAACAAGGATCGGACATGATGGATTTCAATGTCCAATTCATTGTTCCCAGAGATGTCTGGCAGTCACTTATCGCTTCGCTCGCTCCCCATGGTAGTAAACATGCATGCTCAGCCGATCTCCGTAGACAGGCATTCTTGGGTGGGGTGAAAGATATCGCCTGTCAAGTCATCTTATGTAGCCAGCTAGGAGGAACAGTCAGGACAAAACTGATACAATGTGTTATGCCTAAAGAAGTCCCTGAGGGGTCGGAGCATGACTCAAAATGAATCCTTTGTCACAGGGGCGTAACTAGGAAAGACTGGGCCCCATAGCAAACTTTTGACTGGGGGCCCCCCCCCCCTCCCCTGGGTGTCACACAACCCCCCCCCCCCCTTGTAGATAGTGCCTTTTTTACAAACCCCCCCTTTTGATAACGCCATACAGCCCCCTCTGTAGATAACGCCATACAGCCCCCCTGTAGATAACGCCATACAGCCCCCTTTGTGGATATCTACAGAGGTGGCTGTATGGCGCTATCTACAGAGGGGGCTGTATGGCGTTATCTACAGAGGGGGCTGTATGGCGTTATCTACAGAGGGGGCTGTATGGCGTTATCTACAGAGGGGGCTGTATGGCGTTATCTACAGAGGGGGCTGTATGGCGTTATCTACATAGGGGACAGTATGGCGTTATCTAGAGGGGGGGCTGTCTGGCGTTCCCTACAGGGGGGGCTGTCTGGCGTTATCTACAGGGGGGGGGGTCTGTAGGGAACGCCATACAGCCCCCCCTGTAGGGAACGCCATACAGCGTCGCCCCCCCTGTAGGGAACGCCATACAGCGTCGCCCCCCCTGTAGGGAACGCCATACAGCGTCGCCCCCCCTGTAGGGAACGCCATACAGCGTCGCCCCCCCTGTAGGGAACGCCATACAGCGTCGCCCCCCCCTGTAGGGAACGCCATACAGCGTCGCCCCCCCTGTAGGGAACGCCATACAGCGTCGCCCCCCCTGTAGGGAACGCCATACAGCGTCGCCCCCCCCTGTAGGGAACGCCATACAGCGTCGCCCCCCCTGTAGGGAACGCCATACAGCGTCGTCGTCCCCGTAGGGAACGCCATAGAGCGTCCCCCCCTGTAGAGAACGCCATACAGCGTTGCGTCCCCCCCTGTAGGGAACGCCATACAGCGTCGCCCCCCCTGTAGGGAACGCCATACAGCGTCGCCCCCCCTGTAGGGAACGCCATACAGCGTCGCCCCCCCTGTAGGGAACGCCATACAGCGTCGCCCCCCCCTGTAGGGAACGCCATACAGCGTCGCCCCCCCCTGTAGGGAACGCCATACAGCGTCGCCCCCCCCTGTAGGGAACGCCATACAGCGTCGCCCCCCCCTGTAGGGAACGCCATACAGCGTCGCCCCCCCCCTGTAGGGAACGCCATACAGCGTCGCCCCCCCCTGTAGGGAACGCCATACAGCGTAGTCGTCCCCGTAGGGAACGCCATACAGCGTCCCCCCCTGTAGAGAACGCCATACAGCGTTGCGTCCCCCCCTGTAGGGAACGCCATACAGCGTCCCCCCCCCTTGTAGGGAACGCCATACAGCGTCCCCCCTCCAAAAAAAATGCGACCTACAGTGTGTCCTAATAAAAGACATGTATCCCCTATCCACAGGATAGGGGATACATGTGTGATCGCCTGCAGCGATAGGGAGAACGGGGGACTGAAAGTCCCCCAAGTTCTCCATGACTAACCTCTGACTTCCGGCGTCTGTGTCGGCAGCTCACTAAAAATGAAAGGAGCGCTGGTCACGCATGTGCACAAGCGTGACCGGCGCTCCATTCATTTCTCCGGAGCTGCCGACACAGACCCCGGAAGTCCGAGGTTTGTGATGGAGAACTTCAGGGGACTTTCAGTCACCCGTTCTCCCTATCGCTGCAGGCGATCACACATGTATCCCCTTATCCTGTGAATAGGGGATACATGTCTTTTGTTTGATGGCAGAGCGGGGAGATACCTCCCTGCTCTGCCGTACTGTTCAGTAGCGTCCCGCTGTAGCAGCCATAGCGGCTGCTAGCGGAGCCTGCGGCCATGGTGGGGGCCCGTGCCGGCGGGCGACACGGGCCCCCTCATGCCGCGGGCCCCGTAGCAGCTGCTGCTACGGCGGTAGTTACGCCACTGCTTTGTCATGCTCCTCCGATTCAGTGCAGATATCATGTGATTTTATCTGCCTGACAGTCCATGGCCAAGAATTACAGAATATACGTCATCTAGCCCCAGCATCGAAGTTCCCCTTTTAATGTTCTATAGGCTTGGCCTGATAATCCATTCTACACAGTAAAGCAAGAAGACTGACTCATGAAATCGGACTTCCACTTTCCCGGACTATTCCCATACTTTATTTCCAAACCAAAAGACCCCGACCGATATATCCACTTAAGAATTTTGCAGTTAATCTGAGAACATGATCAGTGAAAGAGTTAAACGAAGAAGAGCCTGGATGTTTTTTCCTGGACTCTCATCATCCTTTTACTCATGACCAGCGTGATGGGTCACATGGCTCTGTATTCAGAACCACAGAAACTCAGATGGATACTTTATGGCTTATCAAGCAGAAGATTCATTTCTCTATATTTATCAGTCATCTAAATATAGGAATGAATAGGAGAATGATACGAGATATAATACATGGGGTGAGCGGCAGTTACCCAGCAGCAAAATATATAAAAACGGATGGATGCAGATGACACATTCATCACTTCCAAAAACGAGGAAACTTTTCAGGAGCAAAGAGGGACTGAAAAATCAAAAAGGTAGGGACTCCCCTTCCAATAAAGGAGGGACACTGGGGGATAAGGAAGCTCAACGTTTATGACTTTTCCTTCCCAGCTTCTGGGACAACACCCTTCATCGTAAAGCATGGGGGAAAAAAAACAAAAAAACAAAAAAACAAAAATGGTAGGAAACTACCAGTCAGTTCTATGGAACATACGGGAACAACGTAGCTCAGCGAGCTACGCAGTTTTCTTCTTCATGGTCGGAAATCACATTCTTCAGCCACAACATTGAGCGGTAGAATGGGGTTTAGGGGCCCCGTCCTAGAGATAGACGGGACCCACATCTGAAATTGATGACATATCTTGTGTATATGTCATAAATGTCCCTGATAGGAATATCCCTTTAAGTTGTACCATGATTTAGTGTAACATTAGCCGCTATGGAATAGTGGGATTACTGCATGTCCGTGTTTCCCTATGGAGAAAAAAATTCTATCAATTTTAAAAGAAGTTGCGGGCAACGCCATGTCACCGTGCAGCCCCGTCCTTATCACAACTCACATGTTTACATAATATGCCATAAAGGTCTGCTAGGTGAAAGACTCAGGAGAACGGGGGTCATACGGAGGTACAGTAAAGGCCTCATGAACTTCAATGGCAGCACTAGAATACAGAGCGAAACCATAAATCAGTCATGTGCACGAGCCCTTAGATTCAAGGTGGAGCCAGAGAGAGGAATAGAGGATTGAGCAGGGACTATGCATTTCTATAAAGCTAGGTGACCATGCAACAAAATGACAGCTCCATAGCTGCTGATTTTTTTCTCATTCAAATAAATCATATAGAATTATTTACCGCCAATAAGCTTGATTGCAAACTAAATCACTGCAGCCAATCAGAAAAATGCATTACTTAACCCCACATTTCCCGGTTCCTTTGCTTGTGTGATACACATTACAACCCGTTAGGATTCAGGATGTATAGAATACTAGTATTATGTAACCTTCGTGTAGGTCTGCGCTGTCCATTAATCTTTGGCCTATGACGGTCGCTGCTAATATTAGAGATTGTGTCACTCACAGGCATTTCCCCTGTATGCTGCGTGAACGCCGCCCCACCCCCTTCCTGACGAGGTCATGTGACCATGGACTGACCATTATTACATTTCATGGAAAGCCTAAGACTTCACTTCCTCCGCACTACAATGTGCATTTCTTGGCTTCTTTAACGAAGGTTTGAAGCCGTGTGAAAGCGAAATCTACAGAGACGACACTTTGGTTACAAAATGATCGGAGAAAAAAAAACAAGGACAGAACAAGGAACCACTTCGAAACAACTGCGATTTTCTGTTCCGGTCTCTCCCAAGTTTTATTAACTCTCCAATTAGTCATTCCGGAACGGTGACACCGCAGAAATACTTAGAGGGTTTTTCCATCGCGATACAAAGTTTTTGCTTTGTTTTAAAAATGTTACATACGTAAAATAAACCAATTTCTATTTCATTCATCGCAACATTTTCATTTACGGTCCCCTACCCACAATTCCATGCTCTGCAGCAGTTCCATATACACTTGAACCAGGTAGATCAGGATCAACACCAGACGTGTTTAATTCCCCTGCAGTGCCACCACAGGGGAAATAAAGCATTACATGGTGCCTATTGAAATCAATGGGTTGTCTATTAGGCTCTTTTCAGATTATGTTTTTTGCCTACGCTCAACGTATACGTCTGGAAAAAGCTCCTGTCATATACGTTAAACGTAGGCTATGACGGATGCCTAACGATGACATCTGTCACCCATAGACTACAACGGTATCGGTTAGACGGACACGATGTGAACTGGGTGTCATGAGAATTCGTGACATATACGTTAAACGGATACCATGATAGTTATGGGTTACGGAGGCCACTTTTAGGCATCCGTCTGACACATCCGTCACCCATAGACTAGAATAATATCCATTTAACCGATACATCGTGAAACGCTATTAAAAAGCCCATGACGTATGCGTTAAACAGATGCCATACAGAAGCATCCATCACCCATAGGCTCCCGCAGTATACAAGTTTTTGCAGGATTCACCAGGATGGAAACCAGCCAAACGGAGGCTAAAAGGACACTCTTGGCTTCAGTCGGGCTAATGGAGACCAAGGGACGCGTTAAGCCGCGATCTCTCCCAACATATACGCTAAACGGACATCAGAAACGTGATGTGAACAGGGACCGAAACAAAGATGTGCGGAGTCCTCCAGAATGAGATACACTCTTTATATCCACGCAGGTTAATTCTTAGGGCCCACTGCTTAGAATTCCCTAATAGGGTTTCTGGAAAATGGATTTTCTAAACCACACGAGCGCTATACAACAGTCTTCCAACTCAGGCCAATGTACGACTAATGTTTTTACTACGGTTACCCTTTGACAAAACTTAATAAAACATTTTTTAAGAAAATTAAAAAATAAAAGGCCAATGAAAAACAAAAGCAACGCACTTAGTACAGCGGAGAACTGGCTCGCCTCTCTTCGGTGCAGATTTTAATCACAAGTTATACCGGGTCAGTTCAGGTTGCGTTGCGTTTGTATTATTGTAAATTTATAAACATTCCCTGCAGCTCGCCGCGATATTTTGGCACCGTATAAAAGGCAATAATTAGATCAACCTGGAAATAAAACGTGTTCACGATCCACTCGATATAAAAGATCTCATTTGGTTGCTTGTCTGAACACTGGGAAGCCTCACACTACACCGGTGACAATATGAGGGACAGGCCAAGAAGTGGGACTCACATCCTCAGGAAGGGGAGAACATTTTATTGCAGACCTTTGTGGAGGACAAAAATCCTGTCTGGATCTATAAACATCATAAAACATGTATTTCAAAAATAATAATATTGGATATGCCATAACCTCACATTATAGGACACGCTATTTCTCTGAATCAGACAGGATCATACCCCCCCCCCCGATCAAACATTTATGGCATCCAGTGACGTCTGATGAAAAAAAATAAAATCTTTGGAATTCAAATGGCTCAATGCAAAAGCGTAGCTAGCGGGGCCAGGGGGACGGTGGCCTTGGGCCCACTGAGATGGTGGGGCCCAGGGCCGGTCCCCCAGCAGTGGTATGTCCCGGTTTCAAATGCATCTGCGTCCTCAGTACACAGATACAGTTGAATCCAATGCTGGAGCAGGGAGCTGACGGCTCCTTACTACAGGATTCACTATGTAATGCCAGCTGTGAGCGGCTCGAAACAGACAGGCGTGATGTAGTGACGTCATCTCACCTGTCTGCGAAGAGCCTCACACTGCACAGATCGGAGGAGCAAAGGGATCTCCAATCGTCGTGGGGATAGGTAAATATTTTTTATTAGGCACTATGGGGCATTATACTGTGTGGTGGCAGGCGCCCACTAAGATGTGTTTTGCCGCCTGTGCTAAACCCCTAGATACGCCTCTGAAATGGGGCAAAGGGACTTTATGGGCCCCCTCAGGCTCCAGGACCCCAGTGTGACTGCAATCTTTGCTTCACCTATAGTTAAAGGGTAACTAAACGTTAGACAAACTTCTGACATGTCATAGTGACATGTCAGAAGTTTTGATTTGTGGGGTCCGAGCACTGAGACCCCCACCAATAGCGCAAACGAAGCGGCAGACGCACTCGGGTGAGCGCTTAGCGTCAGTTAGTTTTCTACGGAAATTATTGTATCGGCGTACGGACTCAATAGAAAGTCTATGAATTACTAAATGGTCCGTTGCAGGAAAAAGGACGCATACAGGATTCAGAATATGAATTAGTTTGACCAATATGGAGTTCTTCTCACACTGCCATGTAAACACTCTCTATGTTACCAAGGAAAGTACCGCATCTCCTGCTGCAAGGATCGCACGTGACATCTAAGAGTCCGACTGTTCAATGTGTTTTTTTGGATAATGACCAGATCATTGTCCTGTGACCGGAGATTTTTCTTACAAGACATTGTTTATCTCGAAAAGCCGGTCAAGTCGACACAGAGCATTGAAGCTTCCAGCCCTTAATCTAGGCAAGAAATCAATAAAGCTGCGTGTTTTATTCATAGACTATGGGATAAGCCATTAGTGAGATTACTGGTGGAGGGAATAATACAGAGTAAGATATTCCCAGAGGTCGCGGTGTACCCGCAGGGAGACATCTAGGGCAGTGCCATGTACAACATTTAAAGAGACATTTTTGGAAAAATTCAAGCAGTGTTCACAGCTGTTACTCTAAATTTTGTGAAGTTATTTAAAGGGCTCCTTTCATCTAAACACAGCGCCACTTTGGTCCATAGGCTGCGTCTGATATTGCAACTCAGCCCCATTATAAAAAAAAAACAAAAAAAAAACAAAACACAGCCGCTGGACAAAATGGTGAGAGTGTCTAAAATAAAGCAGTCATGATTTTCTATATTCATACAACCCCTTTAAAGGGATAGTTTGATTAGCTCTTAAATACACTGTGCTGCTGTGAGAATTTGAATTATTTTTTGGCTATGGATTTCTCTCTCTCGGTCTATCTCCTATTCATATATCAATGAGAAGGAAAAGTACATTCAGTAGAACATTTGTTAGAGCGCCAATAAGTTCCACTGACATCCACTTGACCTGGAAATTGTTGCAAGCTCCACAATTGAGCAATGTGTGACTGTTTTTTGCAACAATGGAGACAAGGAGGAAAAGAGTTTCCAAATTACACTCCACAAAAAACAAATATGGAGATCTGCAGTCCACAATAAATTCACATACATATCAAAGTAACCGACCCTGCAATGGTGAATACAAGAATGGCCATAATGCAATCTACGGCATATAAGCTCGGTTTTAGATAGGCGGGATGGGTGATTTTTTAGAATGATAAAGCTACGACTCCATGGCGATGGCGGTAAAATAGTAACAGCTACCATAACATGGGGAGGAGGGGAGAAAGAAAAAAAAATTTGAAAAATAAAAAAAAGGTATGGGCGACTTCTTATTGCAAGAATTCGGATTCTTGCAATTGCTGCTCAACTTTTTTTTCCCCATAGGGAAACATTGAGATTGCGGTATCCCACGGTTTCGACAATTGCATGATGAAAATACACCATGGAGCCCCGTCCTTACAGTCAATTCCAAGTCAAGGTCCCTATATGACCCCTGATTGCGACAGGAATTAAAATGCTTTTTCTAAACTTTGTCTGTGGGACAAAGGGGATTGAGCAATGTTACATTAAAAAGGTCAATATTGCAAAAAAGCAATAAAGTTGGACTATATAGGAAAACAAAACTACTTTACCCCTTTAAATCGGAGAGCTGTGTCGGCGATCAGCTGATCACCACAGGACGGGGTCCTGAGACCCCAGAAAGGTTCAGTCAGTCAAAATATAGTAGATGAATAGCCATCCACGTAATATAAGGACAGCTCTGGTCTGCGTCAGCCTCTCTCCACTGGCTCAAAAGGGGGTCCCGAGTGGGCGGCCACCCCTGTATAACGTCTATCCTAACAGCGTTTAGTGTAAAAAACATTCAGATTATTCGGTCAGATTATTGGCTGAATGGGTATAAAAAGACCAACAACCGTTTTCAGGGCCAGAAATATTCTCAGAGCAGTTGTCACTTCCCTACCCCCACTTTTCTTGCATTATGCAGCAGGGGGCGACGAGGAGCACAGGAGAAAGATCTTATCAAAATTGAGACATGATGGGAAAAAAACCAAATCTGTCAGTAAAGAATCCGCACTATAAACGACCTCTCCAGGTAAAACCTCCGACCCGGCGATCTACTATAATCCTGTGGTCACAAACGTTTATCTGGTGCAGTTTCCATTTAAATACCATAAAGCCACTTCCCAGAATCTGAATGAGCAGCTGACCTCAGTAATACTAGGAACCATTACAGTGACAGAGACTAAATGCCATTTTCCATCTAAAAAGCCCAATTATCTCAGCCTATTGCGAGCAGCAAGTAAACGCACCAGAGATAACTGCTGGCAGATAAGCGGTTTGGACGCCTGTTATCATCCCTGATCTCCTACATGGTCACGAAAGCACTAAACTCTAATGTCTATGCAGACAACTCGACTGTCCCGTAATGTCAAATTTTTAACCATTATATCCACACTGCAGATAAGCGGCATCAGATATGTTTCGGCACCACTTATCTCCCTACCAAGAATTAGTATGCCATTTGGCTGAGGTTGGATCATTCAGTAGCAACCTGATATCTATGGGCAGCATGTTAATTCCTATGGACAAGGGAGGGACGAGCACTCTGGATCTCATCACTTGGCATTTTGTTGACTTGTGGCCGTTAGTCCTCCCTCCTTCATATACGCAAACTTTTTTTTTTGTATTTTTAAAATCACAAAAAACACATGAATTTTTAAGGCCTAGTTCACACAGAGTTTTTTGCAGGAGGAAAATTCCTCCTGCAAAATCTGCTCCACGCGGTTTTTGCAGTGGTTTGACAAAAACGTGTCAAAACACGCATCGAGGCGTTTTTTTTCCGTCTCCCACTGATTTAAAATGGGGTTTTGGGGGCGGAAACCGCCTCAAGATAGGTCATGCCGCTTCCTTTTATCGCGAGGCGGTTTTTCCGCTCGCGGTAAAAAAAAACGCCTCCGCCTCCCATTAAAGTCAATGGGAGGCATTTTCGGACGGTTTTTGACGAGTTTTCCGGAGCGGTTTCCGCGCCAAAAAGCTCGTCAAAATACTCAGTGTGAACAGGGCCTAAGGGTTTTTCATGGTGTTTGTTTCTAAGCTTTTTCATTTTTGCCGTGTTTTTTTTTTTCCCCTCTGTGTTTTTGGGGTCCTATAGAAAAGTCTTTGAGGAAAAAAAAAAACCCTACCCAGAGCACGTTGCATTTTGTGAAAAAAAAACAAAAAAAAAACCCACAAAACAAACTGCTGTAGGCTCCCTCGTATTTTACTATAGACTTTGTAGCATCCGCAGCGTTTCGCACCTAAAAAAAACCAAAAACACCTGAAAAAAAGTCTGTCAATAAAAAAATAAAATAAACCAAAATTCTGCACATTGTGTGAAACCGGCACGAGCCGCGGGCTGAGTTATATCACACAGATAGCAGCCCGGACTCTTGGGTCACAAGGTAGATTTTATAGTACACCAGTCTTGGTCTATAATGCAGATTCCCTGTGAACCACGTGGATTTTTAAAATTCCACACCCATCACGTGAAAAGCAGTAAAAAGACAGAAAGCTCATTCATTATCCCCACAACGTTGCAGCAAATGCAGCCAGTAAACGTTGTTTTACATAAAAGCAGCTAAAAAAAAAAAAAAGGGGCAAAACAAAATCAATAAAGTCAGAGGGAGAGGCCCCGCGGTCACTTTCTGCCGTTTGTGCAGACTAATTGCTTTATTTGGAGCGCTTAATAGCCCTGCAGAAGTCACCTTGACCGGCTTCCCCTTCACTAGCGCGGCCAGGATATAAAAATAACCGTGTACAGACACAGATCTCTCCCCTCAGAGGGCGAAGGACCCGCGCGGCCAAAATATTTCTCCTCTTCCTTTCATGGCTTAGAAAATTGGAACAGATTATGGCATGTGCAGATAGAAGCTCCTGCGCTGTCCCCGCTTTATCTAATAGAACATGAGTCACCTCCACAAGGAGCATCGCACCACGAGGACAAGACGCGTGGCCAAACCACAGTTTATAGTGTAGCCCGAGGGAGAGGACAATTTAATAAGATAAACCCTTTGTTTTCGGTCCTTAGGTTCCCTATAGATAGGAAAATGTTATGTGATTGGTTGTGAAGAAACGTTAAAGAGGCTCTGTCACCAGATTATAAGTGCCCCGTCTCCTACATAGTCTGATCGCCGCTGTAATGTAGAGAACCGCAGTGGTTTTTATTTTGAAAAACGATCATTTTGAGTACGTTATGAGCAATTTTAGATTTATGCTAAACTACATGGATCTTGAAGATACCCTGAAAGATGACCGGTCACAACTCCAGACGTCTGTTTTAGTAAATACTTATATTCCTTAGGAGATAAAAACTCTGGAGAATCTTTACTCATAACTCCGCCGTTCCTCCGTTATCCTTCCTTGAAATTTATGAATAAAAAAAAACAAAAAAAAAAAAAAAAAAACCGACAACTGGGTGTTAGCATTCTACTTGTTACAGGGGTGTGTCACTCGGTCAGCAGGGATTGGACAATGTCAGTCTGTGTAGAGACACACCCACAGTTGGTAACACCCACTTGTCAATTTACTCATACATTTCCAAGAGGGATAACAGAGGAACGACAAAACGCAGAGATCTAAGAAAAGATGCTCCAGAATTGTTATTTCAGGGAGAATACAAGTATTTACTAAAGCAGACATGTCAGGAGAGGCGACAGGTCCTCTTTAAAGAGGCTCGGTCACCAGTTTATCACTGCCCTATCTCCTACCAAATCTAATAAATGCTTTAATGTAGATAATTGCTGTTTTGGTTTTTTTGAAAAACGTTTATTAGTGACAAAATTCTGATCATTTTAACATTTATGCAAATTTTTTCTAGCTTTTTGTAGCTTCACTAAGTGGGCATTGTAAAGAAAAGTAAGACACTGACCAATCAGCCTTCATTCGTGTCCCGTTTTATTCACAGCACAGCGTGATCTCGCATGATCACGCTGTGATGTCACTCCCGCAGTTTCTTCACCGGAGCAACGGGAGAATGACCAGACAAAGCCTCCAGCCGTGCCAGGACTGCTGCTGAGAAGGATAATAGTCTTTGCACGACTGGAGGCGATGTCTGGTCATTCTCCCGTTGCTCCGGTGAAGAAACTGCGGGAGTGACATCACAGCGTGATCATGCGAGATCACGCTGTGCTGTGAATAAAGCTGGGCATGAATGTAGAGAAGTGTATGATGTCGATTGGTCAGCGTCATACACTTTTCTTTACAATGCCCACTTAGTGAAACTACAAAAAAAAAAACACCCAGTTGGGCATTTAGCAAAAATTAGCATAAATGTAAAATGATCAGAACTTTGTCACTAAGACAATTTTACAAAATCAGTAGTTACCTACAAAGCGTTTATTAGATTGGGTAGGAGATAGAGAAGCATTACACTGGTGACAGCGCCTTTTTAGGCAATTGAATTCATTTCTGCCCACTAAGATCTGCGAGTTGGGGGTCGACCATTACAAGGATGAGGTGCAGCATAGTGAACTGGCAGCACTTCTCTCTCCACCTGACACAAGACCCGACACCTTTTTGTTGGATGAAAGGGAAAGCTGCACTCCACTCCCAATTGTCAGCTTTAGGGTATATTCACACGGCCAAATTACGGACGTAATTCGGGCGTTTTACGTCTGGAATTACGGCTTGAAAGCGTTGACAAACATCTGCCCTTTGAAAGCAATGGGCTGACGTTTGTCTGTTCACACGAGGCGTATATTTACGCGTCGCTGTCAAAAGACGGCGCGTAAATAGACGCCCGCGCCAAAAAAGTGTCATGTCACTTCTTCAGACGTAAATGGAGCCGTTTTCCATGGAAAACCAGCTCCAGTTACGTCCGTAATGGACGAGGCGTTCAAGTGCCTGCACATGCCGTTACGGCTGAAATGACGGGGCTGTTTTCTCCTGGGAACAGCCCCGTAATTTCGGCCGTTACGGACGCTGCCGTGTGAACATACCCTAAGAGGTCGTTTAGTGGATAAATTTAGCTCCTGTTAATTGAACTTAAGGGAAACTGCAAGACTTTCATATGGTGAGACATGTAGAGTGCTTCCTAATGTGTACCCTGCACGACACAAGCAAATCTATGGAGCACGTTGTATACATTAAATGCTCAGGTCCTTAGTCGCTGTATCCAAATACACGCATCTCCATACAGGACAGTCCTCAAGATCTCAGCCTGGGCACCAAAGAAGAACATTAGAAAAACATCAGCACTTTGTGTACGGAGACAAGTCGTTTCTAAAAGCTGGATGTCATGTCAACAGACCAAAATTTCCCCCAACCACCCCAAAAACGTGCAGACCGGCTCACGCATCAAGGTCAAATCGTAAAGCACTGAGCTTTGCAATTAATCATTTTTCTTAAATACGGCATCAGTGGGACCTGGGAGTTGCTGGATTCAGGGGCGGACATACCATTCATAACATGTGCAGGGGCCCAGGAGGTAAGGGGCCCACTGTCACCTTAGAGCAGCTTCCTTCTGTATTAGAGTGCATGTAAATAACTACTGATGGATTGTTAGAGCAACATAAGGTGGTGATCTATGATAAGATATTGGAGAGCAAGGGGCCCATATACTGTACTTGCACGGGGGCCCCGAGCTGTCTGCGTTAATTATCGGATTAAAAGGAGATACCCAATTTAGGCCTCATGCACACGACTATTTTCATCTATCCCAAAATACGGAATGGTATCCGCAAATACGGCCCGTATTGCATCCCTACATACGGCTCCGGTAAAAAAAAACACAAGGGGAAAAGGCTGCCAACGACGTCACCAACATGTTGCATAGCAACGTTTCAATAAATACGGACGGTTTACGGATTCACATCCGTAGCAGTCCACATTTCGGAAGCGCCCATAGGCTTCTTCTGGAGTCCGTGCCGTAATTACGGACAAAAATAGGACGGGTTCTATAAATTTTTTCAGCACGGACACCCATCAGTGAAAATACTGAAAGATGTCCGCGGCCAATAGAAAAGAATGGGTCCGTAATTACGGATGAAAAATACAGTCGAGGCCTAAATGTTTTTCAGACGTGCACAATCAACCAGGTAATGCTGTGCTATCGGATCTCCATCCTGTCCTCCCACCCCACAAGGGAACATCGGACAGCCCCCATAGGCATGAGATTGTTATATAGATTAACCAGCCACATCTAATGTTTGTCAATTTATGAAGCATATGGAGACAACAACTAATGCAAAGGGCGGATGACTATGGATTATCTGCTCCGCTAAGGGCCCTGCTTACAGCTTTCAAATCAACGAGCTAATAGATAAGAGAATGAACAGGATAACGTACAAGATAATGTAACAGCACTGCAGCTCAGACACACTGACAATTGCAAAATCTTATCTCTGTTCAAAGGAGCAGATTTCACTGTCATTATGGTGCCAAGTACGGACGTCCTTGTTGTGACAGCTTCCTACAAGCAGCAGAAACCATGAAGACAATCATCATCAGCCACTTGTACAATCCCTGACCTGAATAATCATTATAAAACCAGAACAAAAAAAACAAAAACAAAAAAAAAACCAAAAAAAAAAAAAAAACCACACACACGAAATTAGATTGCAAACTAAATTATTCGGAACTGGATTTAGAAATGTACAATTTCCATTGAAAAGCCATCTACCAAACAAGCATCCGTCACACAGTATGGAGACTGTTGCAGCAAATTGGGTAGTATATAGTTAAACCTCATGCACGCGGCCATATAACAACCCAGTTTTGTACTAAGACAGTGGCGTAACTTGAAGCTTCGGGTCCCAATGCGAAATCTAAAACAGGACCCCCCCCCCCCAATATATCATTTATAATACTGGTGTCTTCTTATCTGGTTTAAGGACCTTTGGGCTCCCAGAGTCTAGGTGTGACTGCTACCTCTACACCCCCTATAGCTGCACCCCTGTATGAAGCTGCTCCTATACCCTCCATATGCTTTGAAATTTAACAGAGAAGCACACAGAATTTATTTTTGTCAGAACCCGTACAAATCCGATAAAAATGGTGGCAAGTTCCATCGGATGCCATATGTATGAACGTATAAGGAAGCATTGTTTCTATATCTCCAGACATATATCCCCGTAACGGAGCCTATACGGCAGCACATAATCCCCGGACCAGGTAGCCATACAGCCACAGTGCACAATGCTCTGCCATGTTGCCTTAGTTTGCCCATGGTCCATCTCCTAGAAGACTGCCCTAAAGGGACCAATAGGCAGACATTTTTTTAACAATCAGTTCTTTTGCCTAAAAACAGTCAATCCTGATGACCAACACCAGACATTGGTTGAGTAGTTTGATTACTTTCAGCCACGCATTCGTTCTTAGAGGATCTGTCACTAGTTTAGTAATGCCCAATCTCCTAGCTAATCTAATAGACGCCGTCACACTGATAATAGTGAAAATTGTGTCCCAAAACATTTTAAAGTTATGAGCCTTTTTCTAAATATGCAAATGAGGCTATACTAAACAAGTGGGAGGTAACACCAGAGATTCTCTTGAGGTGGAGCCTCCTCACAGCCTGTGACACTGTCCTATCAGCATGAAGCTGCTTCACACAGTGTGAGAGACTGAGGCACATTTTCTCATTGATAACCCATGTTTGTAGTTGTAGCCTATAGGAGTTGTGTGTGATGTCCATGACTGGATTATTCTCACACCTCTTCTCCAGGTATACTGGTCACGTGCCACCCCCTGGTGTCCCAAGCTTTGTACAGAATATTCTCTACCACCACACACCCCACCCTTACCTGCAGGCTCCTTCCTGATCACTTGTCACTCAGGTGACATTAGCCAATCGTAATTCAGCAAGAGTGAAGTACTTGTTACAATTAGTAGAAGCTATAATATAACATAAGCAGAATCTCTACACTCAGAGTTAGAAACAGGCAGGTAAGGACAAGTAAGCTGACCCTCCCACAGGCGGAGACCAGCAGCTGCCACTTCTAACAAGTACAGAACTAGAAAAAGCCACACAAAAGTGCTGAGAAGGTAAATAAATTCAGAAATGTAGACATGATTAGTGACAACATGTTTAACGGAGCAGAGTAATGAACTTATTCCGCTTTATTTTAATTCTTCGATAGCAATACTTGAATTTTCCTGGTTCCCTGTAAGGTTCTGGTTACATCTCGATTTTGCTCTCCATTGAGCGTATAGACTTGTATATTAAAATAAGATATTCAAACTTATTTTTTTATCTATTGACTTTAATGGACCAAACTTAGTCCAAAAATAGTATAATTTTGACCACCTTTATCTTGGGATGCACTTCTTCTTAAGAACTTTTTTTTTTAAAGAAAGAATAGTAATGTCTACCAAGCTTTTCTGTCCACTAACGAAAACGTATACTTTTTGGTACGTTACAGTCAACATACGCATACCTTAAACACATCTGGTGGAAGAAAAAAGACAGATGTTTCAACATTAAACAGATACCCAAGCTGTAGCAAATATATGCCTATATGTTTAACATGCGTAAAAAAACAAAAACTTGTATGGAAACATAAGAATGGCAACATTTTGTCTACATTTGAAGCATATGCATTAAACGTATACACTAAACGTAGACTACATATAAGATGTGAGCCAGGCCTAACTTTTTAGAAAAGACTATTTGCAAGAAACAGAGAAATAAACCGCTACCTGGCAAATTTATCACCTAGACTCGGTGACTCACGGTCATATCTGTAAACTTATCAGTAGAAATAGTCTGTGATACACATCATTCATGCTAGGGTAGATAGGCTGCGGATTTACACATGCTGCCCCATTGTATGCACTGGACGGTGTGTACATACAGCAGACAGTCTGTTATCTGACATGTTTACTTTAGCAAGGTACAAATCATGGATACAGCTATTTATATACTGACAGACGTCCAAGTCTCCCAGAAAAAACAAGCTCCATACTTAAAATGAAAATTATATAGCTGACAACGAAGAACATAAAGCAGTCGCATGAGAAATAAGGAACAGGATTTTGGTTTGTTTTAACATCCTGAACAAGGTCACAAAACACAGAATAAAGATTGCTGCTGGTGACAACTCTGGGAGACTCACAGCTGCTAAAGGATACAAAGAACTCAATAACCAAAGCCACCGATAAACATGAAATGGCAACGACAATTTAAAGGGGTCGTGTCAAAAATGACTTTTATGACCTGCTAGGGACCCCACAAGTGGGTCAATACCAACCAGCAAATATTAGGAGAGATTATGGACGAGTGTATGTAAACAGAGAGGGGACAACATGTGAATATGTACATAGACAAGACATAAGTAAACAGAAACCTCCCCCTGCAGCCAAGAAAAAGCGCTCTGGGGTCAAAATATAATATCATATTGAAATTATATTCTGGTTTTAGGTAAATAAAGTTTAATTATGGCAGAAATAAAACATTCTGCAACTTTCTAATATACATTGTGTTTCACTTCATTCCCATTTTCAAGATTTCTGCTTATGGTCAGTGAACAAGAACAGCTTGAAGAATTCTACGGGCCTAACACAAGGCACAGGGGAAGGTTTGTTAAAATTGTGTCTGTCCAGTCTAGACAATGATCTGAAAGCTAAACAACCTGGACTTCAGGCTAATACATTGTAGCAAACTGGACAGTAGAGGGGTTTGTACTGCTAATGCTTTAGAACTCACAAAAGGATTGCCTTGACTGGATACAATTATAAGCAAATTCTCAGCTGTGTGAGCAGGACTAGTCAGGAGGCATTTTTTAACCCCTGAAATAGTTTTCAACCACAGATGATAAAAATGGTGAGTAATTGAAACATGACTTATAATAGAAAATTATAGCACTTTTCAAGTTACAACGATTAAATCTTTATTTGCATAAAACCCCTTTAAGAAACATGAATATTCTAGAATAAGGGGTCTATCTAAAAAGGTATTCCCAGAGAACCCATTTACATGGGCTGTCTCACAACGTCACATGGGGGGGTCCCCGCAGCCATTGTAGTGGAAATATAGCTTTCCCCGGTGATAACAGCTGAGATATTATAAGAATTGCTCCCTTTATAAACTGAAGCGAACCTATAATCGTGCAGCGCAAAAGTCGGAGGGATCAAAGTCCCCTCTGTTACCCTATTTTCTGCCTGTTTCATAGTGGGCACAGGATATGGTAAAACAGCTGGTAGGAAAGAGAGGAGGATTTGATTTCATATGGCTTCCCTACTTTACCAGATTGTTCCCTTTGAGTGAACAATTACAGTAACAGAAGTAAAGAATTGCACACACAGAATTTCCCTACTATACTAATTATCAGAAATGTTTGCCCTACCCAAAGCAACAATGACAATAATAGCAGTATATCATAGCAATTCCCTTAGATCCCTTGTTACCTCACCAAAAGAGTAACACAAACGTTACTTGTTCTCCATCTATTTGCGTCTTTTATAGAAATGTTGAAACATTGACAATGTAACAAGCCTAAAAGATTTTATAAGCCATTACCAAGAATCCTGAATGAAACTACAAAGTAAAGAGCAAACTAAAAGTACAAAGGTGGATGCAGAACAAAAAAAAGTTATTGAGAAAAGGGTGAAAACAGAAAAATGAATTCATTCTTCCAGACCTTGGATCATTCCCATTCCCCTAAGCCAAGTACAGTACAGTCAGCCAACCACACCTACCCCATGTGCAACTTACCAAGTTTTTCCACCAGTTTAAGCATCACCCCTCCAATATGTACATCTCCAGTGACTCTGAGAGTAACATCCCGCTTCAGATCGGTCACATGGATGTTTAGTTCCCATGTTCCATCGGCATAGCAGCCATCTGGCATCCGTATACCGTCCAGAGCCATCGTTGCCTTCCTGCGTGGAGAGGAAATGACAATCCCATTAGCAAGGAGCAGAAGACTAGTACCATCCATCTATATACTTTCTATAGTAGTAAAATCCTCAACCAACATATTTATGTAGCCATAAGATACATAATAAAATATTTTCTAATGTATCTAATTACATCAAATATTGAAACATTCACAGTGAAAGATATAAAACACAACTGAAACTCCTAAAACTTACAGGGAAATCCCAGTAGTTTTTGTTTTTTTTACTATCCCCACCCAGGACTACAGAGCAGCAATATCACACCCAGCTCATTGATATAAAAGGAAATTATTCAAGATGAGCATTAACACCACAAGACCTGTCTATCCACCCCCCCCCCCTTCCCAAAATAAAAAGGAACAAAGATTTTGTTTGTATTTCTGCTGCCACAAACAAAACATTTCACATAAAGCACATGGCCTGGTGAATAATTAATCATCCATTATTTATAGAACACCAAGATGTAAAAATATACAAAAACAATATAAAAGATACATATTAAATAAAAACATTAAATATAAAATTGAAACCTAAAGAGACAAAATTCCTGCTCATTCCAATCCAAATATTCAGTGGAACTACAAATCCAAGCATGTCCTGCTATCAAATCTCTCTTAACAGTAAATGTACAAATACTATGAAGAGACATATGAACTAAAAACAGACCTTACACTCTAAAGAGCCAGATGTTCTCTATCTGCTGTGGAACTACAAGTCCAAGCATAACCTGATAACCATACTTGTATATTTACGGATTCCCTGCTGGTAAATCACAACATAGAGACACACACTAGAGCTTTATCCATTATTTATAAAACACTAAGATGTAAATATACAAAACCAGCAAATAAGATACATATTGAATAAAACATGGACTACAAATGAAACAAGTTCCTGCCCATTACAATCTAAAGATCCAGTGGTTCTCTTATTTGCTGTGGAACTACAAATCCAAGCATGTCCTGCCATCAATCACTCTTAGCAATAAATACACAAATACTATAAACAGACATCTGAACTAAAACACACCCTTAGCATCAGAGCTTACACTCTAAAGATCCAGAAGTGCTCTATCTGCTGTGGTACTACAAGTCCTAGCATTCCCTGCCATCATCATGGGTTACAGTCCCACAAAATGCCATATGGCCTAAGAGAAAAATCAGTGTGTGTGTCTTTAAAGTGGCTTGATCTGTGCTTCCCAGGCAGCCCCTCCTAGTCCAGGGCTTCCTCCCCTACAATCCAGGATCCCTCTCCAGCTCCTCTCTGCTACTTTGCAGCCATGCAGATTATCCATGAAGCCATTTACACACATTATGCTCTTTGCAAACCGTTGTTCACCTGTTCCTTCCAACTTATACAACCGGTCTGGCTGCTTTTAGCCTAGGGTGGAATATTAACTTTCCAGGGAAAGACAAGGCTGGGGAGGATATAGACAAGATGCATGTATAAACCATGCAATGAGTGCACACTCACCTCTGAGTCTGATGTGTCTGGATAATGTTACAATGTTTCCTCAGGAAGATGCAGAGATTGTAGGAGGCAGATTCCCTTGTGCAGGGCAGTGTGAGCTCTGCTAATGGAGTCCCCCAGGCTGCAAGGCTCTGGGCTCACGTCACTGCTGCTCAATCTGCTGCAGTCACTCCCCTCTATTCCCTTTTTCTTTGCTGAGACTCACCACTGTTCACTGAGTGAAGGAGGAGGAAGAGGAGGGGGGAGCAGAAGTAGGGGTGGAAAAGTTTTTAGGAATTGAGATGCTGAGATCCTGCACACTCAGTACAAGTCTTGAGGAGGCTGCTGCCCTTTTATGGAAGTGAATAAAACTCCAGGATTGGATCCAACATCCGGGAATCAGGGTGGATGGGGGGTGGGAGAGGAGGCTGGAGGGGATGCTGTCCCGTTATACAGCTCTGGAGCTGCAGATCATTGGCCTCCAGATGTTAAAGAACCTCCCCCACACACACTCTTAGCAGCTGGAGGATGTGGAAGTCACAGGCTGCTGCTGCTGCAGGACATCTTTGCATATAGAAGTAGAAGTCATATGAGATGACGTCATCAAGGAGATGAAAACTCAACACTAAGACATGTAAATAATAAAGAATTGTACTATAGAGTTTATTATGTCCAGTAACAGTGTAAAATGTCATTTGCTTTGCAGTTTTTAAACTTTTTTTGGGTTTGTGTTATTTTACATATTTTTAGACTTTTTTTATGTTTGTTTTTGAGGCTGTGAACGTAGTGAAGCCATGGCTAAATGACGACTTGGGTGCGCGCTCATAGGCACAGACACAAACTGTAATGTGAATTTTGCATGATTAGAATTGCCCTATATTTCTTACCTTGAGTTACATAAAGTATATGAAAAAAGTTGCACAATTTAGGCTGGGTTCACACGACCATGTTACGTCCGTAATGTACGGAACGTATTTCGGCCGGAAGACCCGGACCGAACACAGTGCAGGGAGCCGGGCTCCTAGCATCATAGTGATGTACGACGCTAGGAGTCCCTGCCTCTGCGTGGAACTACTGTCCCGTACTGTAATCATGATTACAGTACGGGACAGCTGTCCTGCAGCGAGGCAGGGACTCCTAGCATCGTACATCACTATGATGCTAGGAGCCCGGCTCCCTGCACTGTGTCCGGTCCGAGTCTTCCGGCCGAAATACGTTCCGTACATTACAGACGTAACATGGTCGTGTGAACCCAGCCTTAAAGAGGAACTCTAGGATTAGAAAAACAATACAGCCCAATTCAATGGAGACAAGCTGCAATACCAGATACAACCCATAGAAAGGTGTGGCGCTGTTTTATGAATAAAGCAGCCATGTTTTTCTAACCCATGACTACCTTAAAGGGTAACTAAACTTTCAAAACTTTCATAATGACATGTCAGAAGTTTTGATCGCTGTGGCTCCAAGCACTGAGATCCCCACTGATCGCTAAAATGAAGCAGCAAAAGCATGAGCGCTGAGTCGCTTCCTTTCTGACCGGCTTTTCTAGGAAAGCTGAGCAATTGGTAGACGGGCTCAATAAAAGTCTATGAGCCCGTACACCTATTGCTAGAAAAGTCAATTAGAAACGTAGCGGCTCAGCGCTCACCCGAGCGTTTCTGCCGCTTTGTTTTAGCGATCGGTGGGGGTCTGAGTGCTCGGGTCCTCACCAATCAAAACTTTTTCAGAAGTTTTTTTTTTTTAAAGTTTATTTACCCTTTAGGGTAGGAACACACTAGGCGGATATGCAGCATAAAACTACAGAGTATCTGCCCATTTACCCGCAGGGAATTACGCTTGAAAAACCGCATCATGCGGTTTTTCGGGAAGCATGTCCACTGCGAAAATACTGCAGCAATAAAAAAAGTTTATACTTACCCGGCTATAGTCATGGTTACGTATCTCTTCTGAACATAGCCAGGCCTCCTAGAATGACGCTGTAGTTCATGTAACTGCTGCAGCAGTCACATGTGATGAAACGTCATCTCTGGAGGCCGGACTGCGCTCAGAAGAGAGAATCGCATCGCTATGACTATGGCAGGGGGGTAAGTATGAACTTTTTTTTATTAATTTCAAATTAAAAATACCTTATACCTTTTTTTTTTTAATCTCCGATTTTTGCGGCGGAATCACAGCGTTTCTGCCACAAAAGTCGCAACACATAGCTTTTTTTTTCTGCAGGTTTTACCTCCAATTGAATTCAATGGGCAATACCCGCAACAGAAGAGCAGCGATTCCCAATCATAAATTGACATGCTGCGGCTTCAAAAACCGCACCACAGGTTAATTTATAAAAAAAAAATTCGGCTGATATTTTCTGTTGTGTGTGGATGAGATTTGTTCAGATCTCACTCTGCTGATACTGTATTACGCTGCAGATTTTCCGCAATGAATTCTGTTGCGTAGGTTCTTACCCTAACACATCTTTCAAGGGTGTACATACTATAGAGGGGATGGCTGCAACTGCTATGGGGCCCCTGGGGATAGGTGGCCTAGTCCAGGTTGGCCTCATCCCTTATGTTGATGGGTGACGAGAACCTGTATTGGGATTCCCTGATACACAGATGCTACAATGTTAACCCAAGGATCATGGAGAGGAGATGGGTGGCAAACAAGTCCCCCTGTCCTAGGTGGTTAGGGGTATGTTGGTTTTAACCAACACCAGAATTTTAATCTTTGCTATGGGGCCTGCTTTTCTCCATGTACACCTCTAACATCTATCATGATTTAACATGAAGTAAATAAACCATTTTCCGACCCTGGTGCTGTCAAGATGCCGATAAGCGCAAGGACTCACTGATCAATTCATTCAGGGGGGCAGCAATGGGGAATAAGAATTCCCTGCGGCTGATCCGCTCTATTCTCAGACTCGTTCCTGCTTGTAAAGAAAGCCATTCCAAGATAGACCCTCAACTGGACAAATCCCAGGAGCCAGATCAGGATTTTAAAGGGAACCTGTCGCCAGGTCAGACCCATTGATATCATGGCATCTTTTGTAATCACTAAGGGTATGTTCACACACTTAACAAAAAACGGCTGAAAATACGGAGCTGTTTTCAAGGGAAAACAGCCTCTGATTTTCAGCCGTTTTTTTAAGCAACTTGCGTTTTTTTGCTGCGTTTTTGGAGCTGTTTTTCTATTGACTTGCACTTCTTTCTACGAAGTGTTTTTTTTAAGCTGCCGTTTTTAAAAACGGCCGCGTAAAAATCGCCCAGTGGGAATAGAACACAGTATTTCCCATTGAACTCAATGGGCAGATGTTTGGAGGCATTCAGACCCCGCAATTTTAGCCGTCTTCGGGCCGTTTACGGCCCGAAAAACAGCTGGAAATAACCTGTGTGAAAATACCCTAATAATTCTGATAAGATAAGCCTATATGCTCCCTTATTCCTGCAGGATCAAGATAGGTGACATGACACAACCCTGCACCTCCGACTGGTGTGTGGGGTGCACTTATGGCCCCTTAATTGGGTGGGGCATTATGGTCAGCTTTGATAGGGTTGTCCTAATATAAAGATAAATTGTCCTAATGAGCATTATATTACGATTCAGTGATGCTTATAAGGCAGTAACATATTCTGCAGCGCTGTATAGAGTTATCATCAACCTATCAATGAAATAGTATCACTGGAATATGGAGGGTAAATTACCAGCTGCTTCTTGAGGACATTGTGAAGCACAAGTTCAGGCTTTATCTACGCCAGTGACTTGTTTCAAGAATTACTTGGAAAAGTATTGGATGTTTTTATACAACAACATGTGAAATTATCTGAAAATCCTAAAATAAGTTAATAGTTTGTTTCCAGTCTCATCCTGGGACCCGCGGTAGGATATACACATAAACAGCTACACTAGATAATGATTTGCATGGTGAGTGAGCTGGGTAAATGATTGGTAAAACTAGAGAATAATCAACTTTTTGCAAACTGTTAGAGCCTATACAGGGATATTGTTTCATGAATTACTCAATAAATGTAGTACAGTAAAAAATAGTGTAGTACCGTGTTAGCCAGAAACAATATGCAATGTGTCAAAAAAGACCAAAGTATAGTAGGTATGATACCTTTATTGGCTAACCATAAAAGTTCTATATGCGGCTTTCAGAGCGCAGAGGACCCTTCTTCAGGCCGTTTACAAATGAAATAAATGTAGAAATTAGAGGACTTAGCTTTCATTCAGACCAGCGTGATTCTCGTCCGTGTGCTGTGCATTGAAATAACGCACAGCACACAGACGCATTGATTTCAATGGGGCTATTCACACATGCGTTGCGTTGCATGTCTTATATTGGTGCGTTTTCATGCACCTAGTCGCCGATTGAAGTAAATCTGCTGGTGGAGTCACTGTGTACATACATGACAATACTTATCCTGTACTGATCCTGAGTTACATCCTGTATTATACTCCAGAGCTGCACTCACTATTCTGCTGGTGGAGTCACTGTGTACATACATGACAATACTTATCCTGTACTGATCCTGAGTTATATCCTGTATTATACTCCAGAGCTGCACTCACTATTCTGCTGGTGGAGTCACTGTGTACATACATTACTTATCCTGTACTGATCCTGAGTTACATCCTATATTATACTCCAGAGCTGCACTCACTATTCTGCTGGTGGAGTCACTGTGTACATACATGACAATACTTATCCTGTACTGATCCTGAGTTGCATCCTGTATTATACTCCAAAGCTGCACTCACTATTCTGCTGGTGGAGTCACTGTGTACATACATTACATTACTTATCCTGTACTGATCCTGAGTTACATCCTGTATTATACTCCAGTGCTGCACTCACTATTCTGCTGGTGGAGTCACTGTGTACATACATGACAATACTTATCCTGTACCGATCCTGAGTTACATCCTGTATTATACTCCAGAGCTGCACTCACTATTCTGCTGGTGGAGTCACTGTGTACATACATTACATTACTTATCCTGTACTGATCCTGAGTTACATTCTCAATAAGGGTATGTTCACACGGCTTATTTATGGACGTAATTCGGGCGTATTACGCCTCGATTTACGTCCGAAAATGCGCCTCGATAGCGTTGGCAAACATCTGCCCATTCATTAGAATGGGTCTTACGATGTTCTGTGCACACGGTGCCCGCGTCAAACAAGTGCCTGTCACTTCTTCAGATGTAAATGGAGCCATTCGTAATGGACGCAGCAAAAAGCGCCTCAACATGCCATTACGGCTGAAATTACGGTGCTGTTTTCTCCTGAAAACAGCCCCGTAATTTCAGCCGTTACGGACGCTGCCGTGTGAACATACCCTTACACTCTAGAGCTGCACTCACTATTCTGCTGGTGGATAAGTAATGTTATGTATGTACACAGTGACTCCACCAGCAGAATAGTGAGTGCAGCTCTGGAGTATAATAAAGGCTATAATTAAGTATCAGTACTGGATAAGTCATACAATGTATTTACAAAGTGACTACTTTCCCATGTTTATTAAGATGTATTGACAATTTGTGGCATCATGTTTCTGATCTGATTCATTGGACCTGTGTAACAGTCAGATGTGTAAAAAAAAAGAAAAATTCTCTTGTACATTACATTTTTAGTTATTATAAATATGATGCTGTGATTATGGATCACTGAACTGCTGATAGAGGGTCAGGGTAGCCTAAACAATTCTTCTAAAAAAAAAAAAAGGTATGCATTTTTGTTTTTTTTAGTCTTTTAACACTTTGTTAACCAAAAAGGTCCCTGAGAATATCCATGTGGTCTAACCAGCCAGGGATATCTTAGGATCTCTTTGGTCTTGCAACTCAAGGGCTCTTAGGTTCAAAAGGCTTAATCATTGTTTAACAAAATATTCTGCAACTTCCTAATACAGTACTTTGTGTTCCAATTCCTCACCCTTTTTAAGCTCTCTGCTAACACAGCTGAGTGTTTGTTACAATGTATCAGTATGGGTAAAGCTATAAGCCTCGAGTCCACACATGAGATATTTGTTCTGCTGAACATAATTCACCGAGGATTACACTGGTACATTTTAATTGTATATTATCACATTTCTGCCTGTCATCCAACGATCCCACACACAGTAGATCTTTCCTGTGGACCTGCAGCACTGTTCATCCTGAGCCTCCTGGTTCATGAATAGAATGCCAGAACTACTGTATCACACACAGAGGTAGGAGAGAAGAATCAGGGAGAAAGAATTTAACGCTACAATAGCTATCTAGACCTATATATCACTCCGGGTATTGGAAGGCAGGGTGACAACCTATATGGGGATGGCTTTTAACTATTCTATAGTGTATTCTGCGTGCACCACCCACTGTTGGGGATTTTTTTTGCAAGCTGGTAGTGCCGCTGAATATCTACAATTTTATTCTATAGCTTTACTGTGGAGCGGTGATAAAGAGACAAGTTTTAGTTGACTTTAGTATTGCTGCCTCATAACCGTCCTCTGAGTGTTTAGCTGAGGAATTAGCTGAGTATACTATATAAAGTCTGACAGCCAGAGAGGGCGAGAGCCAGCAGTCAGTGGGAGTGTGCCTGACATCAGCCTCCGCACTGAAATTAATGAGGCCTCTGCTCTAGGTGACATTTTGCGTGAATCCAAACCCCTGAGTTTTGGGTCCTTATTTGGATATTACAGATGGTGAAGGCCCAGGCTGTTGTGAGCTGCAAACACAGGGAGCCGAGTTCTGCTCCAGCTGCGGAGTATGATGTAAGACCCACTGCCTTCAAATAAATACATCCCGTCCCTCGAAATCCCGAATTCCATCTTGTATTGTCCAATAAATCTGCAATCCTGAGACATGGAAAGAATTCGGTGTCTTTCTTTTTTTCTGGTTAGAGTTTAAAAGTACGTAACATTCGTGACCATTTTACAGTGGGAATGTATATATGATTTTCAGGGTTGGGGGAATTAGGGAGTTTAGGGTGTACCATTGTTGTGGACGTCCAGTTGGCCGATGTTATTTATGGTCTTCAGTGTTGACTGCTTTTTAGTTCTGATCCATTAGGATATAGTTATGATCAGTGACTCCGGCTTAGCTGCAATGTATTTTGGGGTTTTAGGTAGTCTGAAATTTGTCCATGGCTCTGCTCTGTCCCTCCACCATGCTTTACACTGCAGCTCTGCCTGTTCAGATTGGCTGCTGTGTATAAGCACAAGCTCAGCAGGAAGTCAGTACATGGAGAGCTGATTCCTATTACACCAATGACAGGATGATTATTAACTAAATTGAGTGTTTTTTTGGTTTTTTTTCTGTCCAATCCTATTGCTTTCCCCAAAATGAGTTTTGAGATATATGGCTGCCAGTCTCACCCACAGAATTATCATGAACATATTGCTAATCTGAGAGCGTTCGTTAAGGGCAGGAGGGCAAGAGACATATTAATTGTCACCAAAACAATCTGTTAAAATCTTTATGGCACTTATACCACCATGATGGAAATTAAAAGGTAACGCCAACCAAATTCTAGAATTTCAGTCTTTGCCACCTCTGATTTTCTCCCCCTAAAATTTCTCACTGCTTTTGCAGCCTACCACAATTACAATCGCAGCCAAATGAATTCACAGGAAGCAGAGTTGTAACCATCGACCCTGATTCCGTTCACTGGATTTGCAGGGTTTCCTGAATCCACCAGTTCAATGTATCAACATCCTATACTCACTTTACTAGACAAATTTAGACGGTTAGGGTATGTTCACACAGCTTATTTTCAGCTGTTTTTCGAGCTGTAAACTGCCCCCCCCCCCCGCCGCGAAAAACGGCTGAAAAAACAGAAGCAGAAAGCCTCCAAACATCTGCCCATTGATTTCAATGGGAAAAACGGCGTTTCGTTCCGACAAGGCGTTTTTTTTTACCGTGGTCGTTTGAAACAACGCCACGTAAAAAAACGCCCCGTAAAAAGAAGTGCATGTAACTTCTTGAGCCATTTTTCATTGTGTCAATAGAAAAAGAGCTCCAAAAATGGCTGCAAAAAAACGCATCAAAAAAACGTTTGATGCTTAATAAACGGCTGAAAATCAGAGGCTATTTTCCCTTGAAAACAGCTCCGTATCTTACAGCCGTTTTTCGTTTTGTGTGTGAACATACCCTTAGTGTATGTTCACATGCAAAATCAAAAACGGCTGAAAATTACGGAGCTGTTTTCAAGGGAACACAGCCTCTGATTTTCAGCAGTTTCTGAAGCTGAAAACGTTTTTTCTATAAGGGTATGTGCACACACACTAATTACGTCCGTAATTGACGGACGTATTTCGGCCGCAAGTACCGGACCGAACACAGTGCAGGGAGCCGGGCTCCTAGCATCATAGTCATGTACGATGCTAGGAGTCCCTGCCTCTCTGCCGGACAACTGTCCCGTACTGTAATCATGTTTTCAGTACGGGACAGCAGTTCCACGGAGAGGCAGGGACTCCTAGCATCGTACATAAGTATGATGCTAGGAGCCCGGCTCCCTGCACTGTGTTCGGTCCGGGACTTGAGGCCGAAATACGTTCCGTCCATTACGGACGTATTTAGTGTGTGTGCACATACCCTACGTTTTTGGAGCTGTTTTTCCATTGACAATGAAAAACGGCTCAAGAAGTGACATTGCTCATTTTTATGGGGCGTTTTTTAAAACGGCAGTTTAAAAAAAAAACAACCCAGTCTGAACGAAACACCACCGTTTTCCCCATTGAATTCAATGGGCAGATGTTTGGAGGCGTTTAGCTGCCGTTTTTTTCAAGTGTATCTCGAGGCATTTACTCCCCGAAATACGCCTGAAAACACGATGTGTGAACTTACCCTAAGAAAGCTGGGTGAAAACCCCCATCAGTGCTTCAGTAGTGGCCATACTGGTTGTCACCGAGCTTTCCCAGAAACATTATACATTTCTTAAACTTCTAGTAGAAAGTTTCACTATAAATGCTTCTAGTGAAGTTCCTAATTCTTCAGCTGACTCATAACGAAGTCTATTTTTGCATGAAGGCTGCCACCCACGGCACTACGATGCAGCACATCAGGACTGGGAGACATTCATATGACTGACTGGTCATGTTACACGCCAACATGTTCTTCTCCTGACCACATAGGAAAGATTACAAGAGGCTGTAACTATGGGGAACATAACATCAGGGACGATAACCAGTATACAGAGTCCTGCCTATTCATCTCTATTTTGATCAGTCTGTTAGATCAGACTCAGATGTTTTACCCGGTCAGGAAACGGTGTTGTCTTTGCGATATTCCACGTCACATGGTAAAATACATAAAACGCTACAAGGATTCCTGATATAACAGAAGATAACTAGTGCCAAGTCAGGACTAACATCATCATTTAAATTTCCAATTATTTATTGATTAAAAATGTTGTGTTGCTCACAGCTTCCATGCAGACCTATGTGTCTCCATGGTTGCAGACTACAAACACTGTAGTCAGATCCTGCATCACGTTAGGGTCATTTAACCCGTCCAATTTTGGCCATAACAACGAACACGACAGCTCATTGATCGGCGCTCGTTTGCTCATGAGCTATGATCGGTAACGTATGGGGACGAGCCATCGTTACTACGATCGCTCGCACCCATGCATTTACATTACGCCGGCAGGTCATCTCTGTTTACACAGGCACATGTGCTGCCGACAACAACATTTTATATTTATATACGTGTAAAAGGGCCTTTACTCTGCTCCCTCTTCTATATAATCCAAAGATAGTAGAAGAGGCAGATAAAAGGGGGGCAACACATGATGCAGGATATAGTTTGTTTGTAATGTGTAACCATGGAGACACCTAGGTCTGCGTAGGAGCTGTAGACACCAAACGGTAGGATATTTTTAATTAAAGGGGCACGGACAACTGATGACCTATTCACAGGATAGGTCATTCGTATATGATCGGTGGGGGTCCGACACCCGGACTGATCAGCTGCCTCTGGGCACCAGATGTCCAAGCCGGAAGAAGGTGGCTACAGCCACGGAATAGCAGCCGAGCTGCAGTACTGTTCTGCTTCACGGCCGATATGCGGTGGTCGGAGCCATCTGCTTCCGGCTCCGAACTCTGCATAACATCCAGTACCCGGAGAAGCTAATCGGTGCGGGTTCCGGGTGTCAGACCCCCACCAATTATATACTGATGACCTATCTTGTGGATAGGTCATCAGTTGTCGTGCCTGAACAACCCCTTTAAGACCAAGTTGCTTCATTTTTTATTACTTTAGATGCTTTGGAGTAATATAAAAATTTGTTACAAAAGTATGCATTACTTAAAACGTTGTTTTTTTTCCCCCAGGAAAAACAAAACAGAATATAGAGCAAAACTTTAGTGTGAACAGAGCCTAACGCAGTATATTCCAATCTTTGGCACTTCAGCAACGAAACTCCCAGCGTGCCCTGACAGCCTACGGCATGCAGACGAACGTGGTCATATGTTTTTAAATGGTCCGGCACCATCTGTAGCTCATTATTGAGCAGCTTGATAGGTCCAGGGATGTATCTATTAGTGAGTTGTCTGAAACAAAGGTTTATGTCCAAATCCTATAGAACTCAGTCACATATGTATCAGTATCAGGCAGGGATGAAGATCCACTGGTTGTAGCTTCCATTTGTGGGAATAGACATATCTGATCCATATTTTTCCATTCGATTGACTTTATTACCTGGCCGTCAGAGTAAATTGAGAGACGTGTGTTAGTATTTATCTAGACTGAAGGCCAATATTCTCATCACTAAGCTTCATAACGCTGGAGCTGTAACGAGAGTTTGGCAAATATGAATCATAACGTCTTGAAATTGAAGACACACCAAGACTCATACGATAAAATTGACTCACCATAGTTTAGAATAAATGGAAGTAAATCTGCCTGCAGTCCAATGGAGAGGACATTGTTTGCCTTCTCTTCCCTATAGTTCCTGTATCACCTCCTAGAATCCATCTGTCAATCAAATGACTGATATCTCTACCACAATAAAGGGGAGAAAATGCTTTTGTAAAATATATATATATTTTTTAATGTCATTCTCATCATCCACGGATGGAGCAAATTCTATGTTCCCTTTAGCCTGGGGTGGAGCTTTATTCTGTGCTCACTATCGCCCTCTTGTGAGTAATTTACTGTGTATAAAATAGTGTGGAGAGGAAGTGACAACTGCTCTCAGCACATATCCTTAATCCCAACAGCTTATATACACTATAATACTGTCCCCCATATACAAGAATATAACTACTATAATATTGCCCCTATATACAAGAATATAACTACTATAATACTGCCCCCTATATACAAGAATATAACTACTATAATACTGCCCCCTATCTATATACAAGAATATAACTACTATAATACTGCTCCTATATACAAGAATATAACTACTATAATACTGCTCCTATATACAAGAATATAACTACTATAATACTGCTCCTATATACAAGAATATAACTACTATAATACTGCTCCTATATACAAGAATATAACTACTATAATACTGTCCCCCATATACAAGAATATAACTACTATAATATTGCCCCTATATACAAGAATATAACTACTATAATACTGCCCCCTATATACAAGAATATAACTACTATAATACTGCCCCCTATCTATATACAAGAATATAACTACTATAATACTGCTCCTATATACAAGAATATAACTACTATAATACTGCTCCTATATACAAGAATATAACTACTATAATACTGCTCCTATATACAAGAATATAACTACTATAATACCGCCCCTACATACAAGAATATAACTACTATAATACTGCCCCCTATATACAAGAATATAACTGCTATAATACTGCCCCTACATACAAGAATATAACTACTATAATACTGCCCCCTATATACAAGAATATAACTACTATAATACTGCCCCTTATATACAAGAATATAACTACTATAATACTGCCCCTATATACAAGAATATAACTACTATAATACTGCCCCCTATATACAAGAATATAACTACTATAATACTGCCCCTATATACAAGAATAAAACTACTATAATACTGCCCCTATATACAAGAATATAACTACTATAATACTGCTCCTATTTACAAGAATATAACTACTATAATACTGCCCACTATATATAATATAACTACTATAATACTGCCCCCATATACAAGAATATAACTACTATAATACTGCCCCCTATCTATATACAAGAATATAACTACTATAATACTGCCTCCTATATACAAGAATATAACTACTATAATACTGCTCCCTATATACAAGAATATAACTACTATAATACTGCCCCTATATACAAGAATATAACTACTATAATACTGCCCACTATATACAAGAATAACTACTATAATACTGCCTCCTATATACAAGAATATAACTACTATAATACTGCCCCTATATACAAGAATATAACTACTATAATACTGCCCCCTACATACAAGAATATAACTACTATAATACTGCCCCCTATCTATATACAAGAATATAACCACTATAATACTGCCCATATATATAAGAATATAACTACTATAATACTGCCCCTATATACAAGAATATAACCACTATAATACTGCCTCTATATACAAGAATATAACTACTATAATACTGCTCCTATATACAAGAATATAACCACTATAATACTGCCTCTATATACAAGAATATAACTACTATAATACTGCCCCTATATACAAGAATATAACCACTATAATACTGCCTCTATATACAATAATATAACTACTATAATACTGCTCCTATATACAAGAATATAACCACTATAATACTGCCTCTATATACAAGAATATAACTACTATAATACTGCCTCTATATACAAGAATATAACTACTATAATACTGCCCCTATATACAAGAATATAACCACTATAATACTGCCTCTATATACAATAATATAACTACTATAATACTGCTCCTATATACAAGAATATAACCACTATAATACTGCCTCTATATACAAGAATATAACCACTATAATACTGCCTCTATATACAAGAATATAACTACTATAATACTGCTCTTATATACAAGAATATAACTACTATAATACTGCCCCCTATATACAAGAATATAACTACTATAATACTGCCCCTATATACAAGAATATAACTACTATAATACTGCTCCTATATACAAGAATATAACTACTATAATACTGCCCCCTATATACAAGAATATAACTACTATAATACTGCCCCTATATACAAGAATATAACTACTATAATACTGCTCCTATATACAAGAATATAACTACTATAATACTGCCCCTATATACAAGAATATAACTACTATAATACTGCCCCCTATCTATATACAAGAATATAACCACTATAATACTGCCCATATATATAAGAATATAACTACTATAATACTGCCCCCTATATACAAGAATATAACTACTATAATACTGCCCCTATATACAAGAATATAACCACTATAATACTGCCTCTATATACAAGAATATAACTACTATAATACTGCTCCTATATACAAGAATATAACTACTATAATACTGCTCCTATATACAAGAATATAACTACTATAATACTGCCCCTATATACAAGAATATAACCACTATAATACTGCCCCCTATATACAAGAATATAACTACTATAATACTGCCCCTATATACAAGAATATAACTACTATAATACTGCCCCCTATATACAAGAATATAACTACTATAATACTGCCCCTATATACAAGAATATAACTACTATAATACTGCCCCCTATATACAAGAATATAACCACTATAATACTGCCCTCTATAAACATCGGATTAGAATTCCTCTTTAAATAGACCTAAAAATGTAATTCCATTGTCTGCTAGGGGGCCCCAAGGTCATAACTTTACTGTAAGCCAAAATGACTTTACTATTCAGCATGAAACAATATCAAGGATAAGATAGAGACATATTTGTGCTATTTCAGCACTTGACACATAGATCTATTGATGACGTTTTCAGCACTCAAAGCGCAGATATAAACCAGCTGTGTAAACGGGAGCAGGATTCCTTACTACTGGTATGTATGTGGGCACAGGAGCGCCTTCACTATAGGATCTTAGCCTAAACATTCACCATTGCTTTTGTATGTGGATGAAAGTGAAGGGGGGGGGGGGGGGCAGCAAGAACCTGCTAAAATATTAGAATGAGGTGAAAATCCTGACAGCTCCAAAACTCCCACTAATAGTAAAATGTGTGAACACTGCTGAGGTTTTATGGAGTCTAATAAATTGTATAGATTCATGGTTGATTTTTAGGAATAAATTGGTGCATTATAGGTCATTTAGATGGTGCACTGCCGGTGATGTGGAATGTTGCTTTTTTGGGCATCGTTCAACGGGTTACCTCTACACATAATACTATGCTTTACTTATTGCTACCCGACCCCCGTCCTTTAACTGTTGATCTGTATGTCAGTGGGGATTTCCATAGTGACAGATGGCACCTGATGACATCATCAAGCAACCTTTTAAAGGGGGTTGTACAGGGTTAGAAAAACATGGCTGCATTCTTCTAAAAACAGCGCCACACCTGTACGTGTCTGGTAATGCAGCTTAACTCTATTGATGTAAATGGGGTTGAGCTGCAATACCACACGCAGCCTGTGGCCAGGTGCGGTGCTCTTTTTTCGAAGAAAGCAGACATGTTTTTCTAAGCCTGGGGGCCTCAACGCCGGGATCACACAAGGTTTTATTTAGCCAAATCCAGAAGTGGATCCAAAAGGAAGTAAACTGATGCTTCGCCTTTCTTTTGTGCTCCCTCCTGTGTTTGGCTAAAAAAAACTGATTCAAATACTGCAGCAAAACTGCGTGTGTGTGATCCTGGCCTTAATGCACTTTTCCATGCTACTCCTAGTCTGTGACACCATCAAACATAAACCAGAAAGGTCTGATGATGTCATCGGCCGGCAGGTTATTTAAACCCCCCTCTAGTCAGGCAGTCTAAGCTTCTGTGTGAATCATCTGACCCCAGTCTGTAGTTTGCGCTAAATGCGATCTCCGGTCCTGGCACCTGCTGCCCTCCACAGCCCCTAATTCCAGGCTCTTGAGTTACATCATGTCGTATATTCCAGTGCGGAGCTGCAATCAGAATTCTGCTGTCTGTCACTCGGAATCATTATCACTGTGCTGACAGCAACACCTCAACAGCTTAGCAGAGATGCTCTAATGTAGGGGTCAGCAACCTTCAGGACTCCAGCTGTTGTAAAACGACATCTCCCAGCATGCCCTGACAGCCAAATGCTTTATTATTCCATCCAATGGCTGTCGTGGGCACGCTGGGAATTGTAGTTTTTCAATAGCTGGAGTGCCAAAGTTTGTTGACCCCTGCTCTAATGCAATGCCGACAAGTGTATAGTATGCCTTTTGTCAACACAACCTCTCCCTCAATGCACTACAGCAGGGCCTGCTCTGCATAAACTGGGGGCAGCAACAGAAAACAGAATGGAGCTCTGGATGCAAATTACTCAGAAGACATTATGTAACTAAAGAGTAGTTTAGTGTAGGATAAAATATGCAAAGTACCTTTAAAATAATAATCAAAAGGCGGAGCTACACTTTAAGCATACTGCTTAGCAAGCCCTATAGATGGCCACCTAGAGGTTATAACGAGGTACTGCACAGATATGTTGTATTGAGAACACAAAACAAATAAATCAAACAAGTCACATATGTATTAGTTCTCACACTTAGCCAGGTAGCCAACTAACGACAGATTATTAAATGAGCGGCACTTAAATGCTAAGTGCTGTTCTTAAAGAAATACTTTGGGCAAACCGGATACACCGGCTCACTTTTAGTTTATGCCAAATTTTAGAATGTCCGCCTGTTGAAAAAGCGATTCATTTATTAAAGAAGTGTAAGCCTTTTAATAAATTTGGCACAAATGATTCCAACTACCTTCTTTACTAATTAGATGTGTGACACTATGTTATGCCTAGTGCAGGGGGGCGGTGCATGACACGAGAATTCTCTTTGGTGTTGTCATGCTCCGCCCTCTCAGGTCTAGCACTAGGCATAACACCACGTATTAGTTGTACCCAGGGCAATCTTTAATATTGTGACTTATCGGTGATCCATGGGCTCCTATGCTGCAGATCTCGCTGCAGGCTCCTCAGGGGTGTCTGTTGTCACGGTGTATAAAAGGTCTGTATGCTGAAAACGCACTGGGCTGATATACATTATTATAAGGCGCAGGAACAACGCTCTGCTCGAATGGGTGGGAGTTTTGTCTCCATAAACCAGGGGTCAGCAACCTTTGGCACACCAGCAGTTGTAAAACTACAACTCCCACCATGCCCTGACAGCCAAAGCTTTTTATTACAGCCAAAGGATGTCAAGCATGCTGGGACTTGTAGTTTCACAACAGCAGAAGAGCCGGCGGTTGCGGACCCCTGCCATAGACCAATGGAGCTGCCACCCATATGTGACAGGGGCTGGTGCGTGGTAAGAGGGAGAAAAGGAAACAGAAGATGCAAAAATATAACCAGTTAAAGCAATTCCATTATATATATATACATATATATATATATATATATATATATATATATATCTAAAAAAAAATATATATAACTAATAGAGAATAATAAATCACAGGTAACATCTGGATGTTATTCTACATGCAAAATAAAGCACCAAACATCGTATGAGGTTCACTTTATAGAAGACACTGGCTACGATGGGGGTTGTAGTAGAATTCTGCTTTTTGTCACATTTCTACAATATTCTGCATATGAAACGTTCATTTAGAGCTTGTATTAGCAGATACAGTGTGATCGTCTGTAATTCACACTGTAAATCCAGCACGGTAGTATATTATCTTTGGGATTTTAGTCTTCAGCGGCCTCCAGTAGCTCTTGGGAAGAGTCAGCACATTAGTACGGTTTAGACACCATGACTGCCTGTCTTGTGAGGAATGTTCACGTCTGATGTCCACATACGCTTCTAATTTATTCCATATGGCAGAGCTACAATTAGTGGTTGTCAGCAGTATCTGCTATAAGAGGACGAGCGCCCAGAGTGCTCCTTGACAAATTTTGATCATGTCAAAGAGTGCTTAACCCAGGTCGCAGTATGCCTGCTCCTGCGTGTACATACGCGGTCCCTGCTCCTGCGTGTACATACGCGGTCCCTGCTCCTGCAGGTTATACAGTCCTACATCCCCTCTACGATTAGGCATATTTCTGTTTAGGACTGTAAAAAAGCTATTTAAGAAACGCATGGGGTACCTGTAAGGCCAAGTGCACACAGGTTGGATACGCTGCGTAAAACGAAGCAGTGTATCCAACCTAGAACCTGCAGCACATTCAGTCCAAAAAAAAAAAACGCACCACATTGTGAGGCAGTTTTTCAGGCGGAATTTCCGCTGCGGAAAGCAGCACTAGGAGGGAAAAAACTAAAATGTTGTCGTGCAGTGTGGCCTCCTGGGATGATGCTGCAGCCCATGTGACCGCTGCAGCTTGTGATTGGCTGGAGCAGTCACATGGGATGTAAGGTCAGGAGAGATCTGGGTAAGTATAACTTTATTTTATTTTCTGAGTTGGGATTTTTGCGGAGGAATTGTAACTTTTCCACGGCGAAAAACGTAACATCTGCTATTTGTTGCGGGTTTTAGCTTCCCTTTGAATTCAATGGGGAAAACCCGCAACAGAAAATCAGCGATTCCGCAACATAAATTGACATGCTGGGGATTGAAAAAAAAAAAAATCGCACCGCATTTCAATATCCCAACGTTTTTTCGGCCGTTTTTTTACGCAGCGTGTTGAGATTAGATCAAATCTCATCCACTTTGCTGCTACAATATTACACTGCAGATTTCCCACAAAGAAATCCGCTGCGAAAAATCTGCAGTATTTACGCTACGTGTTGACTTACCCTAATAGCGGCCATATTAGTTGCGAACTATTTTGCCCAAAAACGGATATGGCTACGAAAAAAAACTTAAACCTGGCAGTAAGTGTTAAATTTCCCTACAGCGCCACCACAGGGGAAAATGAAGTATTGCAGTGTCCATTTATATCAATGGGTTGTCGGTGTAATAGATCGTTCCCTGTGATTTACTGTGTCTTCTACAAAGCTCAGCTTGGCCTGAAATCCTATGGCACATACTCCATTGATTAAAATCAGATGTTGACACTAATAATTGGGGGTCTCTATAACCCTCGTCCTCCCCTTCCCCCAGCGGATCACATATCAGTAGCTGCTATGACACATTCTCTGCATTTTTAAAATAATTCCATACACTCTTGTATGTGAAACCACAAAGATTTATTTACTTTTTGTAATGAAAATATTACTGAGAGTGTGCCAGTGTCCACAGTTATTTTAGTACAAAGATATGTATTTTGGGAAATAAACTCCAAAATATGTAAAAAAAAAAACAAAACAAAAACGAATACGGCTCTGAAACAAAAAAAGTAGTAAAAAATTAAAGTCAAACTAGGAGTTAATAATAAACTAGAATTAGGTCACGCTAGTCTGAAGCTTGCGTAGTTTTATTATTTCTGGTTAAACAGAACACAATCCTGAATAGCTCTCTAGGTTAATGCGGATTTGAACGCTCTCTGGACAACATCTTACACCATCGGCGGGCGGCAGAAACGAGGCGGTCTCCTCCCACAATGCCTAAAGGTCACCTAAAGAGACGTTGATGAGGTTAGGCACTCGCATATACATACTACACGCTGCATCAGGCAACTATGGAAGTTTCTCTATTGCTGTTATGTATGGGGTGTGGGGGGGGGGGGGGAGGGGGAGATTAAAGGGACTGATGAGAAGTAAATCATAAATGATTAAGGTGCGTTCTAGGAACAAAACAAAAAAAAACATTCAAAAACATGCATCCGAGTTGTAATCTTCAATGCCTCAAACAGTCTGCCATATTGGTCACCAGATAAACATTGGTTTAGATCAAGGGGCCTCTAAAGTTCATCTACACCTAGCTTGTCTTCTTCGTCGAGCTGGCCGTCTTTGTACAAGAATGTTAGGAGGAAGAGCGCCACGTCCATGGAGGACCAGTAAGCCGTGTGCGACGTCATGGCCGACCAGTATCGGCTTTCTACCATCCCTTCTCGTAGCTCAAAGTCAATCCGGTGCTCCAAATCCACTGTAAGATCAGTATATATAAAAAAATATAAAAATAAATCATATAGTCATTTTAGGTTTGGATTATAACATAACCACTTAAAAGTTACCAGTATATATTGTTTTGATGCATATGGGACGGTTTTCGAGAGCGGGTTGTGTAGTAGGAGGATTGCATATTGTGCATCATGTTTTTTTTGTTGTTACTTTGCATCCATTTGTAGTGCTTTATAGGGCAACTAAACATTCAAAAAACTTCTGACACGTCATAGCGACATGTTAAAGTTTTGTTGGGTGGGTTTCAGAGCACCGAGACCTCCACCGATCGGTAAAACAAAGCGGCAGAAGCGCTCGGGTGAGCTCTGAGCCGCTTCATATCTGATCTGCTTTTCTCAGAAAGCCGAGAAATTGACTTTCTATTAAGCCCGTACACCAATTTCTTGGAACAGCTCTTCGTTCTGGATCATATAGGGGGTGGTTCAGTGGGGTACCCCCTATATAACATCTATATTGTTACAGCCAAAAGGAGCAAAGCACTCAGCTGAGCGCTTCTGCACCTTCGTTTTAGCAACAGTGGGGGCGTCTCAGCGCCCGGATCCCCACCGTTCCAAACTTTTGATATGTCTCTATAACATATCAAAAGTATGATTAAATAAAAGTGCAATAGCTATTTAAAGAGGATCTGTCACCAGATTATAAGTGCCCTATCTCTTACATAATGTGATCTGCGCTGTAATGTAGATCACAGCAGTGGTTTTTATTTAGGAAAAACTATCAATTTTGACCAAGTTCTGAACAATTTTAGATTTATGCGAATGACTTTCCTAATAGACAACTGGGCGTGTTTTTACTATTGACCAAGTGGGCGTTGTAAGAAGGAGTGTATGAGACTGACCAATCAGCGTCATACACTTCTCTCCATTCATGTAATCAGCGCATAGTGATCTTGCGAGATCACGCTGTGCTGTCCCTTACTCACACATTAACTTTACTGAAGTGTCTTGAGAGTGAATAGACATCACCTCCAGCCAGGATGCGATGTCTATTCACAATCCTGACACTTCGGTAACGTTTGTGTGGGGCTTAGTGACAGCAAGCGTGATCTCGATGTGCTGTGTGAGTAAGTCACACACAAACGTTACCAAAGTGTCAGGATTGTGAATAGACATCGCATCCTGACTGGAGGTGATGTCTATTCACTCTCAAGACACTTCAGTAAAGTTAATGTGTGAGTAAGGGACAGCACAGCGTGATCTCACAAGATCACTATGCGCTGATTACATGAATGGAGAGAAGTGTATGACTCTCTGGTCAGCGTCATACCCTCCTCCTTACAACGTCCACTTGGTCAAAAGGTAAAAACACGCCCAGTTGTCTATTAGGAAAGTCATTAGCATAAATCAAAAATTTTTCATAACTTGGTCAAAATTTATCGTTTTTCTAAATAAAAACCACTGCTGTTATCTACATTATAGCGCCAATCACATTATGTAAGAGATAGGGCACTTATAATCTGGTGACAGAGCCTCTTTAAGTCTTATGCTATATACGCACTTATACACCCTGTCCTTTTTTCCAAGCAGGGGTGGACATCCATAGAGGGAAAAAAGCCTTCCGGTCAAGGACACGGACCTCTTTGGGAAGCATGTCGGGAGCACAGTGAACGCAACTTTATCTGACTTTCATGGTCCTCTATAGGGAAATCGTGCACTAGGCCGCCATAAAAGATGAAAACCTTATTAGATGTGTGAGCTTTCATTGTATGCAAGACATTTCTATGGAAGCATTTCTTCCACTGGCAAAGCCATGTGCACAGAGCGTCTATGGCGGCGCATGGAGTTCGTAAGATACCGTATCACTGACCTATTGGCACTTGGTATGTTGTTGTGTGGTGCATTGTACTATCCCCTTATAACAATGCTTCTAGGGGAGAATATAGGAGAATACCTCTATAATGAAGGCATGCAATGGAGCATGCCATAATGTGCCTCAGTATAAAATCAGGGCCCGTAGTAAGTGCTGTATTACGGATCTATACAAGAGGGATCCGCAATACAGCTGTATATGTAATGCTTATTTATATTACATTGCAATAATTTAACGTCTCCACTACACTAAGTAATCTTACATGAGCAAAAATATAAATACTAGAATTATTAGCCCCTCTGCGGACGGTCACTCTGCAGAAAAATCTAAGTGCAAGTGGCCCTTCAAAATCTATAAGGCCTAAGGGGAAGGAAGCAGGGAATTCAATTCTTCATTGGTCTCGACTTTCTCTTAGAAGACGTCTGTGCAGAACGGTCTGGACAAATGACTTGCATTTCTGACGATTGTCTTTAATGAAGAGACAATATTGGTGTTTGTCCAAGAGATGAGATCATTTCCTTCACTAGAGGAGCAGGCGGAGAATAACAATGGGGTGGCGCTGTGCGTATGTAGTGGTAATAAAAAATACAAGTACAGCCAATCAATGCAAGAATCACTTCGATGAAAATTAAAGAGATGGAGAAATTTAAATGTCCATGCATTTTAAATGGCTGTCGGCCGAGCGCTCCCTCAGCCAACAACTATTCCTTCTGACTCCACCATTAACATGCATCCTCGGCCAGCGTGCATGCTTATTTAATGGGGAGAGGGGGAATAAGCCGCTGATCGACCCATCTGGCAGCAGCTTTTCTCCTACGTGAAGAAAGGATCATGCATGTTGAAATCCAGCACGCTCAATCCATCTTTCCCCCCTGAAGGGGGAAGTGTCTGGACACCCCCATACACATGATAGTCGGCCAATCCCGACGAATTTTGCAGATTTGGCCAACTTTCATCTAATGTGTATTGGCATCTTTAAGGAAAGCTGTAGAACAAGCAAATGTTATTGATCTGCGCTGCAGGTTCAGATTAGACTATTGTCCAATAGAGGAGATCCTGTAATATTTTAATTTTTTTTATAACTTTTTTTCAGACCGATTAATGGAAGGAGATGGGCTGAGAAAATAACTGACTACTCACAGCACATTTCAGTACGTAGAGAACTGCTTAAGCAATTTGCTAATACATTGCCATTAGCAAAAATGCTTAATTTAGGCACCGATCCACATCCACGCACCTCTTAGTCTACAACCAAATTTACTAACAATATGTATTTGGCGGTGGTGAGCAGGAATTCTGATCTGAGCTTGATTTTCCTGGTCCTGTACATAGACCAGGCATTTTTGCAATACAGAAAATTAGCTACTCGTAGTTAAAGCAAGTCCCTATACTTCAAGGGGTTTTCCACCTTCTGACATCAGTATATTATCGGTGCAGGTCAGACACCCAGACCCCGCACCGTTAAGCCGCCCCAGTGACCAGCGGGCACCGGATGTTATGGCCCATTATGCAGTGTGCGGAGCAGTTAGCAGTTGGCTCCGTACATAGCATAGCGGCCGTGCTGCAGAACTCTGCTCCTATTCACTTAAATACTGCAGCTCGCCCGCTATTCCGCGGCCAGAGCCAACTACTTCCGGCATATACATCGGGTGCACCGAGGCACCGGACCAGCTGATCTGTGCGGGGTCTGGGTGACGGACTCCCACAGATCATGTACTGATGACCTATCCGGTGGATAGGTCATCAGTTGTCAGAAGGTGGAAAACCCCTTTAAGTACAAAGAGCAGCTAACAAGTATTTAATAAAAATACCCATTTTAAGGATTCAACTGTTCGGCTTGTGCCACACTGGTCGGTCAGGACAACAAAATAGGGACTTTTTATACAGATTAAGCACAGTGTGTTGTATCACGGTTCCCAAGGTACATACCAACAAAGAGATCAAGAATGAGAACAAAGCACAGACCGTTTTACATTGGACTTGATCGCATATGCTATAATGAACCTAACCTGCGTCCAGTGAGCCCGAGATGCTGTGTGGAATGGTTTGGGACGTTACAGCACTTGGACTCTGTACTGACTTCTTGTCTTCCCCATCAGCCAATTCTTTTACTTCATAACCTTGAGATGTAGTTGCACTAGAACGTGCAAATCTTGAGAACAACATTCCCCCCAGGCCTTTTCCGATGCTTGCGGCACCTGAATGAATGAGACACAGAATTATCAGTGCTAAGGGGAAGAAAAAAAAATCCTTTAACTTTGCTGCCATCTAGTGGCGGCTTCTATGCTAGCACCTTTGAAGCTGAAACAATTCTAAATCCTGAAATCTTTACAAACCTGTGTCTTTAATGTTTTCATGACCAGGGCTTTTACCCTGTTAAATACTATCACTATATACGCGATACCTAAAGATAACATTTCAGCAGTTGCACAATAAATTTAACCTATAAAATTAAATTGAAAGTGGAGTAAAAAAAATGTACTGCACAAACATGCAAATCCTTTTAATCGTCGTCTGCTGTGGTGTTAGGACTTTACCTAATATACTTGCTTTGCCTATATTTGTTATGGACTCTCCATAGTGTCTTCGAGGCAGAACCGGTGAAGTGCTTGGGCTTGGTATGCTTTCTGTATCGGACATTGAGGTAGTATCTTTGGACGGGTTGATGAGACTCTGTCTCATATGCTTGTATAGAATGGGATTTGTGGTGTTGGATGAGTGGATCTGGACAGGTGCAATGTTGCTGCAGTGCTTCAATATTAATGGCTCGAGTCTGTAGGCCTGAATAAGACAGAAGTAGACAGTTAAGACAGCTAGTTACTGAGCGGTGCTCTATTTACATCCTTTTTGACTTCCCCTGGATTAAAATTGAATAAAAATACTAGACTGAATTTGCGGAACGTAGATCTTTCAGTCTCGATATGCAACATTATGGGACTAAAGGTCCTTTTACACCGGGAAAATTGGCCCGTAAAAACAAGCGCTGATCAACGAGACAGCTCATTGAGCCGTCTCGTTGACAGCAAAAAATATACAGATTCTACATGAACCAAAAATACTGCAATGTGAATGCTGCCTTACTCACGTTCCCGTACTTAGCCACTTAAAAATCATTTAAACCCAAAACTTAAAAACGTGCCGTCATTTTGGTTGTCACTTTTGAATTCACTTCTAAACAACGGATGGTAAAATTGTCACTCTGTTATTGGCAGAACCAAAGATGTGATTGTAATTCTGCGTGAGAGAAACATACAGGACCCGCTCTCAGCTGAGCCGTCAGTTCACTTCACTGAATAGATTCGGCTGATAGTGAACGATACAGTTTCTATGTATAGAGGATACATAGAAGATGTAGTGTAAAAACGTAAACATTTTGTTAATAAAAGTCAATTAAAAAAAAACCCCAAAAAAACACGTATGTAAGCACCTAAAACACAGAAATAAAGGCTACAAAAAGGTGTATGTAGCCTTTAATTTCCCCTGTGTTGGCGCTGCAGAGAAAGGTTTTCCCAGCAGATTACAGAAAATGGCTCGGAGGATACTTTTTTGATCACCTAATTGTCAAGGGACCCTTTTAAACGGGTATTGTCCGAAGCGGAGACCCCCTTTAAGGGCTACTTCCTCTATGAGCGGAGAGCCACTACAAAGAGTAGAAAGGTCACAATGCAATACTACACTTCCACTGCACTAGGAATGAGTGGCTGCACGCACGCACGCAGCTCCCCTGCCCCCAGTTGATTGCTGGCTTGGGGCGGGGGGGGGGGGGGAGCTAAACGGCTATTGCAGAGTGAACCTCAATGACAGATTCCCTTTAAATGGTTATTTTCTCTCTACAAGTGTCTACCACCAAAGTACGTGTAATGAGTGGAGACTTACCACTGGATCTGCAGGGTGGAATACATTAAACAAACGATTACAAATAGATCTAGGTAAAATATGTTCTTGAGTTCCGCGATTTCCAGGACGAATTCCACGCAGTGCCAGGAATACTGCTAGGGGCGAACCCATGCAGAAAAAATTCTCGACCTGAAGGTAAATAATAAGTCATATTAGAATACAAATGTGTACAAACCGTATTACAAAAATACGAACAAAAAATAATAAACGACACTTACGCTACTTTAGGTCAGAATCATTAACCCTTGATGTTTGGTTATCTACGTAAACTGTGCCTTGTTTGTATTGGAGCTAGTTTTGCTTTTAAATAACAATAATATAGTATTAACTAATATATAATAATTTTGAATGGATACGTACTTGCATGTTATAAAGCAAAGAACACACTAAAATCCTCTATAAACCACTTTTTCGAATAAATGTTATCAGCTGTACCAATCAAAGAGGCCAAAAAAGTTACATAGTTTTAATATGGTCATTAACATGAATCTCAATCAGAATGCAGCAGACCATTTAAATGGAGTCGTCTCCTTCTAACACCATATCGATTTTGGGTCCAAAATTCTAAGCAGATTAATTTATTAAAATATTCTAGCCACGACCCTTCCTCAAATGAAAGGGAGCAGCAGCAATTTAGTAAACGCTGCAGAATTTCCGCAACAGAATTGTGTGTGGAAATTACGCAGCATTTACAGTAGCAGCAAAGTTAGACTTAGACAATCTCCCATGCTGCGAAAAAAAAAACAACGCAGAAAAGTTGTGAGGAATGTGTTCTGCGGTGCGACTTTCAAATCCGCAGCATGTCAATTTATGGTGTGGGTTCTCAGCGGAGATGCTGCGTGTTTGGTCCATAGACTTCAATGAGGAGCATAAATTTTGCAATAGATTAGTTTTGTTGCGGTTTTTACAGTGTTTTCGCAGCAGACACGCAGTAAAAACCACTGTAAATCCGTAGGTGCACATATACATTGTGCTGGGGGCGCTGTGGCCGGCATTGCGCTGGGGGAGCTGTGGCCGGCATTGCGCTGGGGGCGCTGTGGCCGGCATTGCGCTGGGGGCGCTGTGGCCGGCATTGCGCTGGGGGCGCTGTGGCCGGCATTGCGCTGGGGGCGCTGTGGCCGGCATTGCGCTGGGGGCGCTGTGGCCGGCATTGCGCTGGGGGAGCTGTGGCCGGCATTGCGCTGGGGGAGCTGTGGCCGGCATTGCGCTGGGGGAGCTGTGGCCGGCATTGCGCTGGGGGAGCTGTGGCCGGCATTGCGCTGGGGGAGCTGTGGCCGCCATTGCGCTGGGGGAGCTGTGGCCGCCATTGCGCTGGGGGCGCTGTGGCCGGCATTGCGCTGGGGCGCAAGAAATGTTTACTGTCTGACCAGAACTGTAGTAATCTTACAATAAACCCCCTTCCCCAGCAATGTACTTGCCTTAAATTTTAAAACCGGGGCATTAGACATAGAATTTTTAAGTCCATGTAATCTGTCTTCCAGTTCTTTTAACCTGTAAAGAAAAAAACATTAACATTTTTACTTTTCCTACATTTGGAATTGGACACCGCAGTCAGTGATGCCAGCCTGAATTCCACAATGCTGATTATGTCGCTTCTCACCCACTGACACAGAATCTGCTGACCCGGACAAAACTTTCTAGCAGGCATCAGCTTTGGAAACGCGGCCTCAGAAGTTTAAAGTGAAACACCCCTGAAAACTTTTCATTGCCAAGGACGTATATAACATCATGGCTTCAAACGGTGGCTGCAACTAGAACAGGGTTAGAGCTTAGAATCATATTAAATCCCAGAAGCTTCGCTTTCAAATGATACCAGACTCAATGCTCTGGGTTAACGGACCGGTTATTCATACCGATGATCTATCCACAGGAGAGGTCATGAGTTTATGATCGGTGGGGGTCAGACACTCGGACTGATCAGCTGCCTCCGGACACTGGATGGCCATGCCGGAAGCAGATGGCTCCGGTAACAGTAAAGCGGCCGAGCTGCAGTATTCAAATGTATAGGAGCAGAGTTGCAGTTCTGCAGCATGGCCACTATGCAGTATGGCGCCATCTGCTTCCAGCACTGAACGCTGCATAACATCCTGTGCCCGGAACAGCGGATCGTGCCGGGTCCTGGTGTTGGGACACCCATCGATCATACACTGATTACCTATCCTGTGGAAAACCCGATCCTTAACTGGACAACCCCTTTAATATTCGTAGCACAGAACTCATTGGAAGTCAAGCAGCAGGATAAAAAGTATTCCTTCCAGGGGTTCTCTGTCTCTGTAAGGCCCTGGTCCCAAGATGAATTTTACATTATGACATCAGTTACTTTTTAAAGGGTTTTTCCTCACCCTCCTGGTATCCAATCCTCCCCTCTGACATTCCTTTTGGCCAACGGGCTACATATCAACAAGCGTACATTACTTACTGTAGGCATGACAACCTCTTAGTAATTCTGAATATTAATTATTAATACATACATACATACCGTTGTTTGGTCAGGAAAAGCTCTCGAAGGAGATGCTGTTCTTCGTAATTAATCCACTGGTCCTCGGGCTCTTCATCCTGGTCCATCTGTTCATGGACATGGACTGGATTCCACCCGGTCATGATATCGTATGTAATCACACATCCCAGTGAATGGGACACAATAGACACTTTGCCACCTCGGTCTTCAAACTCCGGATTCCGGGAGCAAAACAAGTTGTATAAACGGTTCAGCTCCTGCTGTAATCCTTTCACTAACTTTTAAATAAAAAAAAAAGTTTTTTTAATATTACTAATTAAAGCTGCAAAAGTCCAATTCATAAAGAAAGACATAGGATTGTGTATTCGGAAGTTGCATGCAACTGACCATAAATATCTGTATCTACATAACTGCAGAGCAACAAGCCGGGAGAAGAAGTTTCCCACTTTTGCAGTCGGCAGAATACAGACCGCTATTTATGGCAGCCTGTATAATGCCTACGGCCTAACAAAAAGATAAACCAGAATCGCTGCAAGTTATTTATAGTGTAATCATTAGAAACACTTCCTAAATAATTGCATTGATACACTGGCGGCAGATGGAAGAGTGGATTGACACATGACTGCAGGACCAGACTACACAGAGTGTTTGCAGTCTGTAACCACGGAGACAGGTTTGCATAAGAGATGTACACACGAAACGGTAGCATGTTATGAATCAAGGCTATTTGCAAAGTTGCCTCATTTCTTATTTTAGATGCAATGGGATTAATAAAACCAAAAATAAACTGGCCATACATTTGTGTAAATGATGCGGTTAACGGAGTCTGCGGATTATCTAATATGTATGGGTACAACGTAACTATCCCGTGATGTCTCCAGTCAAGCAAGGGGTCAGATGGGTTGGAATTTAACATCTCCGATCCGTTGTTTGCCCAGGAGATAAGCTGCACCATGGGTGTTTTGCAGCCTCCTATCTCTCCCCCTATTGAAACATGTCGGTTTAGCTGATCTGAACAGTCGAGAAAGATGGAAAATAGCCTGGAGCTGTCGGGCTGACCGCTTTATTAGGAACATCAGCCAACAAAATGGGTGTGGGCGACAGATACAACAGCCTTACGAGATCTCTGTGACTCGGCGAGGCTTTTCCTAGCAATTCTGGCACACGATGCTGAAAGCTGAATTATTGATGGGTTACAAGGCTGAGCAGGTGATACTGATCCTCTTTAATAAGAAATTGCATTGTTTTTGTCTAACTAGCAGAACAAGAGCAAACATCATTGACATCGGCTTTCCAGTCCACTTATTATACTGGCCGTGTAACGAATGTCAGCACTGTTGTAGAAAATTAAAACTATGGAAAAATGATCCTAGTCAGCACCTGCTTCGTGCCAGTGACATTACAGCTGGGGGCAGGTATTACTGGCCTGTGTTAGGGAATTGGTCTTATTTTATACTTGTCCTGTCAAAGTAGAGGATTTGTTTCCATCCATTTACTCTTTGTATAATCGAGACAAAACCCAAAAAACGTATCTTAGAAATGGTAACACAGGATGGAGTTACTAAATTAGGCCTAATGTCATGGAATCCATATGAGTTGTGCCCACATAGTGAAGTTTCGATGCATCCAACCCCAAATTAATCCAAAAAATAAATGAAAAAAATAAATGAACGAACGAACGAACGAACGAACGAACGAACGCAGAAACTGCAATATAACCGCACTGTGTGAACACAGCCTAAACCTAACAGATCATGAACCGGGAAGGTAGATTAACGGGATTTCCGGGCATTATTGATGGCCTATGATAGGTTATCAATATCAGATCAGTAGGGGTCCGACTCCTGACACGCCACCAATCAGCTGACTGAAGGGGCCGCGATGTTTATCAGCGCCGTACCGTTCCGTAGCAGATGTGCAGTGTAGCCCCTATACAGCTGATCGGCGGGGTGCCGGGTCGGACCCCCACCGATCTGACATTAATGACTTACCCTAAGGATAGGCCATTAAATATAAAATGCCCTTTAAAAAGATCGCACAACATAAAAAGGAAAACTTTAAGATTTGGTTGATCTCTGAAAGTTTTACTTAAGGGGGTTATGCAATTTAGAAAACCCATATTCACAAACACGATTAGGGAATTTTAAGTTAATAGTGGGGGGTCTCCCATTCAGGCAGAGTGTAGAGCAGCTACAAAAAAAGTATCTCTCTTTAGAGAGCATGTCCATTCATTACATGAGCAGCCTATTGATTTCAATAGCAATAGTGTCATACTTAAATTGCCCTGTGGTGGCGCTGCAAGGGAACTCAACTTTTCCTGCGGAGTTCCCCGACAGGGTACAGCTGATCAAAGGGGACACACTACGATCAGCTTATAGTCTGGGTACGATTCTAAGAAAAAAAAAAAGAAGCGGCCATACGTCTTTAAATCAGGGTTTGTGATGGTAGGAGCTTGCGAATAAATAGCCGTCCTCGACATCTGTCTAAAAAAAAAATTGCGAACATTCTTGAACTTCCAGTAACACTTTTGGGACGGGAGACTCCGGCAAATTCCATCCAATTATCAAAACGCATGCGAAGGACAATCATCTACATCCTGATATTCACTGCCAATAACAAAACCAGTGAGACAAAGACTAAAATCTTACTACGAGCTCAGTGTGCATGTACCGTGCCATGGAAGGAAGAAAGTCACGATGTCAATGCTATGGAAACCATGTAGACGACAGCGGTTACATGAATCTAGAAGGAACCACCGAACTGATCAACTCAATAAACCAGCTCAGGTGTTCTATAAAGTCTCTATAAGTCGCCGAGTGTTTGAAGCCTTCTCCATAGTGATAGAAAACACAGGCCGGGTCGTGCACATGCTTTCCATTCAGAATTTGGCCCGACCACGTATCACTTACCTCATCTCTGTAGAGGGGGCTGGTATAGTACATAATGTCCATTGCGCTGCTGTTCAGCATGTCCCGAATCCCACGCACCTTATCTGGAGTAATGGAATCTACCGTATCTACACAAAGGAAATATTCAATGTTGAAATAGTCTATACGCTGTGATATACCAGATTTTTTTATTTTTTACAAAGAACTAGTCTCTCGGCATGCTAATTACATACACTTACACCGATGACTATTTATAGATGCGCTCTATATACATTTATTTATCATGCTGTATACTTATTTGTATAGTCAGATTTTGTGATCTTTAAGAAGTACATTATTGTGCATTTAAATGAGATCATTGCCGCATCGTGCCACATTGGTTTGGTCCAACTATAGGCCCGAAAGTCGATTGGGACCGGTTGTAATTACTGTCCCTGTAACCAATGCAAACAATATCCTTGCCTTTTATAAGAAGAAAAGGTGGAATCGCGTAGTAAAAACTACTGTGGGCGAAAAGGAGAAGTCCACTACAGAAACTGGTCAAATCCATTTCATTGGCACTAGAAAAATTGAAGTCTGACTTGTTGCAAAAGGGAAGGACTCCATTTTTGCCTGCAATAGTCTATATAAATGAGGCCCAACGAGGGATACAAGATTAACGGAGCATTGAAGATTATAGATGTATTGTTCTTCTCTTCTGCTTGCTCTGGGGTTGCCATGGTAGCATTAAACATACTTGGCTAATATGTGCAAGGAGTGGAGGTCACATGACGGAATGTCATGCACAGAGGAGTGGTTAGTCTATTGATGCTACTATGGCGACCCCAGAGCAAGCAGTAATGTAAGCAATATTTAGATTACGGCAGCAGTTAGGATTTTTTTTTAAATTTCTTTTATTAGGACAACTTGAGGTTACCTCCGTCCAGAGCGAGCTTGGAACGCCATTCCACAGGAAGGAACTCAACATGCTCTGAAGTCTGATTGATAAAGTGCTTCTCTTCAATCTTTCTTGCAGTCTCTCTCATCCTGTAACGATATGCAAATAAGTATCAGCTTAAGGGCTTATTCAGACGAACGTATATATATCAATACCTATACCAATCCAGGCCAAAAACCCATATAATGATCTACGTATATCAATACAATACATATAAACATATATGAAGATACTACCATGTAAATACTAAAATAACATAATAGCACACCATTTGTACCATACAAAAGATTTTTATTATTCTCCAAAAAGATAAAACACAATGACCACCAAGACCTAAAATTATAAACAAATGAAAACGACACAATTATAGGTATTGTACGAACGTGTATATAGTCCGTGTGACGGCCGTTTTTTGTTTTTTTTAATGGAGCGGTTCACACGGTCGTTATAACAAACCGTGCGAAGGGCCCGTGAAAAAATAAGACATGTACTATTTTTGACAGTTGCCGATTCGAGAATTGGTTGTGTGATTCTCTGGCCGTTAGAATTAATGGAATTGATTTGTCCTGTTTGGAGGAGATTCCCCTTTGTCAAATAAATGAGAATAGGCAATTCGACGCTCCCATTGTATTCTATGAACTACTCTACTCATGCAGAGGTCAATTTGATAAATCAGAAAATATTTGCTCATCTATATTCATGGCTATGGAGATTGGGCAGGAAGGTCAGGTTTACCATCTAAAATAACTAGAAGGGGCGGGGGGGGTGACGACGGCGACTTACATGGCTGTATTTTTGATAATTCTTCCTTGATCCATCTTCTGTCCAATACCATGGACAACAAAAACAATGTGACTTGTGTCGACAGGCTTGTCCTCGTACGTTGCTTCTTCAACATAACCTCTATGAAGCCTGGTCCCGCTGCTTGAAGCTGCAAATATATTAGCCACGTAATAAAATAAAACATCAATTCTACTAGGACATGTACCAGTTTCATTAGATCATCAGCTTCTGTTATGATAAACATAGGTCTGATATTACGGAGATTGTTGCATTATTAAATTGTAGCAAAATTACAGGTCAGCTCATTGTTCTGTCCTAATGTTTACTATATAGTGGATACCAAATTGCGAAAGCCTCAAACCAATGTACGCCTTTAATGCCTGATGACAATATAAGAAAGTAGTGTACGTCGTTTAACGTGAGTGAGAGATACCAATGCTTAACCCCTTATTAAGGACTGAGCCAATTTTGGCCTCAAGGCAGATCTGTCAGCAGAATACGCTGCCCTAGGAGAGGTATGCCGCCTAAGGTACCTTACGTAACAGGCACTGACACTAGACAGCCTTGGGGGCCTTTGTTGGGGCCCAGGCAGAAGTTATAAAACAGTCAAGTTATGGAGATCGCAATGCCAGGCCTGACGGGATGATGAAAAACTGAGCCCCATCCCATTGTCAGCGACGCAATAAATACTGATCGCAGCGCTTAAATGTTGGGATCTGAGTTTTCCGCCCATTAGTGCAGCTGTCAATCAGCGCCACACTCATTCGTGTGATTGTGCAGGCACAGCCGTTGTGCCCGAGCGATCACTTTAAAGTACATGTACAAGAATGATAACATGCCGATGACATACATGCACATTCAAGTTGCGCTTAGGGGTTAAAAGGTGTATTCCCATCGGATAACGTGATGGCATCCGGCTAGGTTATGTCATAATATGATTGGAGGGGTCCAACCTCTTCTGCCCTCTACTTACCCATGAAAATACCAGTTCAAACTGACTGGGACCACCTTCTTGTTAAAACACAGATGCTGGTTGAGTGCGGCTAGTGGCCCAGGCAAGCTCACCTTTTGAGAACCCCAACTTTTGGGTAACACTCCTTGCTATTTTAGAAGTCGTTGCATCGCTGTAGAGATAGACTTCATCCACACTGTGCCAATCGACATGGCTGCGGCTTAACTTCAAACTGTGGACGGCTGCGAGTTGCAATAAAAACAATTAGAAAGCAAACAAGGTCAATTAATGCCATACAAAACTATGTGAATATGTTCCCTTCAGCTCAAAAATATGAAATGTCAACCTGCAATGTGCAACTACTATATATCCTTACAGAACACTTGTGTTCATCATTTGTCAATGTTTTGCGGAACACGGCAGCGAGACCGGTCACTTTTACAGAAGAAAATAGCAAACTGATTTCAGTCTGCTTAAGGCCAGGATCACACACGTAGTTTTGATGCAGTTTTTGGAGCCAAACACAGGAGTGGACACAAAAGAAATAAGATGCATCAGTCTTTTGTTCACACTTTTCCTTCCTTTTTGGATTTACTTCTAAAAAAACAAAAACAAAAACAAAAATAGAAACGGATGCAAAAACTGCATCAAAACGGTGTGTGTGATCCTGGCCTAAAGATGCCAGACATTACATCTAAACCACAATAAAGTTCTAGGCAAGAGCGATCAAATGCTTTTCTCAATCTACACCAAGATTTTTTGAGGTAGGAATGGGCGTAGGGGTTCCCTATGGTAATAAGATTGGAATCACCGGTCTAAGTTTTGGTAAGTGACTTCTTGTACCGTCTCATTTGAAACTTATAGCTCAATAGCCAAGGATCCAAATGGTGTCTACCTTGGATCTTAAAGGGATTTTCACCAAAAACGAATGATCGTTCGCACCCACTCCGATCACTAGAACAGGGGGTCCCGAGTCCCCAGTTTCTCCTCACCGCATGACCACAGTGCGGAGGAGTTTGAATGGTGCGGCGGTGGAGCACGCGTGGTGCTTTAAAGTCTTTGAGACTGACACAGACATCCAAGTACAGCGCTATGTCTGGGTGAGTCCTATAGACATTGAATGGAGCGGGAGGACGCATGCTCCACCGCCGCTCCATTCAAGCTAATAGGGGACTCTGGACCCTGTTCTAGTGATCGGTGGGGGTCCCAGTACTGTAAATAAGTGATAAGAGCCATTTGTGGTAAAACTGAACAATATACAAGTACCTACTATATCTCATGAGTGTATCCTGTAGCTCAGTGCTCTGCAACCTGCGGTAGTCCAGCGGCCGTGTAACTACAACTCCTAGCATTTCCCATTAATAAAGACTCAACATGAACTACATTAAAAAAAATCTCTGAAGATCCAGTCAAAATTACTCTTCGTCATTTGCAGACGGATAACAAGTTGACGCAACTTAAAACGAAGGGCTGTTTCTAAATGACTAATGTGCTCTCAGACATACCACAGAAAACAGAACAAAGACTAAAGGGACAGAGGTTTATGCAAAGCTTTGGCTAAGTGGGTGACTGCAATTACATTTAGAGTCTATTGAGCAGAAAGCGGTTATTATTCATTAAAAAAAAAAAGAAGAGGAAAAAGGTGATCAAACCAGAGCCAAAAATAGAGAGAGAACATGATGTGATACAGCGAGAATAGCTGGGCTAAATGAAAAATACATGACAAATATCTGATTAATAGAAAGAAGTCACTAGGTCCTAATTATGAATGGAAGTGGAATTCCCATCAGATGTTACGGCATTTCGCTAGGTCCAACGTCCGAGACGCCTGCCATTCGGAGAACGACAAAGGTCCCTTTGGCTTTGCTCCTGCACATCGGCACTCCCGGCCTTTGGAAGCAATTGGGGCGGTGTTGCAATTCACCGCAGAGCAGGTGGCTAGAAAAAAGTTGTGAAGTCATTTTTTTTTAAATCTGTTGTGGGGGTCCCCCGAAGTCACACTCACTTCACATCTGCGTTAGGAGCCTAGTTTTGGTGAAAAATGACGGTAGACAGAGTATTTGTGCTGGTAAGATGACGGACACCCTCACGGAAACCTAACGGAACCCATTCAAGTCCATGCGTTTCGTTGGGCGTGATGCAATGCGTTGGGCGTTCTGGTCTGTGATGGCTCGGCACTTTACATTTTTCATTCTTCTGTTCGTATGACGGAACAGTAGAATGGAAGAACTTAGCGCAGAAGTGAACAGAGTCTAAGAGATCGCAATATGCCATGGGAAACCCCTTTCAAGTAAAAAAGACAGAGCTTTGGCTTGAAGTTTAAAAGCCTTGTTCACATTTGCATCGGCTCAGTTCTCGGACTGAGATTACCGGAAACAATAGCGCAGCATGCTGGTAAAACCACGGACACCCCAATAGAACCTATTAAAGTCAATAGCTGCCGTCGACTGGCTGTGGTGTCCGTGGCGCGACTGAACCGTTTCTTCCGGTTTTCCCTTGTTCTCTGACGGAGCAGAACAACGGAAAGACCCGATGCAGGTGTGAACATAACCTAACAAACACCACCTTAGTTATACTTAGTCCGTGCCAATGTTGAGAATCCCGCCACTTTCTTGCCTTTCTGAAACCCTACCCTAGCGGTCAGCTATCGGTGTATGCTGACCCAGAGCACCCCATGATATTACAGCCCTGGTCTCATCCTTGTAAAAACCACCTGCAGATTATCCTAGAAAACCACATGGATCATGTTACCGTTTGTTCAAGGCAAAAAAAAAAAAAAAAAAGAATAAAAAGACAATGAGAGAAGACCACCGTAACCGCTGAATCGGCACAAAGCGAGAGCGGATATCTCCACTACTCTAGTGAGAGCGTCTAAAGCCAGAGAGTCTTCTACCAGGCGTAGCTCAGTTACTGTACCTTCATAACGCTTTCTTTTAGCACATGGGGCGCCTGTGCTCTCGTTATATCCTCTCCAATTGAACAGGAAAGGGAGGGAGAAGGGAGCAAGGTGGTAGATAACTAGCAAAGTGAAGACAGGTAACTTTACTTTGGCTTTCAACTTAAAACTTCTCAGAATCACATCAAGCAAAATAATCATCAAGCAGATAATAAGAGAGCAAAGCAAAATAATCATCAAGCAGCGTGCACGTCCAATTTACATAACATTTGTTCGGTTTTACCTCCTCTTGTCATGCAAAGCCTGTACGAAATACTACTCTACCGAATGCCGGTCACACACCGGTCAATTTGACCCTCATCTCCATCATTGAGGCACTGCCTGCAAGATAACAGTTCCCTTTGGTATTGTTGCAGACGTACTTTCTTGTGCGATTATTGATCACCCGCTGCGGTTGTAGCGTCTGATCAATAACGACGAATCAAAATTCACAGCAGCTTCTCTATCTGTTACAATAGACGGAATAAATATCCATCAGTGAAAACAGATTGTACCGAGAGCAGCCCTACTACCGAAGAAGAAAAAGGTTGGGTTCACACACTAGAAGGCCCCATGCACACGGCCGTGCCCGCCCATATTTTCGGGCCGTGCTCCCATACAAAGCACGGCCCGTAAAACACGAAAAAAAACGGACTAGCTCCATAAATCCCGGCAGAGATCCACGGCACGCACACCCATTTGTAGTTATACGGAAAGGTGTCCGCAGCCAATAGAACTGAATGGGTACATAGTAGCGGACCGTATTACGGGCCGAAATTAGGGACAATTTTTACGGTCGTGCGCATGGGGCCTAATAGTCCAGTTGCTGCAATGCCATTATTTCAGCCAAATCCAGGAGCGAATCCGGGGAAGAGCATTAAATGCCTAAAGCACCATGCACATGACCGTATTTTCATCTATCCGTAAATACGGATCCGTAACTCATCCGTATATACAAAACGGAATCCGCAAATACGGTCCATAGTGCACCCGTATATATGGATCCGTAAAAAAAGAGGGAGGCTGCAAACGCTGTCACCAGCATGTTGCATAGCAACGCTTCCGTAAATACGGACGGTTTACTGATGCACATCCGTAGCCGTCCGTATTTATGGAAGGGCCCATAGGCTTCTATGGGAGAGTCCGTGCCGTAATTACTGACAAGAATAGGACAGGTTCTATAATTTTTTCAGCACGGACACCCATTAGTAAAAATACTGAAAAGGTGTCCATGGCCAATAGAAATGAATGGGTCCGTAATTACGGATGAAATATACGGTCGTGTGCACGGGGCCTAAGATCCACTCCTGGCTCTGGCCTAAAAGCTAGTCAAGTTGGCGGTGGAATATGTACAAAAAAATAGTTTGTTGAACACTTTCAGCTGAGATAACCACTTAGCTTAAATGAGTATTTTAGCTGTTAGGCCTTATTCATACGGACGTTGAATACGTCGGCGTGACGGCCATAAGAACAACGGACGTCACACTGACCTATGCAATTTAATGGGGCCATTCAGACATGGTGTTTTTCACACAGCGTGTCTCCGACTCACTGAATGTCCTATTCTTGTGCGTTTTTTGCGGATCACGCAGCCATTGAAATAAAAGGGTGCGGAACAAAGATGGCCAACGGAACTGCAAAACGGAAACGCTCCTGTGAATCTAGTCTTGGGCTGGATTCACACAGCTGTGTTTGATTAGTGTGATACGGACTGTATATCGGCCGCATTTCCCAAACCGAACAGTTCAGGGAGCTGGAGTTCCTAGCATCATAGTTATGTACGACTCGGAGTCCTTGCCTCCCCGCAGAAATACTGTCCCGTACTGTAATCACGTCTTCAGTATGGGACAACGACTCACCGCATCATGATGGACTAAGGAGCTAGGAACTCCGGCTCCCTGAAATGTGTTTGGTCTGGGAAATGCAACCGACATGCTGTTAGTATCAAGCACCCAACACGGCGTGTGAATGCAGCCTTAAAGGGTTTTTCCAGGGGTAAAAAACAAAAAAAACATGTGTCATTCTGCCGAAAATGCTAAACATCTCAACTTCTCTATATACATGTCTGCGTGTCGTCCACGCAGGCGACACATCATGTGAGTGGGGCCGGCCAGTCACGGCCTGGAGTAGTGACGTCATTATGGTTGATAGGTCACTGCAGCAGCCTGTGATTGGCTTGCCCACTCATATTAAAGCCACCACGCCTGACCGGAAATGAATGCAGCAGGGGACCCAACCAGCGATAGCAAGAAAACGGTGAACAATTTTTAAAGGTAAGTATACAATGAAGTTTAATATTTTAGCATTTTGGTCTAAATGAAATATGGAACATTTATCCCCTCTCTCTGCGGTAGGTGATAAATGTTAGAATAGTAGGAGTTTGACCGGACCCCCAGCATGTTAGAAGCAGAGAGGAGCTGTATGTGAGCTCGCTCGGCTGTCACAGTATCCCCCCTACAGCTCGATCGCCACTTCATACAATGCTGACGATCAGTGAGGGTCCCGGTGTTCAGACCCCTTACTAATCTAACATTTATCACCGACCCTGTGTACCTCAATAAAACAAAAACCAATGACCTAAATAATTAATATGTATCTCATGCAGACTTTGCTTGGCAAGAGGATTTAGTCACCTTCACGTAGACAGAAGTTAGGCTTCGTTCACATCTGCGCTAGGGCTCCGTTCCGTCGGAACGGAGCCCTGACAGACACAAACGGAAACCGTAGGTTACCGTTTCCATCACCATTGATTTCAATGGTGACTGATCCGGTGGCGATGGTTTCCGTTAGTCTCAGTTGTGCAAGGGCTCCGTCGTTTTGACGGAATCAATAGCGTAGTCGACTATGGTTTCCATTGGCGTTTGTCAGGGCTCCGATCTGACGGAAAGGTCCGACGGAACAGAGCCTTAGCGCAGCTGTGAACGAAGCCTTAGTTTGCGAATATAAAACCAGAGATTTAGGAAGAATAGGACGAATTATCGAACTGCATCAACAAAGTATTCAAGAAATCAAAGGCAAGTATTAAAGACTTGATAATCAGGTCTGTGGAAATCTTCTTGGGCTCATTCAGACAAGAAGTATAGATGCCGTCAAAAAGCCATGTGACTGGACCACTGGGAATATGGCAGATGGCCTGATTCCCAACACTTTTGGCCTGCATCCAATAAGCAAAGGTGAACTCCAGTGATCTGATCCAACCATTGCACAGCCACACGTCTCAAAAGCAGAGGGGTTCATTTATCAAGATCAATGGCACCGTATACCAGTCATGTGAATGAGCCTTAAAAGTTAGAAACGGAGAGCAAACCCACACAACTTACAGCAGTGCTCTCCAACCTGTGGCAAAACTACAACTCCCAGCATGCCCTGTCAAAGCTGGAGCCGCAGGTTGGAGATCACGGATTTAGAGTAGATTAATAAAATGTAAGATTACTGTATAATTCAGAAAAAACTGGGCTGAAAAAACCCTCAACGGAGTGAAGAAAAAAAACTTCTATGCTATTCTTGTAAGTAGAGGATCTGTGCTTTATATCGCTAATCGTTGGACACTGGAGTTTGTTCCGGGTTTTCGGTGTCAAAATTTTGCCCCATATGAACACAGGCTAAGGCCTTATTCACACCAACGTATTGCACGTCCGTGTGCTATCCGTTTAAATAACAGACGGCACACTGACCAATGCAATTCAATAGGGCTCTTCACACATCCTTGTTTTTTCATGGAGTGTGTCCGTTGCGTGAAACTCACTGCTTTTTCTATGCTGGTCCATTTTTTGCGGATCAGACTGGCCCATTGAAGTCCATAGGGACGTGAATAAAATTGACACCACACGGACGACATCCGTGTGCTGCCCGTTTTTCATGCATCGGTTGCTACAGAAATACAGAGAAAGAAGTAAAACCAGCAAGTGAAACACGGACGAGAAAAAACGGATGCCACACGGACAGTCATATGCATGAAAAACGGCCCATTTTTTGTGGATGCAAAACGGACACGCGCATGTGAATAAGGCCTAAGAGATGCACTGGTCAGACTTCTTCATTATCGCTAGTATATATCTATATCGGATGGATTAAGAATACACAATAGTATCCAGATTACATAGAATAGGATTACCTAAAAAAAAAACGAAAAAACATTTCAGCCCAGTTGTTTTTGGAAATTGAAGAGGACCTGTAAAGCTCTCATGACATTTGTTTCTCTAAATACCTGTGTTCCCCATTAACGAACAATTCTAAGGCACTCCATTCCAGTTATTCCTCATGGAAATGTATGAATAAATTGGCAAGTGGGTGTTACCATTCCCCTAGGCAATGTAGCGTGTCCCTACACAGGCTCATACCGTCCAATCAGTGCTGACAATGTTCGACTGTGTAGAGACTAGGGTGGCACGATGCATCGAAATATCAATACTATTTAGATGCCGTGAACCCTGAAACGGTTCGATACCATTAATTCATGTATTTCGATACGGATCTGAGTGGCCGCGCAGCTTAGTATTGTAAGACATGGATGTAGTGGGAGTGGGCCTGCGGGAGTGTAATACATGTTTGGGTGCGCGGTCAGCATGAGGTGATGCGGCCTGCGCTGCACTAATGAGCGCCGTCACTGAAGACAGAGTACATGGCGGGCGCACCGCAAAACACCCCCATGTCCTCTGTCTTCAGTGCCTGCACCACTGCTCATTAGTGCGGCGTCGGTTACATCACCTCATGCCGACTGTGCACACACACGTTGTCAGGAACGGGGCAATGGATGTATTACACAGCCGCAGCCCCGCTCTAACATCGGATATCAGAGAAACCTCTGATCTCTGCCGCTATTCCCTTGAATGCTGCGATCAAAGCTGACCGCAGCATTCAAGGGAAAAATTAGAAAGGGGATCCCTGTGACGCGATTGAGGTCCATACCATATATGGGCAGACAGCCCAGGGTCCATTAAAGGACCCCAGGGCTGTCTGACCATATTTCCTGTTGTTAGGACATACCGAAGTATGCCCTAACAACTGCCTGTGTACTATCAGTATATAGATGAATGCCAGTACAATCAAGTTTAAAAATAAGAGGAAAACAAAATATATATATTTTTTTACACTAAACATGAAAATATAAGTCACAATACATAAAATATACACATATTCGGTATCGTCGCGACCGTAACAAATTTATAGCATCATTTATGATGTTTACGCTGTTATACATTTTTTTTTTTTTTAAAACGGCTCTCATTAATACTAATTAACCCCATCATGTACCTCACACATTAACCCAATGTTGTCCATTATGACTGAGGAACATGATGGGGTTAATTACAATTAGTGTGAGGCACATGGAGGTTCAATATTCATAACACCTCGTGCCTCACATCAGAAAATTGAAAAACTTTTATTTTATCATTGTTGGCAAAGTATCGTTTTGGTATCGAGTATCGCAATACTACACGAAGTATCGGTATTGAAGTCCAAATTCTGGTATCGTGACAGCCCTAGTAGAGCCAAACCCTAGAGCCAAACCCTACTGACAAAATGAAAGGCAACGCCCAGTTGTGAATTTATTCATACATTTCCAGGAGGAATAACAGAGGAACGCCACAATGCAGAGTACAAAGAAAGAGTTGTAATATCTGAAGGAACAATTATTTACTAAAACAGGCATGTCAGGAGAGCGAACAGGTCATCTTTAAATAACAGAAAACCTCACCATCCTTGTGGTCCACGGGCTTTGCCACTTCCAGGTCAAAGTTGTCATGCATCTGATGACCCCTAAAGCAGGTGAGATGTTCCTGTTCAATCAAGTTGCTCTCATCTTCATCGAGAGGTTGCCACGTGCCATCGATGAACCACTGACCTCGCATCACAGGAATTTTATCGCTCTCTGGAAAATAAAAAATAAAAAAAAGTAATTCAGCTAGACATACAGCGCACATGATTTTATTATATGACCAGTAAAATTTCTGTAATCTGGCATCAATGAAGCAGACAATCAGATATTCTGGATTATTGAATGGCCATAAAGACGCTGTAAGAGTAACGAACATTCATGAAAACGAAACTCCAAAATAAAAACGTTAACACAAAATACGTTCCTTCTGTTCTTCCTGACATTCCCTTGTGAGAATCCACATTGCACAAGAGTTATAAAGAGGAAACCAGTGCCGGATTACCAGACTTTCTGGATTATCAAATGAAGGATTAATTTGTACGTCAAAGCCGCAGACTGAATCACAGAGAACACAGGAGCTTTATACAGCTGGTTGGACGGACTAGTGGTGGCTTTAGAAAAATCACACATCAGCGTTTGGTTTCTGTTGACGGGTTGCGTCAGGCCTTTCTGTCGGAGGAACCCATCAACGGAAAAGCAAAACGGAAAACACAGCTGCTTCCGTTGCAAATGGTTTACGTTTGTCTCCGTTCCGTAAGGCTTCCGATTTTTGGCGGAATCAATAACGCAGTCGACAGTGCAATTGATTCTGACAAAAAAAACAAAACGTAACCTTGCAGAACGGAGGCGAACGGAAACCATTTGCAACGAAAGCTATGATTTCCGTTGATGGGTTCCTCCGGCCGAAAAAAAGTCTGACAGAACCTATCAACGGAAACTAAACGCTCATGTGAACAGTCCCTTAAGACTTTGAAAGTTGGCCAAGTTCATAAAATCCTAAGTTAGTCAGAGAGTTGTGGTTAGGAGGGGAGATATTTTCCTTCCCAGTAACGTAACTACAGCACGAGTCAGACTATTTGGTTAGGGCTGATAACGTACATCATACACAGTCACACCTTCGAAGCCCAATATGACCCAAGCACAGGAAATTTAAGGCAGAATTTATACAGCATTTGCAGTGTTCATTTGACGTATGCGCCTGGAAATCCCCCGACGCATACTCCAAACGTACGCATAGGCCCTCGTTCTTCCGACTTTATTCGAAACAGCGTGCTTTCTGCCTGTTGGGGTGGTATAAGTCAGCATACGTTTTTTCAATAGTATGGAATAGTGCGGTCTGCTGTACTATGCCATACAGAGGCCTCCTGCAAAAACCATATACCGGGCCTATGGGTGATGGATGCCTATACCGTGGATGAATAGACCCTTTTACATAGATATCGCTCTGCTCACGCACTTGCCACAGGCGCCGATTTCAGTTACCGATCGGATGACCAAGGACAAGGACACTAAACAAATAAGAATGTGAAGTCATTTGAATGTCAAATCCTATAAATCACAAACAACGGCAGATCAATTTTAAGTGCGACCTCCGCTCTCATCCCCTCTAATGCACGCCGCCATGTAGCTTCCAATATAAAAGGACGCTCCACTATGGATTTACAGAACTAGATTTTATCAACAACTACATCTCATACTACACATTGCACTACTTATTTAGGGCCGTGCAAAAGTAACCACAACGCATAACCAAGTCTGTCACGTGGCCGATACCACCGGAGCCCGACGGACCGGTCCGTCTTGTTTGAACAGGAAGAATAGCACCACATGCAGCACTATTCTGTCCATCAAATCCGCCAGTATTGCTGACGGACCCTCTGAGGGGAGAGTAAACATAGCCTTACATATCTCAAATTGTGTGGTTCCAAATCGCACCGTAAAATGCTTACAAGAACACAGAGTATTTCAGGAGAAAAAGTAGGACGCAGAAAACTATCAACTGGCCATAGATGAAAACTGCCCAACGATGCAAGGATCAGGAGGTCAATGGTGCTAAAACCGAAATCCATGCACAGACTTGGGCCTCACGCAGTCGTAGAGTGGCTGCATTTTAGCGCGGTTATTATGGTTGCGAATCCCGGCCTGACGACGAGTCTTAAGACCCGAACAGCATCATAGATCCCTATAATGCGGCGAGTTTGGGTCTTAAAGGGGTTTTCCTGTCTTGGACAAATTACGGCATACCCACAGGATATGCCATAAAAGTCCAAAAGATGCGGGTCCCACCTCTCGGACCCGCACCCATCTCTAGAACTGGGCCCCCTAAACCCCGTACTAGCTTACTAGGCTCCCGCTGCCTCCCAGCCATATCCTGGTTAAGTGTTCGGAGAGTTACAGAAACAGTGTAGCACAGATAACTCGGCTGTTTCCGTAACTCCCGACCACCTAACCAGGATGTGGCTGGGAGACAGCAAAGCCGAGAAAGCTAGTACGGGGGTTTAGGGGTCCCCGTTCTAGAGATAGGTGCGGGCCCCAGAGGTGGTACCCGCATCTATCAGACTTTAATGGCATATCTGGTGGATATGCCATAATTGTCAAAGACGGGAAAACCCCTTAAAGACCTAGGGTCGGGCCGGTAGTTTGAGCTGTAATATGCACGTGAAAACAGGGCCACATTATGGCCGTCTGAATGAGGACTTAGTGTAGCATGTTCATATGAAAAGTCATAACATTACAGGAGTAAATGTTTTGTATGATGTGACCCTGTAGGCAGGACATGATCCTTTTCAGCAGCCGAGGAAAGCGAGAGAGGGGACGATGGATGATCTGTAGGGTTGAAATGACGGCAGACGATTAGCACATGAAACTATGGAGAGAACATTTGTTTTGCCATTAAATATAATCCTTTGTTAAGAGGATATTTACTGAAGGCACTTTCCACGTTAATGCCTGACATATGGCCCGGCGGGTGTAAAAGTGAATTCTAGGAGGACTGCGTAAATAACTGGAAATGAATGGCACGGAGTCCTATATATAAAGAATGACATTAGTTAAAGGATCTGAGGCTAAAGGGATTAAAGCTTATGGATAAAGCAGCTCAGGGAACGGCCGGAGCAGGGGAAGGACTAAACCTGATGATCTGCGGCTGCTGCTGTCTGCCATCCTCAGCCTGTGTGTCACCGTCTGATCACCACATCAAACCATCGTTCCTTCCGTTACAGGCGGCGGCAGAAACTTCCGTATACCTCTGTATGAAATGGGAGGCACAATGACGTATAGTTTATGGGTGCTCTACGACTTTACGGCTCGGAGGGCATGACGTATGCACACGCTTGGCGCAATTGTTGCGGATTTTCAATCCGGTATCTCAAAACTGCAATACAAAGCAAGTGAATAGGGGTGCACGCTCGATTAACATACGGATAGATCTTGTACTTCTGTATGATTCTTGCTACGTCATCCTGCTGAGCCTCAGAGGTCATTTTACATTGGAGTACAGTAGCACGAGAAGAAAAATAAAATTAAAAAAAAAGTCGTACTCCAACGCGCAGCTGGTGTTACGTAAATGCTGAACGTCCCAAGAGGTTAAATAGTAATTATGGAGACCGAGCGTCAGAGAAAGGGAAGGGGGGGCTAGTACGAATAGTTACAAGGTTTACTGTCGCAGATATGGGAATAAGGAACAATATAGTAAAGATGTTCTTCGCAGGAACTCTCCTGACTGTCCTGGATCTCCAGCAGCTGAAGATAAATGTCACCTCAGGGGGCGCTCTCCTATCAAGCATCAGTAAGCAGGTCAGGTGCACGGTGTGTAGTAAGGGCGGGTTCACACATAGCGGAATTTCACTTAAATTCCGCTGCGGACACTCCGCAGCGTTAATCCGCAGCGGAGCCGTTTCTCCATTGACTTTCACTTTAATTTAGCAGTGTTCGTTTACACGATGCGTACAATTCCGCTGCGGAGCATAGGCTGCGGAGCGGAATTTGGTGTCCGCAGCATGCTCTGTCTGTTGCGGAGCAGTGGCGGACTGGTTGCGGACTCATGGCGGAATTTCTCCATTGACTTCAATGGAGAGTCAAAATTCCGCAATGAAGTCCGCAGATATTATGTGTGCTGCGGAGCGTATTGTTTTTACTACCATGACATTTCTTCATTCTGGCTGGACCTATGTATTTCTAGGTCTACAGCCAGACTGAGGAAGTCAATGGGGCTCCCGTAATGACGGGAGCGTTGCTAGGAGACGTCAGTAAATAGTCACTGTCCAGGGTGCTGAAAGAGTTACGCGATCGGCAGTAACTGTTTCTGCACCCGGGACAGTGACTACCGATCTCAATATACATGTATCTGTAAAAAAAAATATAAGTTCATACTTACCGAGAACTCCCTGCGTCTGTCTCCAGTCCGGCCTCCCAGGATGACGTTTCAGTGTAAGTGACGGCTGCAGCCAATCACAGGCCAAGCACAGGCTGCAGCGGTCACATGGACTGGAGCGTCATCCAGGGAGGTCGGGCCGGATGCCGAAAGAGGGACGCGTCACCAAGACAACGGCCGGTAAGTATGAATTTCTTTGACTTTCACTAGGGAAAGTGCTGTCCCTTCTCTCTATCCTGCACTGAATAGGGAGAAGAGAAGCACTTTTCCTGCAGTCCGCAGCGGCCAGTCCGCATCAATTTTCTGCACATTTTGTGCAGATCCGCTGCAGAATCTGCAACGCAGATTCTGTGCGGCATTGATGCGGACAGTTGCGGAGGAATTCCGCCATGTGTGGTCATGCCCTAATAGGATCGAACGCAGATGCTGAATTGATAACGCTGGGGACATATACAGAAGTGGTGGTGTTACCCACAGCGACCGACCAGACCTTGCTATGTGTAGACCTATACTGTAAGGCCTTATTCACACGTACGTTAAATACGTCCGTGTGATGGCCGTTAAAACAACAGCCGTCACACGGAGGCATGTATTTCAATGGGGCCTTTCATATGGCCTTTGTTTCAACGGACCGTGTGAAGGGTCGGTTGAAAAATAGAACCGGTCTGATCTTCCATTCTCACAGATCCCATAGGCTCAAGTCTACGGGGATCCGTGAAACGGTACTAGCACGGGGGCACCTCGGACGTGAAAAAACATCAAGTTTTTCATGTCCGAGTTTCCCCACGCTCGTGTGAATCTAGCCTAAGGCTTTATTTAGATGAAAGATAGTAAACTTGGACGTGAAAAACTGCAGTTTTTCACGGCCGAGTCGCACCACGGCGGGACCCATTTTCACGGATCCCTCATAGGCTCGAGAGATCCGTGAAAACTGATGAAAATAGGACATGTCCTATTTTTCCACAGGCCCTTCACACAGTTCGTTACAACGGCCATGTAACCAGCCCCATTGAAATACACGCAGTCGTGTGTCGGCCGTAAAAAAAACGTCCATCACACGGATGAAATTTACGCTCGTCTAAATAAAGCCTAACAGTTGTGTCTGCACCGAGGGGACGTCCAGGACGCGCCATCTAATTTTCCGCTCTTGGAAGGTACGGATTCTCCTTGCGGAGATCCGGCTGGTAGGGAGTTTACAGATGTCTCTGGTTTGGCTAATATCAGGTCGCCTTGTCGTGTCAGGTGATCATAATGAGCGCTAAGCACCTCACATTTATAGGTATAGTAAATATAGCAGCGATGGGATTTAAATAAATCCATATATTTAATGTTTGCGTATATCTTAGGCTATGTTCACACCCGCTTCGTAATGTTCTGTTGCTCCGCTCCTTCACAAGGTAGTAATGTAACCAATCAAAACCGCCGGCAGCCATTGACTTTAATGGGTTCCGTAGACTTTCTGTCGGGGTGTCCGTGATTTTACCGGAAAGAATAGAACAGTATGCTGCGCTATTGTTTCCGGTAATCCCTGCCGGATCTGTGATGGAGGTCCTTAACGGTGCCTCCAACGCAGATGTGAATAGGGCTTTAGCGCCCGCAGGGTGCTGCTGTAATTTAGTGTTGGTTTGCTTTGTGGTCACAGCAGATCTGCACCTGCACCCTTCATTAGGAGGTGTTGACTAAAGGGGGTTTTACACTGAGCGATTATCGGGCAGTCAAGCGCTTTATAGAAAACAGGGCAGCGATCAGCAGATGAACGACCAAACGCTCCATCATCTGCTGGTCGTATCGTTTTTTAAAAAAAAGAGTAAAATATTATCATTGTCGGCAGCACATCTCCTTGACGCGCTGCCGACATGATAACGTATGGGGACGAGAAATCGGAGTAACGACGCTCGTCACCATCCATAGCTTCGTGTGACAGGAGCAAACGAGCTCCGACCAATGTCGTCTCGTTGATCGGCGCTCGCCAATTATTGGCCAGTGTAATAGGGCCTTAAGGCTTCGTTCACATCTGCGTCACAAACACGGTCATAAATGTCAGACAAAATGGCACAACATGCTGCACTATTCTGTCAAGTAAATGGACAGACACCACGGTGGAAACCCGACGGAACCCATTAAAGTTAACGGGTTCCGTCGGGCCTTGATGACGTCCGTCATGCAACGGATACGGCGCCGCCGGTATTTTCGTTGTTCTGCTCCAACGACAGATGTAAACGAAGCCCAACTGTTTTTGGCTAAGTCATGTTTTAAAGGGGTTGTCCCAGAAAAATAAAATTATGGCCTGGCCTAAGGATAGGCCATTAATATCTGATCAATCGGGGTCTGACCCCCGGCACCCTCACCAATCAGCTGTATTGAAGGGGCCGCGGCACTCGTTTGAGCGCTGCTTCCCCTTCATTTCCTTTGCTGGAAGACGGCTGTAATTCGGTGAACCGCTGCTACAAGTGTGGCGACGATTCTCAGTGTAAACAGCAAAGAAAACGAAGGGAAAGCGGCGCTCGTACCAACGCTGTGGCCCCTTCAAAACCGACAATTGGCGAGGGTGCCGGGAGTCTAACCCCGAACGATCATATGAGGATAGGCCATCAATTTCTAAGGACTGGACAACCCCTTTAGGGCTCTATAAAGGTTCAGACATTGACTTACAGGGTAGTCACCTCTAGGTGGCACTAAAGACAGTTTTCCTTCTGGAGGAGAGTGACTTTGCATTCTACATTTCACCCATGCCCGCCATCCCACCAACCCTATGACTGGTTTAGGGAGGTATAATTTGGAATGCGTGAATGTAATAGTCTTGTAACCCATCCCATTTGCTACCTAAATTGTGCAACGTGTGCGTTTAACCTGTCGTCGTAGTAAGGGGGCCCCCTTCATCTATGGATGGTCTACTAATGTGAAATCCCACCTGTCCATAAGCCTCATTAAGGCATATGGACTTTATAGACAGCGGTCCCCAGCACATGACCAACCCTATAAAGCTATGTTTACATCCGGGTCTGGTTTCCATTCATAATGAAAGCCACGACGCAGTACCAGATCATACAGCGGATACCTACGGCGACCGATGGACCCCATTGCACTGTGAATTGGTTTTATAAATGCCCCTTCACTTGCATTGTACAAATCCGTTGTAAGTGAATGAAGCCTAAGAGACGAGTCCCACAGGACACAACACAAAGAAGACGGGGGACAGGAAGACAGGATTTGAAGCTATATCCCTGGTACAGGAGGGTAACATCTACGATAGTGACAAAAAGACTAAGAACAAAACATGAAAAGGTGAAAGATAACCAATACCCCTGAAGGTGAAAGGAAAGTTAAGGCCCTATTACACCGGCCAATTTCAGCCGATGTAACAAGTGCCGATCAACGAGACAGCTCGCAGACAGTCGCCCGGAGCTATGGATGGGGACGAGCGGTCGTCACTCTGATCGCTCCTCCCCATACATCATCATCATCATGTCGGCAGCGAGTGTCTGTTTACACACCAAGATGTGCTGCCGACAATGATATTTCACTTTTTTGAAACGATACGACCAGCAGATGATCCAGCGTTTGCTCGTTCATCTGCTGATCATTCCCCTGTTTACACCGGGCAATTATCAGGAAGGAGCGCTATATGAACAATTGTCTGCCCGATAATCGCCCAGTGTAAAAGGGACTTTATAGAAAGCCCTCCGTGTATCCAGCAGGTGAGGGAGAAGTTCCTGAAGATTACAGAAGGAGAAGCCTAGATATAAGACACTGGGGGATGAACAGTGCGATAGGAAAAATCATCAGAATGGGAGACAATGGGGCGAGAAGGGAGAAGAGGGGCCAATGTGGGCGACGGGGCCAGCAAGGGAGGAAAGGGCCAATGTGTGGTGCCGGGGCCAGCAAGGGAGGAAAGGGCCAATGTGTGGTGCCGGGGCCAGCAAGGGAGGAAAGGGCCAATGTGTGGTGCCGGGGCCAGCAAGGGAGGAAAGGGCCAATGTGTGGTGCCGGGGCCAGCAAGGGAGGAAAGGGCCAATGTGTGGTGCCGGGGCCAGCAAGGGAGGAAAGGGCCAATGTGTGGTGCCTGGGCCAGCAAGGGAGGAGAGGGCCAACGTGGCCCCTTCCCTTCCTGGCCAGCAACGGGGCCGGCAAGGCAAGGGGCCGGGCGACGGGACCGGGCGACGGGACCGGCAAGGCAAGGGGCCGGGCGACGGGACCGGCAAGGCAAGGGGCCGGGGGACGGGACCGGCAGGGCAAGGGGCCAGGCGGGCGACAGGTGAGCATAATTCCAGCATCAGATGCTGGGGGCACTAGATATGGGGGGCAGACAGGTGGAATGTTGGTAGACACTTACGGTTCCAGTAGACCGGATAACACTCCCCCTCGGTGACATCCACCTCGTACAGGCCGCTCCTCACACACACCGGCTCGATCTTTACCACATTCCCGATGTTCACCACGTCCAGGCCGGCGGCTCCCGGCTCCCCATCTCCCGGCACGGCGGCTTCTCCCTCCGGGGCGGCGCTGAGTTCCAGCAGGCGGCGGTAGGCTAGCTCGATGCGCAGGGAGTCGTAGCCGATGAACGGTTTCCAGCTCTTCTTCTCCTCCTTGTAGAACCAGCGCACCTCCTCCGCGCCCAGCTCCGTGACGATTTCATAGCGATGCCGGGAGCCGCTGGAGCGGGTCCGCCGCCTGCCCGGGAGCTGCAAGCTGTCCTCCCCATCCTCACCCTCTGAGGGGGACCCGGCCAGGCCCGGCACCGGGGGGAAATCATGGCCGGTCAGGTGCAGCTCCAGGCCCCGGGACATGGAAGAGCGGCGGCGACGGGAGGAGGGACACCGGTGGCCCTGCCCCTCCTCTTCCCCGGCCTCCCCGTCCTCCTCTTCTTCCTCCTCCCAGTCACACTCGCCGTTCTTCTCCGGTGACCGGTGCCCGGAGTGACTCATACCGGCGACGTCTCACTTCTCTGAGTGATCATGAAGCCACTCGGCCCCGGCATGGAGGCTGCACCGTCTGCTGAGACCGTTATTCCGGCGCCCTCCTCAGGAGCGTGGTCTCCACTTCTCCCTCACACACCGGCAGCCGGGCGCGCCCCCGGTTCCTTCACGATCTCTTCTGACGTGCGCGTCCCCTCCACTCACAGGGCGCTCTGGACGCTGTCACGTGACGCACAGCCTGGTCATGTGACTCGAAAGATCCTGCTGCGGCTGTCAGTGCCAGTGAGCAGCTGTGACCTGCAGCATCCGGCAAACGGTGGTGTACGACGGATTGTGACGGGTGGGGGTCACGAGCACGGACACGAATGTACACACGTTTGACAGATGCAGTCCACGTGACAATCCAGCAACATGCCCCTTTAATTAAAGGGCTTGTCCATACTCAATTAAAAACTCAACCCCCATAGGAAAAAAATAGAACTTTGTGTTCTCACGTCGCGGATTATACCCTTTGTGGGTGAGATACACAACATTGATTTCATTGCATTGTGTAGTGTCGTCTCAGACCACATCACGTGACTGCAGCGGTTAATGGTCATGTGACTTCTTTGAATGTCTTAAGAAAAATTAAAATGTATATGCAATGTCATGGTAACACTTTCCTAGGTCTCTGTTCTACAGCTCCAGCCTAAGGGCTTATTCAGACGAACGGGATATACGTCCGTGCGTTTTTTTCCAGCGGGTTCACAGCTATTCTGCCGCAACTCAAAAAATAAAAATATAAATCTTATACTTACCCAGTAGTCTGTGTTTCTTCCTCCAGGCCGGACTCCTGGGATGACGTTTCATCCCATGTGACCACTGCAGCCAATCACAGCGGTCTCCTGGGATGAAACGTCATCTGCTAGCAGGCCGGCTAAGTGCTGCAGTTTTTCGCCTGGAATTCCCTGCTGCGCACAGGGTGAATACGCTGCCTGCCTTTATGCAGCATATCCACCCCGTGTGAACTCAGCCTAATGCTGGATTCACACGAGCATGTTCGGTCCGTAAAGGACGGAACATATTTCGGCTGCAAGTCCTGGACCGAACACACTGCAGGGAGCCGGGCTCCTAGCATCATAGTTATGTACGACGCTAGGAGTCCCTGCCTCTCCGTGGAACTACTGTCCCGTACTGAAAACATGATTACAGTACGGGACAGTTGTCCCGCAGCGAGGCAGGGACTCCTAGCGTCATACATAACTATGATGCTAGGAGCCCGGCTCCCTGCCGTGTGTTCGGTCCGGGACTTGCAGCTGAAATACATTCCGTCCATTACGGACCGAACATGCTTGTGTGAATCCAGCCTAAGGCTGGATTCACACGACCATGTTACGTCCGTAATGGACGGAACATATTTCGGCCACTAATCCTGGACCGAACACACTGCAGGGAGCCGGGCTCCTAGCATCATAGTTATGTATGACGCTAGGAGTCCCTGCCTCGCTGCGGGACAACTGTCCCGTACTGTAATCATGTTTTCAGTACGGGACAGTTGTCCTGCAGCGAGGCAGGGACTGCTAGCGTCGTACATAACTATGATGCTAGGAGCCCGGCTCCCTGCACTGTGTTCGGTCCAGGACTTGCAGCCGAAATACGTTCCGTGCATTACGGACGTAACATGGTCGTGTGAATCCAGCCTAAGGGTATGTTCACTCCTGGTGTATACGCAGCAGATTTTCCATCTGGATTTGTATGTGGGAAATCGACAGCATACTACAGTAACCGCAAAGTGGATGAGATTGGAACAAATATGATCCACACGCTGCAGAAAATGTTTGCACAAAAAATGTGCAGAAATTGATGGATTATACATTTGCACCATGTTAATTTATGCTGTGGATTCTATGCACATTTGTTGCAGAATTTCCCCATCCAGTTCATTGGGGAAGTCAATTTCTGCAACTGCCATTGTTTGTGGAACCTGCTGCGATTACGCTGCGTATTCGTGGCAAATTCCACAAGTTAAAAAAAACAACATCTCGCAGCACTGCCGTAGCAATGCGTCATGTGAACTTTGCAGCCAATCACAGGCTGCGGTGGTCACATGAGTAAACGTCACCAGAGGGCGCATTGTCTGGGATGTGTTGCTATGGCAACATGTACAGAGAGGTAAGTATAGGGAATTTCTTTCTTTTTCTAGCAGCTTTTCCGCAGCAGAAAAGCCGCACGAATATTTGGACACAGCTTAGTGCAAATGTTCGGCCAGATTTCCCAGCGTGTTTTGGGTCGTATACACTGCGTACGTTTCCGCACTGAATACCAGGGAAAAGGCTTGGCAGGGCCTCTAGTGCAGATTGTAAACCTGACTGGTTGCTAGCGGCAACAGCTCTACTTTTAGGGTATGTTCACACAGGGCGTATGAACATACCCCTCTTGTCGCTAGCAACCAGTCAGGTTTCCAATCCGTGCTAGAGACCAAGCACATTCAGGCCTTTTCGCTGGTTAAAGGCTAACTAAACTGTCAAAAAACTTCTGTCATATAATGACATGTCAGAAGTTTTGATCTGTCGGGATCCGTGCACTGAGACCCCCACCGATCGCTAAAACAAAGTGCTCTGGCGTCCGAGAGCTTCTGGTGTTTTTTTTAGTGATCAGTGGGGGTCTCAGTGCTCGGACATCCACCGATCAAAACTTCTGACATGTCAGAAGTTTTTGGAAAGTTTAGTCACCCTTTAATTCCAAGCACCTGGCTCCATAGTTGGAGGTGGAGCTGCTGGATCAGTTCTCATTAGTAACATTTCAGGTTAGGAGATTCCAGCTACATTTCCCTGGCAATTCAGTGACTGAACCATCAACAACTGCACATTTATCTACTAAAAGGTAATAAAATGCTGCAAATCGTTGAGGTCACCCCCAGGGTCACTTGTTTAATCTACATTTCGGCTTGTATTTTACTTCAGGATAGAAGTGCTATACTATATGATATCCCCACTCCCTCAAGCCTGCAAACGCCCTATAGAGGGGGATTTGGAAGAGGATGTATGTTAGGAGCGTCACACACGAGCGTGTTCGGTCCGTGATATACAGTCCGTATGTTGGCCGCGTTTCCTGTATCGAACACGCTGCAGGGAGCCGGGCTCCTAGCATCATAGTTATGAATGATGCCAGGAGTCCGTGCCTCGTTGCGGGACAACTGTCCTGTACTGAAAACATGATTAGTCTACTTGACAGTTGCCCCGCAGCGAGGCAGTGAAACCTAGCGTCATACGGAACTATGATTCTAGGAGCCCGGCTCCCTGCAGTGTGTTCAATCCGGGAAATGCGGCCGACGTACGGACCGTATATCACGGACCTGAGGATCCTTAGGGCCTGTTCACATCACGTTTTTTGCTTACATTTAGCATATATGTGGAAAATGCTCCCGGCGTACCCACTAGACGTGTCAATAGTGCTCCATTGTCAGGCGGAGGCCTCCGTCTGGCCAGTGTATTGGGAAAAAAAAGGGATGGAGTAGCATAGAAGACTACGCTATTTTATTCTGTGGAATCCAGTGAAAAAACTTATTAGTTAAACCTATACGTTTTTTTTAACAAGACTATGTGTGACCGATGCCAATGTATGCCATAGGCTTGTATGTGTAGGTATGAGAAAGGCCCACTTGTGTGGGGCAGACATGTCACGCCTGTAATTGGTGTGAATAAATCAGATGCTGTCGTCCACTTCATTTATTCTATATTTACCGTATGGCAACTGTAAGGGTATATTCACACGATTAACAAAATACGTCTGAAAATACGGAGCTGTTTTCAAGGGAAAACAGCACCTGATTTTCAGACGTTTTTGCTGCGTTTTTTACGGCCGTTTTTGGAGCTGTTTTCAATAGAGTCTATGAGAAAACGGCTCCAAAAACGTCCTAAGAAGTGTACTGGCACTTCTTTTGATGAGCCGCCATTTTACGCGCTGTATTTTGACAGCGACGCGTAAAATGACAGCTCGTCTGCACAGAACATCATAAGACCCATTGCAAGCAATGGGCAGATGTTTGCCGACGTATTGGAGCCGTCTTTTCAGCCGTAATTCGAGGCGTAAAACGCCTCCATTACGTCTGAAAAGAGGTCGTGTGCACATAGCCTTAAATATATACGTTATGAGCTTTTCAGCAGCCATTCATGACGTATCCGTTAAGCATCGTGCACATGACTGTATCCAATTTGCAGACCACAAAACATGGCTCCTAATGGCTTCCGTGTGCTGTCCGTTTTTTTTTGCGTGCCCATATACTAAAATAGCTGATGGACCGCAAATACGCACAAGAATATGACCTTTTCTATAATTTTTAAAATAGACACGCGGATCCGCAAATAAAAAAATGGACGTGTGCATGTCCCCATAGAAATGAATGGTTCAGTATGCTGTCCATAAAAAATAAAACGGATAGGATCCTGAAGAAAACAACAATCGTGTGCATGAGCCGCAGTATAAGTGCCTGTTCACATAGGCGATCAGGGTCCGTTTTCCGGTTCAGTTCAACCTTTCCGTCAGAGGAATCGATGAACGGAAAGCTGAACTGAAATTATCGCTTCCGTTTGCTTTACCATTGATTTTAATAGTAATGCTTTGCTTTCAGTTTGTTTCCGTTTGCTTCCATTCTGTAAAGTTCAGTTTTCTTTCACGGAGTGCTGTCGACTGCGCTATTGTTTTCGTGAAAAAAAATTAAACTTTACAGAAGGGAAACAAACTGAAACAGAAGCATTACCATTGAAATCAATGGTAATTCAAACTGAAGAGAGAGTTTCCGTTCATTGGTTCCTCTGATGGAAAGGTTGAACGGAATCGATGAACCGAACCCGAACGTTGATGTGAACATGCCCTTCGCTTATGGTTAACGGATGCAACTGTTAGGAATCAATCACAACTTATATGTAACATATATCTCAGAAGCTTTTCCTAGCGTATACGTTGAAGTGTAGCTAAACTTTTGACAAACTTCTGACATGTAATGGTGACATGTGAGAAGTTTAGATTGGTGGGGGTCCGAGCACTGAGACCCCCGCCAATCTCTAGAACGAAGCAGCTGAAGCGTTCGTGTGAGCGCTCAGCCACTTCGTGTCTGTTCGGCTTTTCCCGGAAATAAATGTATCTGTGTACGAACTCAATAGAAAGTCTATGAGCCCGTACTCTGATACATCGGCTTTCCGGAAAAGGCCGAACAGGCACGCAGCGGCTGAGTGCTCACACGAGGGCTTCAGCTTCTTCGTTCTAGCGATTGGTGGGGTTCTCTGTGCTCGGACCCCCACCAATCCAAACTTCTGATATATCACTATGACATGTCAGAAGTTTGTTAACCGATTAGCTACACTTTAAACGGAGAAAAAAAAAATGCCATGTGAGTATAGTCAAAAGATGTGTCCTATTTTAATTTCCGTCTCTGGGCAGAAGTCCATTGCTGTTTAGGACCCCTTTAGGGTGCCACACCGCTACCACATTGCAATATAACACATAAAAATGCTTTTTTTTAATTTTTTTATTTTTTTTTGGAGTCTGGGAAAAACCTTTACCGACAGGGTGTCATTTATGTGAATACATTGTTTGTGTAATTCATAAACACCGGTAATGGTGGGATTCCTGCATCAACGAAGTACAACAAAAAAAATGGGGGGGGGGGGGGGTTTATTAAAAGGTTTGTACAGGATTAAAAGAACATGTCTACTGTTCTTAGAAGTAAGTAGCCATGGTTTTTTTCCCGTATTTTGTACAACCCCTTTAAGACTGGCGTATCGTACATCAGTAATAAACTAAGGAACGATGGAGTTAAATGTGCTACAACGCCTCTTGTTAAATTTGCTGCGTTTTGGTCTGTCTTAGGTCCCCTGCACATGGCCGTAGCCATGTACGCGGTCCGTGATTACGGGCATCGACAGCCGCGGACTATCATCTGTTTGTGGGCCGTGCTCACATTATAAAGTAAAGAAGCATGGTCCGCAAATTAAAAAAAATAGTACATGTCCTATTTTTTGCGTGTCATTTCTACGGCCTTACGCTTACCTGTAAATATACGGGAAGGTCTCCGTGGGCCATAGAAATAAAGGTATCCGCACTGACTGATCCGTAACTGCAGATCAACATTACGGTCGTGTGCATGGGGCCTTCAGGTAAGGCCACCTGTAGCACAAACATTGCAGTAATTTCCGTCCGCAGCGTTTATAGCAGCAGCAAATCTCAGCCACACGCTGCAGAAAAAACCCACACAAAAGACGGAAATTGATGTACGGACGTTCAATTTCGTATTTCCAATGAAATAAATGGAAAGCTCTTTGAAGCCGTATTTCAAGTGTATTTCTGAGCGTATTACAAGCATTTTAAGCTTCGAAATACCCCCGAAAATATGCAGTGTGAACATGGCCTAACAGGAATACTGTTCTTGTTGCCCATAGCAACCAATTACAGCGCAGTGTTAACTTTTCAAGAGCACTAAAAGAAATTCAAGCTGCACTGTGATTGGTTTCTATGGGCAACAAGAACAGTTTTTCTCTAAGGGTGTGTTCACACTGACTATATTCACCCGTTTTTCGGGCCGTAAATGTCCCGAAAATCGGTAGCAGAACGCCTACAAACATCTGCCCACTGATTTCAATGGGAAATACAGCGTTCTGTTCCGACGGGGCGTTTTTTTCCGCCTCATTTTCAAAAAACGCCGTGTAAAAAGAAGTGCATGTCACTTCTTGAACAGTTTTTGGAGCCATTTTTTTTGACTCCATAGAAAAACAGCTCCAAAAACGGCCGTAAAAAACGGCTGAAAATCAGAGGCTGTTTTCCCTTGAAAACAGCTCCGTATTTTCGGCTGTTTTTTGTTAAGCGTGTGAACAAACCCTTAGACAGTTTTCATATGGGTTCATTTACATGAGATGTTTTTTTAAAATCCACAGCAAAAATTGCAGTCTTGTAATGCGGTTTTCGGCTGTGCATTTTTTACAGGTGAAACACATTTATTTCAGACTCTGCTCACATCTGCGTCAGGGGCTTGGCCTCCGTCGCAGATTGCCATTTTTGCCAGATAAAAAAGCGGACACCATGACAGAAACCTGACAGAACCCATTAGGCTGGATTAACACGAGCACATTACGTCCGTAATGGACGGTACGTATTTCGGCCGCAAGTCCCGGACCGAACACACTGCAGGGAGCCGGGCTCCTAGCATCATAGTGATGTACGACTCTAGGAGTCCCTGCCTCTCCGTGGAAATACTGTCCCGTACTGAAAACATGATTACAGTATGGGACAGTTGTCCTGTATGGGACAGTTGTCCTTCACACGTAACATGCTCGTGTGAACCCAGCCTTAAAGTCAATTGGTTCTGTTGGGCACCGTGGTTTTCTGTCATGAGACAGATCCGGCAGCTCTGATTTTTCATTGTTCTGTTCCCGAAACTTTGAACAAAACCTGACGTTTCACCTGTAAAAAGGGTGGAAACCTACTCACAAAACGCATCAATTTTTCTATTTGTGTTTTTTTACCGCCTGGCCATAAGCGTTTCATGTAAATGCACCCTATGGTCACACGGGCAAATTACAGACGGAAATACGCCTCAAAATACTCTTGCAATACGCCTAGAAACAGCTCCCATTGAATTCAAAGGGAAAAACGCCGCGCAGTTCAGACGAGGCGTATTTTTACTCCACTAAATTAAAATACGCCGGAATGTCACTCCTTGAGGTGTTTTTGAGGTCGATTTTTAACCTTTCCAATGGATTCTGCCAAAAGGGCTTTGACGATACGCTTTAAGGCGCTGTTCACACAAAGTTTTTTTGCATGCAGATAAAATCTGCCCCAGAATTCCTTCAGGAATTTTGAGGTGGATTTTAAACTGCATGTATTTTATTTTATCGCACGTTTTCGTGGCGTTTTTCGCCCGCGGCCATTAAAGCTAAAGCAAGGACCGCAGGGAAAAAAAAACGAAGCGAAAAAACTGTGTTTTTCTGCCTCCCATTTAATGGGAGTTCAGAGGAGGAAACCGCGGCAAGAAAGGATAGCAGTTTCTTTTTTCTGCAAGCGGCCAAAAGCCGCCCAGGAAAGTAAACGCCTTTGCTCCTCCCATTGAAATCAATGGGATGCGATTCTGGCCGTTTTTTTAGCACTGATTCTGACGCGGTTTCCTCGTCAAAATCGGCACCAAAGGATTCCGTGTGAACTGACCGTAAAAACGCTGGCAAATCTGGGAGCTGTAACTAGGTGTATGACGCGCCAAAATATGGCTGCAATTTGCTTGTGTGAACCTAGCCCGTATCTGTGGTAAAACCAATGTGAGTTCTTCTATTCGTAAAACATGGCTGCTTTCTTACACAGGTTGTAGCTGAAATACCAGACTCAACCAATGGACAGTGTGGCACCCTTTCTGGGTACAAGAGAATCAATCTACACTTTGTATGGCGGGCTGGGAGAGATAAGAGGGTGACAATGAGGCCCCCAATCATGAAGTACCACACAGTTGTATGACAAGTGTGGGGGGCCTAGTAACTGCATGGGGGAGTTTGAAACCTGTCTGGCTAAAGGAGAGGGGCGGAGCTGTCTGGACACTTGGTGTTGGTGAGGAAATGGTGGGAAATGGGTAACAAAATGGCGACTGAGAGAAGCTGTGTGGTAAAACAACATAAAAAGGGAATTTTACGACATCTCCAGGTAAATAATCTTATATATATAGCTCAAATAGCAAGATTGCAATCTATTTCTAATATTTTATGTGTTTTATAATGGGGATTCTGTGAGGTGGAAAATAAAATTCTGTCATAACTGGAGACTAAAATGGTATAATAAAAGATGTCAATGTCTTCAGGCTCCGTTCACACTTGTGTCATGCGACGGATACGACGGAGTCCATCCAGTTCCATCGCGGTGTACGTTGTTTCTACGGGAAAAATAGCGGCACATGCAGCACTATTCTCGTCTAATCTGACGAAATTGCCTTCGGATGGATTCAGAAGTTGCGCTTGAAGTGCGGTTAAAACTGTTCACGCTTTTATATCGCGATTTGATTCCTTTTGTCGATGCAGTTGCGTTTTTTACCGCAACAAAAAAAACGCATCACATCGCTGTACAGACACATTGTTTTTAATGCACTTTGAACCGCACCTCGAACGTAACGTCTGAATACTCTCCTGGGCTGTGTTCACATGACTGGTTTTTCCTGAGGAGAAATGTGCAATGGAATTGGCCGAGAATTTGCGGGAGAAATCCGGGGCTGACCCTCAGATTTCTGTTGTGGTTTTGAGGTAAAACCAGCTGTGTTTCTCCGTGCGGCTACCCAAAGCTATTTGTGGCGGTATATGTCGCAGAAACCGCATCAAAGAAGTGACATGTGACTTCCTTTATTTCAGTGAGGCGGATAGCAGAAAATTCGACCCCCGTATGATCAATGGGAGGCTTTTTGCAAGCGTTTTTTTGACTCAAATTCGATGCAAAAAATGCGTTGTAATCCGTGTGAAAATTCTGCGGTGTGAACAGGGTCTTAAACTCTGTTCACGTCATGTTTGAGCCTTCAATTGGAGTTCTATGTCAGGTGTAATTCCCAACGTATACCTCCTATGAAACCAATATGATTCCTCCAAGCCTCACAAATAGGACGAATTTTTTAATTTTTTTTTCCACAAACCTCTAGCCCGCGGTATACGTGTTTTTTTTGTTGTTTTTTTTACTGTATGTCGCTGCATGAAATAGCGTAGTCTACTGTGCTATTACATACAGAAAAAAAAGGTATGGCGACACGTACCGGTCCAACGTTTTGTCATACGTCAGGTCAATGGGGCCTGGACTAACAGGGTGGCGGTCGGGCATGTGCTCTGCCGCTCCATTCATTCTCGATGGGACTGTCGGAGATATGCGCGACCGCCGCTCCATTCGTTCAGGGGTCTTGGGACCCCCATCCATTGGGGGTCCCAGCAAACAAACACCTATCCTGTGGCTAAGGGATAAATTGATGTGGAGGGATAACCCTTTTAATTTAATTTAAAAAAAGATTTAACTCCCGATGCGTGTTACGTGCGCATTTTCCTGTGGCAAAATCCACAGCGTAAGGCCCTGTTCACACTGAGTTTTTTTACGAGTTTTCTTACGCGGAAACCGCTCCGCAAAACGCCCGAAAATGCCTCCCATTGATTTAAATGGGAGTTGGACAAGTTTTTTTACAGCGAGTAAAAAAAACGCGTTGCGGTAAAAAGAAGCGTCATGACCCATCTTGAAGCGCTTTCCGCCTCCAAAACCCCATTTCAATCAGTCAAAAAGGTGTAAAAAAACACCTTGACGAGAGTGCAAAAAATGTCTGGAGCAGCTCCTTCAAAAAACTCTGTGTGAACACAGCCTAACAGCACCAGCAAAGTGAGTGAGATTTCTAGTAATCTCGTCTACACCTTGCAGAATTTTTCCGCACGTAAATTCACCCGCGGTGCGTATTTTAAAATCTGCAGCATGTCAATTGATCCTGCATTTCCTCCTCAGAATAGTATCTAACACGTTTATTTAAAAAAAAAAAACACACCAAAATCCGCAGCATAAAACCGCACGTATTTCTGTATCAAAATGTAAAAAACGCACCTGAAAACGCATCAAGTGCGGATTTTACCTGCGGAATTACCTGCATTTATCGGCGGTTCCGCAACGTGTGCATGTAGCCTAATTCTTTCAACGCTTCAAGGATGTCAAGATCTCTGCTTGCTTTCAGCAAACGGGGACATTCTTGTTTACATCTAGAAAACCTGTGTATGCCCAATACTTCTGACAGCTGAGGGTTTGTTACAATTGTATTTAATCTAGACAATCCTCTGTGGGCTAAATAGCCTGGATTTCAGACTGATACATTGTAGGCTACATTCAAATTTGCATTGTGGGCTCCATTCTGAATGGAAGCCACAACGTTCTAAGGACCCCATTGCCGTCTAATGGGGGTGGTTTGGGTTCCGTCATTGACACAGATGTGATCAGTTCCTTACCTGCACTGATACACTGTAACAAACTATCAGGACAGGAGAGAGATTTGTGCTGCTGATGTGTCTAGCTCTAGAATTGTCTAGATTCCATACAATTGTAGCACACCCTCAGCTGTGAGAAGTATTAGGTCTGTTTGGATTTTTATAAGCAAGAATATTTCCATTCATTGTCACCAAGTAGAGATCTTGAACATAGTGATGAATCGATGCTCATATTATATTACGACGTATCATACACTTTTATTATACAATGATTAGGTTGTATTTACATAGAATGGAAAAATCCCTAAAAGGTAACTAAACGTTCAACAAACTTCTGACATGTCATAGTGACACGTCAGAAGTTTTGATTGGTGGAGGTCCGAGCAGTGAGACCCCCACCAATCGCGAGCCTCCAACCAAATATGAACAGGCCCTAAGACCGTTATGATGCATCATGCCTATGGGGCTCAGAGTGACTGACAGGGGTAGAGGATGAGGACTGGGATCTCATCTAATGAATAATTGACCCTCCGTCCTCCCTGTGTTACCTCATAGATGCAGATGTATGACTATAAAGCCATTTGCAAGCCGCACAGTTTATTTCTAGGACTAAAAACACTCTGTCGTCATGACAATGGTACATCACATGACCTAGTGCAGCTGATGTATGTGACTACAGAGTATTTAATTTATGGCCTAATGAAGTCATTGTACGATCGATACACGTAGAGCTTCCTGTAGCGGAAATGTACAATTATTTTACCAATCCTACCAGGAGAAGATATGTTGCGTAAAAATCTGCATTAATAAAAAGCTGTTATGATAAACTGGATTCTGACTGGATCACAGCAGTGGCAGGTACTGAGTAATATGGGTTTAGGGCAGGACATAAGGTTAAGCTGGCCATCCACATAAAATAAGCGTCAGCCGAACCAATAATTGCATAAAACCAACTGAATACCCCCAACCTACCTACATATGCAGTATATTGCAGTCAGCATAGTGGATGCAAGTCTGCGCTGCGATCTATCATGAGATTGCAGTATAACACATGGTGTGCGATTTGTCGCCACGCTGCACCACCCTTAGGCGGCTAATGTATTCTGAGAAGGCTAATGTATTTTTGGTTCTAAAACAATATGCTTAGTATGCTATTGAACACACAAACTAAGGCCCGGTTCGCATCTGCGTTAGTATTTCCATTGCTCAGACTTAAATGGGTTCCATAAGGTGTTCGTCAGGGTGTCCGTGGTTGTACCGGAAGCAATAGCGCAGCATGCTGCGCTAATGTTTCAAGTATTTTCGGCCGTATCTGTGACAAAGACTCCTAATGAGGCTTTCCACGCAGATGTGAACAGGCCCTACAAACACACACACTGCAGCCTCGGAACCCCCTGGCCCTACTAACCTTCTCTCTTGCAAGTTCTTGGCGTTATTAAATAAAAAAATTAAAAAATATATATGTAATTTTTTATCTTATAGGAGGAATCATAATAAATGGTCACCTCTGCTGTCCCTTGGAGTGGAAGAAAAAGGATGGAGACTAGTAAGTACAAATCAACGTATACTAAGAAAAAAACAGGTGCCGTTATTTTCATATCAAAGTGCAGTCACACGTGTCAGATTTTCTTGCAGAAAATTCTGCGACTAAAAATCAGTTCTGTTCATCTGAATGGAACTAGTAGAAATCCACGTGCTTGCTGCAAAAACAACCCCATTCAGATAAATTTCTAATTTGCAAAAAAAATATGCCACATGCCAAGCGATACCATCAGTCGATGAACCAACGTTTGCTCGTTCATTGGCTAAACGTTGCCTTGTTTACACGGGCCACTGATCGGACAAACGAGCGTTCATATGAATGCTCGTTCCTAATCATTGCCCTGTGTAAACAAGGCAACGTTTAGCCAATGAACGAGCAAATGTTGGTTCATCGACTGATGGTATCGCTTATGCCGCACAAAATATAATAGTTGTCGGCAGCACATCTTCCTGTGTAAACTGGGAAAAGTGCTGCCGAAATGGAAAGGAACGGGGACGAGCGATCTTAGTAATGATCGCTCGTCCCCATACATTACCAATCATTGCTTCTTGTGAAAGGAGCAAACGAGCGCCGATCGTCTTGTTAATCAGCGCTCATTTTTACGGCCAATGTTAGCCAATGTAAAATTACCCTAAAAGTATTCTTGACTCACAAACCCTTTCCTATTTCCCAGTAAAGCGCCTGTTGCCTTTTTGTACTTGAGTGTAAAGGAGCTTTAATTGTATATGTTGCCCTTTATATACAATGCTTTTTATTTTTGAACTTCTTCAGCCTCAATTTACTAGGGAGCTTTAGGGTGCAGTCACACATCGAACTTTGCAATGTATTTCTAAGGGAAAAATATTCAGCTACGCAAGAGCTAGAGAAATCTGTATGAGTCGCAGAATGTTTTTCACAGAGGCATACATTGTAGTTCTCCGCAGCAAATGCTTACGTTGATCGGCACTTGCTTGCTCCTGTCACACGGAGCTATGCATGGGGACGAGCGGTCGTCACTCCGATCGCTCATCTCCATACATTATTGTCATATTGGCAGCGCCTCCCCGTTTACATAGGGATCAATTATATGCCATTAGTTGCTATTGTTATGGTGGGGAATTTTAATACTGTGGTTCAACCCTATTGGGATAGATTGGGATCAGATCAGAACCTGCCTCCTGATTCCTTGACTCGTTTCGTGAGCTAATGAGGGAACAATCACTCATTGATTTGTGGTGAGACCGTCATCCGGGAAGTCGCCAATTCTCCTGCTATTCCAGATTTTGTTACACACTGTCACATATTGACCTGGCCATGGGTACAGATGATGTACTACAATTTTTAATCTCTATTAAATATAACCCAAGAGTCCTCTCTGATCACTCAGTATTGGGGTTGACCCTCCGTGCATCCTCCACTATAGTGCTATTGCAAAGTATTTGGTCCTTTAACTAATTCTGCCTGCAGGTAGTTTAAAGGGAATGTGTCGCTAGAAATTTATTTTTATTTTTTTCAGTTAAACAATTATTATTTAAGTGATTAGACATTGTTTTAATTTTTTCACAAGTCAGGAAATATTATAAATTAGATTCTAATTTATAACATTTCCATGTGCTGGGCACTAGAGGGAGCAGTTCCCAAACTTGCAGCATGGTCAATGTGGTAAAGCAACCTCATTGATTTATGCTGCAAATTTGGGGTGGACACACTCTCTAGTGTCCTCACACAATCCTCCCTCCCTTCTTCTGGCTAGTGCCAGGAGAAGGGAGGGTTTGAACCGCCATTTTCTGAGCGACTGCACAGTGTAGGAGGATTAGATACAGGGCTCAGCAGACAGTATCACACGAACATAATACACACATCACATACATGAACATAAATTACCTGCCGCCGCCGCCTCCCCTGGTCTACGCTCCCATTCCTTGCGCCTGAACATATGGCCGGAAGCCGCGGCCGGAAGTCGTCATCTGTCAGAAGTTTTGATTGGTGGGGGTCCGAGCACGGAGACCCCCACCAATCGCTAAAACGAAGCTGCAGAAGTGCTCGTGTGGGCGCTCAACCGCTTCGTTTCTGTTCGGCTTTTCCCGGAAATCAATGTATCAGAGTATGGGCTCATAGACTTTCTATTGAGCCCGTACTCCGATACATCGGTTTTTTGGAAAAAGCCGAACAGAAACGAAGCGGTTGAGCGCTCACACGAACACTTCTGCCGCTTAGTTTTAGCGATTGGTGGGGGTCACAGTGCTCGGACATCCACCAATCAAAACTTCTGACATGTCACTATGACATGTCAGAAGTTTGTTGAACGTTTAGTTACCCTTTAATGTAAGGAGAAAGAGGCAGCACTCCAAGGTTCAAAAAATAGAAAGTTTATTCGCCCATCAGTGAAAAAGAGGCAACGTTTCAGCTGCTCAATGCAGCCTTTGTCAAGCTTGACAAGGCTTGACAAAGGCTGCATTGAGCAGCTGAAACGTGGCCTCTTTTTCACTGATGGGTGAATAAACTTTCTATTTTTTGAACCTTGGAGTGCTGCCTCTTTCTCCTTACATTTGTATACCATTGGGGATTTACAAGTCGGATCTCTGGAGGCTTGCACCCTTATGCCCTGGAGGTTTTTGTTCTACTCTGCTGCCCATACACCTTCTCTTGGTCTTCTTACCCTTTAAGATATTGGCTAAAGTCCTGGCCCTCCGGTTATCACAGTTATCTCCACTGTTATTCACTCGGACCAGTCTGGCTTTATGCCACCCAGATCTACGGCTATAAATATTCGTAGACTTCACCGAAACATGCAGGTCCCGATAGACGATTCCAGTGATAGTTATTTGCTCTTCAGACGCCGCTAAGGCTTTTGATGTGATGTGATTAGTGTGAATATATCTTAGGGAAGTTCTGAAAATGTTCGTTCTGAGGGACCAGTACTTTTCAGGGGTTAAACTATTGTATGACAGTCTAACTGCTAGAATCAGAGTTAACGGTTGTTTGACAGACTCTATTGCGCTGAGTAGGGGCACACGGCAGGGCTGCCCTCTGTCTCCCCTTCTCTTCACACTATTGAACCCTTGGCACCAGCTCTTTGAGCTCATACAGGCGTTACTGGTTTTCACTGGAATGAGGGAGAGGAGAAAATAGCGCTGTATGCAGACGATGCTCTCTTATTTTTGGCTAATGCTAAGGACTCTCTGGGGATGGCTATGGAGGTCATTCCTACTTTTGGCGGATACTCCGGTCTAGATATCAACTGGTCCAAATCCACTTTACTGCCTCTGGATATTCTTCATGATGAAACCACTTCTGTACAGGCAGGTTTACAGGTGATATCTGAATTCCAATATTTGGGAGTAGTGGTGACCCGTCTGCTTTCAGACTATGAGAAACTTAATCTATCTCCATTAATAGGCAGGTTTAAGTGTACCAGAGTTGGTTGAACTAAGTTACCTCTGTCTATAGTGCAAAACTTATTAAAATGATCTGGATGCTGCAACTGCTAAATTTGGTTCATAATGCCCCAGTGCGGATGCCACTAAGATTTTTTCATCAAGTCAATAGGTGTTTTCACGATATAATATGGCGTGGGAGCTATGCACACATTAAACTTGAGATTCTCTAAAGACCAATAACAGAAGGGGGCTTGACAATTACTAACCCGTGGGTATATTTTCTAGCAGGTCAACTTCAGCAAATACGAGGTTAGGAAGGGGGAAATTTTGGAGAGGGTGCCACAATTATCCCTAAGTGAGGCCCATAGATCTGCTACATAAGGTATATAAGACACCAACATTTCTTTGATATCGGGGTTAACCCTGATTCGCTTATGCCCTCAATGTAAACAAGTATCTGCGGGTATGCTTCATATGTTTTGGTCCTGTCAGGAGCTGGAGAGGTTTTGGATTGAGGTAATAACTATTATACGGGAGATTTTTCAAGTAGACGTTGACCTGAGCCCGCTCTTCTTCGTGCTGGGGTATGTGGAGGACCTGGCGACCTCGGAGCTTGGTAAATTGGCAGTAACCAAAATGTCATACATGCTACAAAGATGTGTAGCACAACGTTGGCTGGATGAGCTGAGACCTACTAGACCAGAATATATTAATACAATTAATTGTTGGTGAATTTAGAAAAAGGAGTTTACCGGAAAATAGGTACGCTGGCCAAACTTGAAAAGGTTTGGGCCCTATGGCTTGATGCTACCCACTTGGCATCCAGAGAGTTGATGAGATTTCTGCTGGGTCTAATATAAATGTGTCATTCGGCTCTAATACAACATATGCCTGCCTGGGGCTTTTAAGTCACTGGGCTCTCAGGGGGAGAGGGACATCTTTGGCTCATGATGAGTGATGATTGTGATGTGGGGATAGATATGCTAGTTTACTGTACCTAAATTGAGGAAGAAGTACTGTCACGTTGTAATATATGTATGTCTATTTGAAATGCACTATATTTTGATCTTATATAGAGAATGAAGCATAAGAAATTGCATATAACTGGTGGATTATGCCATTTACCATTGCACTTGAAAAATCTTTGTATGCTTGTGTACTAGGACTATGTTTAAGGGAATGGGGTTGGGGTATCTTTCGTATTATAAAACAAAATTGCAATAAAAATTTACCAAATTTAAAAAAAAGTGTATCTGCACACTTAAATAATACCACTTTGTTTCCTCATCTACATTATTTGGATTCTAATATTTTAATGATAAGAAAAAACTGTTTTATAGAAAATTCTTGTCTCAACCACTGTGTGGCAGCATTTCCTCACTTATGAGTCAAAGACACTTAGAAATCTCTTAACAGAACAGAGAGTTTTATTTTTAAACTTCCAGAAAAACATACATTTCGGTATCTGCAATTCTATTATATTACGAGCAGTTTACTTATAAAATGCTCTTATGGTAATAGTTCCCCATGAGTCGATAGTAACCTGTATGCCTTATTTTCCACGCAATTATTTTCAATGTTTTTGCTGCTGTGTTCAATTACAGCAGGACCAGGTTAGAATTTAATCCCATTCCTTATGTGGTTTTTAAAAGTGCAGCATCACATGTAGGTTTTATCACAGTTTTTCTACAGTTGAAGTCCATTGGAAAGAAGAAAAAACATGTAAAAACTAAAACCTTTGTTCTTAGATGTGATTTTTCCATAGAAACTACCATAGAACTGTGATGCCTTATGAATGTTTCATTCAAAGAGTGCAGCATGCCTTATTTGTTGCTGTTTAGTTGTGGATTCGCCACGGTTTTCTCCCATTGACGTAAATTGGGAAAACCTGGCATTGAGAACCTCGTGTAAAGATCGGGCTAGTTTTCCATGCATTTTATTAGTGAGAGGAGCTTAATATAATCTCATCCTTGAATCTTTGGAGGCCAGTTGCTGTCTGCTTTTAATAATTGCTTGTCAAATCACTTCATATTCAATGCTTCCTTCCTGGCGATTCCTCTTTCCTGACTGGCTCTAATTCTAGCTTACTGGAATTTTGCAAGACATTTTGGATGTTTCTCTTGGTTAATACATTTAGATCTGTTAATCATTTCCCAAGCTTCTGATGTATTTCTAAACGATTATCCTACAAAATCAGACTTAAATGTCAGTGGTGTTTTCAGGGAAATAAACATGTGATGTTGCAATGGTCTGGTATTAATCAGCTAAAATATAAACTTTTCTTCTGATAAAGGGATATTCCAATTTTTAGAAGGATAAGTGACTAGTAAATTTATGTGACAGATACAAATTCTAATAGACGGCATGGATAGAATTTATCTGAAGAGATGAGAAATTTGAAATCACAATTTCTACACTGCTTTGACAAAATGCTTTTATCACTACTGTGGTGTATTCTGCACCTTCCGTTATGAAAGTCCACCCTATTTCCCTCCACACATCATGAGACTGCACCTGTCACATGCAGTCTTTCGCTCACAATAAGCAGACCGGTTACTACTTCCCACTAGAGTGATCTCCTGAATTACTCTGTGCTGCTGAGACCCTGTTCCGTCTACTATGAGTCTATGCCTTCCCACTTGTCTCCATGTGCATCATCTTACATCATGAAACCCTGTTACATCCAGCCTTGTCCACACTAACCTAATCAAATGACAGTATAGATCACTGTCTCCTATAATACCATCACAAGAATTTTCTGAAATACTCTGCGCTGCTACCGTCATTTCTAAGAGCTGATTAGCTGCAGGATGTTATGTTCCTGCCCACTACATTAGATCTCTTCAAATTGAATTTCAATTGGATATGTCATTAAAGTCTGATAGGTGGCCACTGATTCACTGTAAATGAGGACTGGGCACCCCCATTCTCACGATAAGTATGGGTCCTAAAATGGAAGGAGACTTCCATTGAAAAGTACTCAAACTGCAGTAGTGTTGGACTGGGGTTTCTTGTGCCTACCCAAGGACTCACCCTCCATCTGCATAGAACATGTGCACCGCCACTTTTAGGGTATGTTCACACGGCGGGGGTCCGTAACGGCTGAAATTACGGGGATGTTTCAGCCTGAAAACATCCCCGTAATTTCAGCCGTACCGGCATGTGCAGGCGCTTGAACGCCGCGTCAATTACGGCCGTAATTAGCGCTGCTATTCATTGGAGTCAATGAATAGCGGCTCCAATTACGGCCAAAGAAGTGACAGGTCACTTCTTCTACGCGGGCGTCTATTTACGCGCCGTCATTTGACAGCGGCGCGTAAATATACGCCTCGTGTGAGCAGACAAACGTCTGCCCATTGCTTTCAATGGGCAGATGTTTGTCAGCGCTATTGAGGCGCTATTTTCGGGCGTAATTCGGGGCAAAAACGCCCGATTTACGTCCGTAAATAGGCCGTGTGAACATACCCTTAGTTGTGCTGCAATGTCATCAATGCACACACAGGACATCTAATGAATAAGGCCTAACTGGTTATTAGTGGCAAGTGATTGGCTCTAAAATCAGCTCCAAATGAATGGGGTTGTCTTCTGCTAGACCTTTGAGGACCAGCCTGGGCCCGCCAGATGATTCTTTTGTGGGTCAGTCTGACCCTGAACTGCAGATGCCATCAGATAAGAGTTCACAAGCCAAAGTGTATGAAAGTATTTCTGTTGTATATGTTACAATGGGAATATTATTAGAAACATTCTGAAAGAAAATATGAATTGCTAACACATCTTAGGCCTCGTTTGCATCTGCATCGGGCTTCCGTTCATGGGTTCCGTTAGCTCTTTCCGTCAGGGGAAGCCATGAACGAAAAGACAAACGTAGTCGACTGTGGTATTGTTTCCGCTGAAAAAAACGGAAACCGTATAGTACAGAGACCAACCGAAACCATTTGCAATGGAAGCATTAGCATTTAAACCAATGGTAATGCAAACGGAAGCTATGGTTTCTGTTTGGCTTTCCGTTTATGGGTTCCCCTGACGGAAGGGTCTGACAGAACCCATCAATGGAGCCCCGACGCAGATGTGAACCTTATCGATCACATCAAAGTTCATAGATGCAGCTGTATCTCAAAAAGCAGCTGTATCTCAAAGCAGCTGTATCTCAAAAAGTAAAGATAATATTTAATAAAATGTAATTACAAAGTTGCACCAATCACACCAATACACATTTTTATTTTTAAAAAAAACAACACATTTTCAAATTTGTACATAGACTTTAAACGTTGCCATGTTTGCAATCACAAAGCAAGCAAAACCGATAAAATTATCTTTTAATCACTCTTTAGGAATTTTCAAGTGTCCGCTGAGCGTTCTTTCATCAGGGAGGTTTACTGAGTTCTCGGCGGCAACCCCTTTCCAAACCCCTCCTCTCATTATCAATTGGGATTTCGAGAGGACTTTGGATGACGAAGGGGAGGTCCATTATGAGGGTAGAATCGATAGGCAAAATACAGAATAGAAGTTCAGGCCATAAGCCCGCTGTAAAAAGCAAACTTGAACCCGGCACCTTCCTAGCACTTCTGCACTTAATCCAGCGTAACGTAGATTTATTTTTCTTTTCCCCTTCATTTACAAAGAGTTATAGTATTTTATTTATTCATTTTGCTTAATGAACTTGATGTAGTAGTTTGTCTTCGGTTTGGCTCTTGTAGAGTCTTGGCAGTGTGCCCCAATTGTAAATTTGAGCCTTTCTGTATCCAGAGCTGGGTCTTAGGTCTTGGCAACGACCCTTTCTCACTGATGGAAGGTTTTAAGAAGGGAGAAAAAATACCATTACATCTGAAAGGCTGCCAAATCCCATCAAGCTGCCATCTATTGTACCGCACAGCCCTCTGAAGATTTCATTTTCATAAAATTGCAGTGCACCTGCTTAAAAGAATAACTACCTTGTCACACGATGACATGCTATGTTAAATCGTTCATATTGTATTTATTAGATCCACAATGATTTTTTTTTATTTTTTTTGCTTCCTCGGGCTTTGCAGGCTTACATATTAAATAACGCTTCCGTCTCAAGTTTCCTTTCAGAATTACACAATGTGTTTATCTAGTATCTGTTAGTGTGAAAGAGCTAGCAGGTCCTGAAATGTGCCACTGTCATGGTAGTGTGCTGGTTACACGATGTGACACCAGGTTAGATTGGATGCCCACGTACATTTATTAACTGTTCTTTTTAACGCCAGGACGCATGTTTTTATTAGTGAAAAAAAAAGTCTAGTTCTACATATTTTATTCTTTATAGCTTAGGGTTAAGACAAAAATTGTGAGCGCTCCATACAGTTGCGTTAATGTAGTGACGTACAGATCATGTAAGCAAATCAAAAAGCTGCTCCCTTTATTATAGTTGTATCGTTACCAGGCACGCGTGGGGGGCCTGGACTGCTATTCCTGCTGTAGATCTACTCCAGGAGGGTCTCTGATTATGTGGTACTTGTTCAGAAAACAGTCAACATCTGTGTATTGCTTGAGGATGGAAGGGACAACATCTGTCTTATAATGTGTTGCATGTATATTGTACCATATCGTATTCTCCAGCATTTTTTTTTTTAAATATATAAAAATTACAGAATACAGGGAGAGAGCCTAACAGCCCAAACCTCTTATGAAACCAGGTCGATTTTAGATGACCAGTGACTTACTTTAGAAAATGCAGCGAAACTGGAATCACGGATTATAGTTGTAATGTAGTGCAGGAAAGCTAAAACGCAGGCAAATTATAGAAAAATAGGAAATCTGCATTTTTATTAAAATTTAAAGCAATTTTTCAGGCTCTTCCTTACTGAGACTTATTTGCCTCCGGTATATGTGTAGCAATTCCCCGATCTTCTTCTTATTTTTCTTACTGCTGGCTTGGTAGTCTATACTTTATAATCATTTTGCATTTTCAGCACTCCATACACAAACTTTCTGGTGAGCTTGTGATGAACTTGTATTTACAGCCAATCTGAACAAGCAGAGCTGCGGGAGGGAGGGAGAGAGCAGCAGTCTGAACCAATGACGAGACATGAGGTGGATTTTAGACTACCTGTAGGCACGGTAGATAAGCTGTAGTCCTAAATTACAGCTCTGTCCATATGGAGCTGAGCTAAAGAGCAGCCAAGCAGCAAGCACTAAGGAAAATAAAACAGATAAGCTTTACCTATAGATACTGATTTACTTAGAATTTTTATTCTCACTGCTGGACATCCGCTTTAAAGGGGTTTTCACATCAGAGACATTTATGACATATCCACAGGATATGTCATAAATGTCAGATAGATGCGGGCCCCACCTCTGGGACCCGCACTTATCTCCAGAACGTGGCCCAATTAACCCTGTTCTACCTATTTTTCTGCTCCCTCTGCCTCCCTTGCCACTTCCTGACTATATGGTCGGGAGTCAAGCAAACAGCATAGCTTGCTGAGCTACGCTGTTTCCGTAAGTCCCATAGTAGTGAATTGCAGTTACAGAAGCAGCGTAGCATGCGAGTTACACTGTTTCTGAAACTACCATTCAGTTCTATGGGACTTACGGAAACAGCGTAGCTTTCCCAAGTCATGGTCGGAATTCACTTGCCTCTGCCGCAACATAGAGTGATAGTATGGGGTTTAGGGTTTCCTGTTCTAGAGATAGTTGCGGGTCCCAGAGGTGGGGCCTGCATCAATTTGACATTTATGACATATCCTGTGGATATGTCATAAATGTCTCTCATGGGAAAACCCCTTTAAAGCCACAAATGCACCACATGCCTTTGTTTGTACTCCGCGTGAATACCAACAGGTGTATTTCTACAGAGGAAGGTGCATTTGAACCATATTATTCTGTATTGTACATCCCTTTACAGGGCGTATTGGAATGTTTGTTCTTTTTTTCCATGGCAATCTTGAGTAAATGTTTCCGTAAGTAATGCAGTCATAGAAATAATATTTCATGATCAATAGTTTTTTTATTGGTCATAACGGAAATCTTTCTGCATCTTGATGAACGAGCCAAGTTCTTTACCTCCCTTTTTTTTTTTTTGCTACACATTCTTAGAACTACATATTTCCTTTTAAGTTTTGTGTCATCTCGTGCCATTAAAATGAGAACCAGCTTTATAAATATTCACACAATTAACAGAGCAAGAGACAAGCCACCCCAAGGGTTTCTTTGATTGATGAAATCATAATGCGAGCTGACCAATCGTGGACTGGCACAACAGCAGCTGTCACACGTCTTGAGCGTGGAGGCTTTAGTCAAACTGTTCAGTCATATCCATTGAGTATTGGCACATCCAACAATAACACTACAGCGCAGGCAGGAGAGGCGTGGGGATGTCAATGAGCTTGTTGCCCAGGGCCTCTTTAAGTTTAAAAGCGGCTGTTTCAGTGAGTCACTTTATGAAGAAAAGTCCTCAAACAGCATGTGTCAGATGATGCAACCACCGGCTCATGTTCACAAGCTTGAAACTCGAGTAAATCTCAAGTGGTTTTTAAAGCATTCCAAAAAGAGCTTGAAAGACTGATTTAATTTAAAACGAGAATAAGAGCGTCAACATCAGGACAATGTATCCAACCGAAAAATCCTTTTGCAATGAAGGAAAGAGAACCCTGATTACAGCGACAGCTTGAATACGAATTCACTTAGGCCGTCATACTTTATAATCAGGAAATGCTACCAAACGTAGCAGCATTTAGACTTTAAAATGACATTGATGAGTGTGATAGGTTATTGAGAACAATGTGGTAATATTATGCTTTCAAATACCCATAATTGCAAAAGAAAGCTGTCTGGAATCAGCCAATCACGTCCTTTTTACATTTATAATGGAAGAATAAATATTGGCTATGGCGTTGTATGTGCATTGACTCCATATGCTCTCAATATGTAAACTTGTTTTATATTTGTGCACAGTGTTTGACCGGGGTTCCTTGACCTAGCAGAGCCAAATGATTTTTAAGGCCCCATGTATGCACAACATGTGCACATCCAATTTTTACTTTTAAAGCGCACACAGGATTAACACTATATGGACAAAAGTATTGGGACACCTACACATTACACCTACATGACCTTTTATGATATCTGTAAGTGGTGGTTCTTCAATAATCACAGAGGGCAGCAGTTTAAATGGGTTTTATTTAAACAAGTGGCAAACAACACGAGCGATCCTAAACCGGGATTTGGCTCTCCACTTTGTAGGAGTTCTAACCAAGTCAGGCTGCGCCAAAGTGACTGCAGGCTCTTCAGCCTGTTCCCACCATGCCGCTACGGGTCGCTGAGGGGCTACCCTCTACCCACAGTCTGCCCTGCTATGCCTTGGGTGCACCAGTCACTTTGGAGGAATGCTCTGCGCCTCCGTGGGTCACGGTGGCTGCTACACCACTACCTTCACGGATCCCGACTCCCTCCGCTGCGTATGTGCAACGTGCAAATCGTGTACTGTTCACAGAACAATCAGAGAACGGTACCAGGCCATGGAGTGACACGCTCACACAGTACTAAGTCCAAGTCTTTGAATCGGGTAGCGTCTCTTTAAGGACCGCTCAAAATAATTGCAGTTGCTTTACATTAATTCACCCGTTGACAGGTCTCTTCTCAATAATGCAGGAGCACAGGCAACAGACCTTCTGGGGCATGATCCAACATGGACTCCACTTTCTAATTCCTCCTAGGCATCTGCTACTACTCACAGGGTAACCTCTTTGTCCCCTCACAGTCCCTCTCTTGTAGGGAGGACCTCCAACCTGCAGCTTCTTGCCAGGCTCAGGCCCTGGGAGGCCATACTCTCTTCCTACCAAGCTGCAACAGTCCTCTCCGACTTCCCTGTGTGGCACGCACGCACGCACACACACACACGCCTTCCTGTTTCCTGCAAAGCAGCTCTATCTCTAAGTCACTCATACTGCAGTGACCCCTAGTGGCTGCACATAACATGGCAGGCATGCAACAGATAAAACAGAACGCAGGTGCCAACAAATATGGAGGCTGCACTGGCAGACAGTTCAATTTAAAGGGGCAGCATCACCTGATTACACATCTCATTCTAAATCCATAAACATTAATATGGAGTTGGTCCCACCTTTGCAGCTAAAACAGCTTACACTCTTTTGGGAGCTTCCTACAAGATTTTGGAATGAGTCTGTGGGAGTTTTAGCCCATTCACCAAGAAGATCATTTGTGAGGTCGGGCACTGATGTTGCAGGAGAGGGCTTGGCTCGTAATCTCCATTCTAACTCATCCCAAAAATGTTGAATAGGGTTGAGTTTTTAGGACTCTGTGTGGCCAGTCAAGTTCTTCCACTCCAAACTCGCCCTACCATGTTTTTTTTAGACCTTGCTTTGTGCACTGGGGCACAGTCATGCTGGAACAGAAAAGGACCAAACCCCAAACTGTTACCACAAATTTGGAAGCTACAGTTGTTCATAATGCCTCGGTACACTGAAGTATTAAGATCTCCCTTCACTGAAATGAAGTGCCCAACACCTGAAAAACAACCCCATAGCATTATCCCTCATCCACTGAACTTTACAGTTCCACACAATGCAGTCAGGAAGGTAACTTCCTTCTGGCATTCAACAAACCCAGACTCGTCCATCAGACTGCCAGATAGGGAAGCACCACTCCACAGAACACGTTTCCACTGCTCCAGAGTCCAGAGCTTTACACCACTCCATCTGACGCTTGGCATTGTGCTTGTTGATGTAAGGCTGGCATGCAGTTTGTAAGTGGTGTACCTGTAGTGCCGGGGGGCAACGCAGGGACATGGGCCAGTCTGTAGTTCGGGAGTTCGGCTCCCGAGCGGAGGAGCGTCTCGGGAGTCATGGCAATGGCCGCTCTGCCAGCAGCCACGACGCATGCGCTCCGGCGGTGAAGCTGGGTGAAGTCTCGGGATGCGAGATTGGAGAAGAGTAGGAAGTAAGGAGATGCCGACACGTGGACGGAGGAGGGAAGAGACCGGAAGTGCGGGGGAGCGGAGAGAGCAGGCGGAAGTGAGGGAGAGAGACGCGAAAGTCAGGAGCAAGGAGAAAAGAGGAGAGCGGCGTGCAGGTGCGAGAGAGAGAGAGAGGAGAGAGACCGGTGCTCGGACGAACGACAAGGGGGAGGCCCGCAGCTTGGGCTGCCTCATACAGCAGGGCAGAGGACTGCTGGATAGTGTTCTTCTAGAGCAGCATCAGAGGAGGGATCATGGCAGCATCAGAGGACCGTATGAAGCGGAGCGTGTCTCCCTGCAGCAAGTCCAAGAGCAGAGGTCGTTGCAGCCGCTGAGGACTGACCGGAACGGAAGCGGAGTGTGCCATCTGCATCCGACACAGGTACCGGTCATAGACCGTAAACTCCCTGACAAGGAACCTAGGTCCCTCCCCAGAGACAGTACCAGTACCCATATTACAGCCAGTGACCCTCCAAAAGAAGTGACGTCCCTCATTCATCTTGGTCACAGTGCGCATAGAAGACTAATCCTGAAATTAACAGACGACTTAGCCTGAGCTAGGCCCAAGAGCAGTCTCGCTACCTCATTACCCGTGCCGGTGTCTCTGCGTTTACCCCAGAGTGTATAACTTCTGTAATCAAAGCCTGTAAGAATTGCTCTGAACTGTTATTGGCGAATATTGTTGGATCAGGAGCAGACAGAAGGAACGGTCTGGTTGATGGGACTTTATTGGACTATTAACCGGACTTTATGCAAACGTTAGTGTCAACCTCACCTGTTCAGTTGCGTCCTAGGTGTGTCCGACGTTCAGGCCGCCGACTGGGGAGAGAGGATTTGTCACGAAAGGTAGCGGATAGCTCCGCAAGGACCCGTGGCGGTGCCAGCAGGTACTGGTAGTTCACTGATTCCCACGACGCAACCCCCGGGCCGAGAGTGTGACTCTTACCCGAGGGTAGGCTGACAGTGGTGGGTAGCTCCCACCGTGACTGACAGCGGCGTGTTCGCTGCCAAGATTGGCAACGTGGGTTCAGGCACGTCCTCTCTCTGGGGGATTTCCAGCGGGTTCGAAGTCCCCAACCTCAGGATTCTTGTCTGCTCCAAAGAAGAGAATTTTCTGTTACCTGTTCATTACAGTAAAGAAGTTGAACAAAAGAAGTTGTGTCTCTTCCATTGCATCACAGAGAGCGGTAATTCTCCTTACATAAATTGGCATAGTCGGCAGGATCTGATGCCTCGCCGCAATGGAACCATCAAGCAGTGGAACGCTACCACCAACCCTGACCGTAGTGATACCCATGGGGGCCGCTCTAATGAACATTCCTAAGTTCGACGGGAAGAGGGTATCGATTGCAGATTGGACGGAGCCAGTTCGTACCACAGCCCGGTTTTTCCAGGTACCTGGGACTCACCAAGCCGACCTGCCATTCGACTCACTGGAAGGGGATGCTAGACAAGCTGTCTTGGTCTTAACCCCAGAGCACCGTGGTACACTAGAAGCAATCCTCAGCTGATTGGAATCCCTCTATGGGGATCTCACCTCCGCCGCCGATCTACGGAAGAAATTTTATACCACGGTGCAGATGAATGGTGAATCGCTACAGCAATTCGCGGTGGGACTACAAGGAATGTGGAGTCGACTAGTAAGGAAAGATCCCGCCGGGTGCGCAGCCTTACCTGAGCCGGACCGAATAGTGCGAGACCAGTTTGTGTCCGGCCTGGACAGTCGGTCCCTGAGACAAGCAACGAGAGACTTTGTCCGGGTAACCCCCACCGCCACGATGAGTGAGGTGCTGCGAGAAGCACTCGCGGTACATCGAGAGGAGTTGGGAGAGGCCAGCATGGCCCTTCAAAACGTGGGTTCCCCCGAGCCAACTCCAAGTGGTAGCGAACGACCAGAGGCAGTGTTCAACGAGTTCGCCCTTGATGTCAGGGAAGCTATTCGGGAATTAAAGACCGACGTCGCCCAATTGAGTGTAATGGCTGATCGACCGGAACAGCTCCCTCGTCCACTCAGATCGACCCAAGGAGGGACTTGATGCTGTTGGCAGTGCGATCAGCCGGGTCGTTTTGCCAGAGATTGCAGGATAAGACGCTACCCAAGACGTGAACAGCCACCTTTAAACTAAGGTACCCCGCCGCTGAGGGCCAAGCTGCGGGCATTCCATCGACTGGCCCAAAAGGAAGGGTAGAAGTTTTAACAGGAAAATGCCCGGTAGTTACAGCCGTGATCCCTTGCCTTTTTGACACTGGGTCAAAAGTAACCACCATGACCTATCAGTTGTTCCATGAACAGTTCCAAGTTCAACAGACTCTAGAAGCACCCTGGATTGAGCTTACGGTGGCTAATAGCCTGCCAATTCCCATTGCCGGGGTTACTTGGCTAGAATTGGAAGTGTTTAATTGTAATTTCCCCCGGGCGGGTATTGTGGTAGTACATAATTGTGCAAGGCCGGGTATACCTGTTATAATTGTCATGAATGTGTTGCAGGAAATACATGGGATGATGTTCAATGAGACGAGCAGTGCTCGGTGGGAGGAGCTGGCTGCAAGGGCGAGTGGGGATGGTAAGTGGGGAAGGTAAAGCAGTGTTGCAAGTACCACCTTTGCAGGAAGTCGCCATTCCCCTTTCCATAGGGACTCATCATCGCTTGAGAGATGCCATGGTCATGATAGAACCAATGCGAAGTTCCCAGAATACGCAACCCTGGGTGGTAGGAAGAACGGTGTGTCGGATAACCAAAGGCTTGGCGACTGTCAGAGTGCTGAATCCTACTCAAGGGGTGGTTGAAATACCGGCCGTCACGGTACTAATGTTGAGATGGTTAGGGCATAGGATGTGACGGATCCGGCCATGGGCAAAACCCTAACCGAGATGTCGTCGGAAGATAGGAGAAGCGAGGCTGAAGTGAACGAACAGACCGACCAACTGTGGCACCAACTCGAATTGGACGGGGTAGCACCAGATACAAGGTCGGAGGAACAACTGAGGACGCTTCTGCGACGCTTCGGCTGGGTTTTCGCTCAGCATGAAGAGGACTATGGATGCACCACTACTATTGAACATGGGATTCACACGGGAACGGCTAAATTGGGGGAAATGGATAGCCCGACTGGCTCGATTCAACTATACCATTCGTTACAAGCCCGGTAAGAACCATGCCGATGCACTGTCCCGAAAGCCGTGTAAGATTCTGGTCGGAGAGGGGGACGATGTACGGGAAGAGATGGAGATACCCCCACTGCAGCAGCAACGAGTAGTGACAGCAGTACAAGGGGTTGAGGGTTTTACTGAAATGTATGATCGGGGCGAATGGAAGAAGCGGCAACACCAGGACAAGGACCTCCAATTGATTGACCAGTGGGTGCGTCAGCAGAGAAGGCCCACGGCAGCGGAGCGAAGCAGGTTGTCGACTCCAGCTAAAGCATTGGTTCGGCAGCTGGAACGACTAGAACACCGTGATGGAGTATTGTATAGAAGAGTGTGGACCCCACGGGAACATCGAGAAATATGGCAGTTGGTGTTGCCCATAGTAGACGTGAAGCTCGTGTGTAAGTGGATGCACAAAAACCGAGGCCATTTTGCAGTGGAAAAGACTGTACAGATGATTCGGAATCACTTCTATGCTCCAAGTCTGGAAGAAATAATGCGATATATACAAGGAATGCCCAGAGTGTGTCATCCACAAGGCGACAGAACAGCCCGAGAGGCCCATGACCATCGTGACGGGTGAGCCACTAGAACTCCTGACGGTAGACTTCTTAACAGTCCAAGAAGTCACATCGGGGTACCGATATGCGTTGGTATGCTTGGACCATTTTTCAAAGTTTGCCGTGATGATGCCTACGCGGGACCAGACTGCCCAGACGACCGCAGCTGCGTTATGGAAACATGTTATCCGTCCTTATGGTTGCCCCAGACGCCTCTTATTGGATCAAGGACCGAATTTTGAGTCGGATCTCTTCCGAGAGCTGTGTGTACTGCACGGAATCCGAAAATCCAGAACTACCCCGTATCACCCACAAGGGAATGGGGCTTGCGAAAGGTTCAATCGCACCTTACTCGGGCTATTAAAAACCCTAGGAGACGAACGACAAGAACGGTGGCCTGAATATGTGGACGTCCTGGTATAGGCCTACAACAACACTGCATCGAGTTACCGGGTATACCCCATATCAATTGATGTTCGGTCGACCGAGCTGGGTTCCCTTGGATCTTCTGTTAGAGACGCCGGAGATGGAAGTCAGCCGATCCACGTCACAATGGGTACAGGAACACCAACGGCGGTTGAGTGCAGCGAAGGACGAAATGGAGAAAGCTCGGCCCACAGAGAGCCTACCCCCTATGGAAGAACGACAGCGAGTGTTTCATCCTGGGGATCGAGTGCTGGTGCGGAATCGCAGGGCAGCACGTGGGCGTAAGCTAGAGCCCCGATGGGAGAGGAAACTATATGTGGTGATAAAACGCGTCGACCCGGACTTCAGGTGTATGAAGTGCAACCAGAGGGTGACCAGGGACCGAGCAGAAGGCTGCATCGAAACCTGTTGCGGCCCTGTACCTTTCTGACACCAGAATCGATCATGTCATTAAGGCAAGAAGATCCACAGAATACTCCACCGACAAATACTGATGGAGATTGGTGGTTGATGGTTCCATAAAACAACCCTAGTGTATCCTGGGGACCACTACCGGCAGAGACAGCGAGTCCAACGGAGTGTGTGGAGACACCTGCAATGGAAGTGAAACTTGGATTGCGTTACCTTCAGAGGTGTAATCACAACCGACAACTGGCCAATTTGCAAGATTATGAAGTTTAGTGCCGAGGACTGCATTTGATAACCGGGGGGGGGGGGAGAGTGTAAGTGGTGTACTTATCTGTACTGCCGGGGGGCAACGCAGGGACACGGGCCGCTCTGTAGTTCGGGAGTGTTTGGCTCCCTAGCGGAGGAGCGTCTTGGGAGTCATGGCAACGGCCGCTCTGCTGGCAGCCACGACGCATGTGATCCGGCGGTGAAGCAGGGCGAAATCTCGCGATGCGAGATTGGAGAAAAGGAGGAAGTAAGAAGATGCCGACACGTGGACGGGGGAGAGAGAGACCGGAAGTGCGGGGGAGCGGCGAGAGCGGGCGGAAGTGAGGGAGAGAGGCGCGAAAGTCAGGAGCAAGGAGAAAAGAGAGCGGCGTGCAGGAGCGAGAGAGAGAGAGGAGAGAGACCAGGAGAGACCGGTGCCCAGACGAACGACAAGGGGGGAGGCCCGCAGCTTGGGCTGCCTGATGCAGCAGGGCAGAGGACTGCTGGATAGTGTGCTTCTAGAGCAGCATCAGAGAATAGTATGAAGCGGAGCGTGCCTCCCTGCAGCAAGTCCAAGAGCAGAGGTCGTTGCAGCCGCTGAGGACTGACCAGAACAGAAGCGGAGTGTGCCATCAGCATCCGCCACCAGTACCGGTCATAGATCGTAAACTCCCTGACAAGGAACCTAGGTCCCTCCCCAGAGACAGTACCAGTACCCATATTACAGCCAGTGACCCTCCAAAAGAAGTGGCATCCTTTGTTCATCCTGGTCACAGTGCGCATAGAAGACTAATCCTGAAATTAACAGATGACTTAGCCTGAGCTAGGCCCAAGAGCAGTCTCTCTACCTCATTACCCGTGCCGGTGTCCTTGCGTTTACCCCAGAGTGTATAACTTCTATAATCACAGCCTGTAAGAATTGCTTTGAACTGTTATTGGCGAATATTGTCGGATCATGAGCGGACAGAAGGAACGGTCACGTTGGCGGGACTTTATTGGACTATTACCCGGACTTTATGCAAACGTTAGTGTCAACCTCACCTGTTCAGTTGCGTCCTAGGTGTGTCCGACGTTCGGGCTGCCGACTGAGGAGAGAGAGGGTTTGTCACGAAGGGTAGCGGATAGCTCCGCAAGGACCCGTGGCGGTGCCAGCAGGTACGGGTAGTTCACTGATTCCCACGACGCGACCCCCGGGCCGAGAGTGTGACTCTTACCCGAGGGTAGGCTGACAGTGGTGGGTAGCTCCCACCGTGACTGACAGCGGCGTGTTCGCTGCCAAGATTGGCAACATGGGTTCAGGCACGTCCTCTCTCTGGGGGATTTCCAGCTGGTTCGAAGTCCCCAACCTCAGGATTCTTGTCTGCTCCAAAGAAGAGAATTTCCTGTTACCTGTTCATTACAGTAAAGAAGTTGAACAAAAGAAGTTGTGTCTCTTCCATTGCATCACCGAGAGCGGTAATTCTCCCTACAAGCTGCTCGGCCCCCATGCCATAGAGTGCAGATATTAATACCAGAGAAGGTTTGGACTCTGCAGTTACTGAATCAGCAGAGCATTTGCTACTTTTATCACTATGCGCCTCAGCACTCGGTGCCTCTGCTCTGTAACTTTATGTGGTCTTCACTTCGTGATTGAGTTGCTGTGGTTCCTAAATGCTTCCACTTTGCCATAATAACACTCACAGTTGATCGTGTAATATCTAGGAGGGAAGATATTTAATGAACTGACCTGTTGCAATGATGACGTCCTATTACAGTACCACGCTCTAATTCAGTTAGCTCTTTACAATGACTCATTCTTTCACAAGTGTTTGTAAAGGCGACTGCATGGCGATGTGCTGGATTTTAAATATTTGGGGCAATGGGACTGAAGGAGACACCTGAATTCAATGACTAAGAGGCGTGTCCAAATACTTTTGTCCATATAGTGTGTCATAAATAAGGTTAAAAGAGGTAGACCCTTGTGGCAAGTGATTTGCTGGTAGATTAGGGGCCTATTATTGTGTCAGAGCCCAGGTCCATTGGATGATATTTGGTACGAATGTTGAACCCTTTAAAGAGGCCCCGGAAACCAGTTTATCACTTCCCTATCTCCTAACTAATCTAATAGGCGCTTTGTTGCTGATAACTCCTGTTTTTTTGTTTTTGTTTTTAAAAAGTTTATTATTTCCAAAGTTATATTCTTTTTTTAGACATGATAATTTTGTCTTAATCGCCAACTGAGCGGTTATTTTCTTTTTACCATGTGGACGTTGTAAAGAAAACTATATGACGCTGACCAATCCGCGTCATACACTTCTCTTCAGTCCAGCGTGATTCACAGCCCAGCGTGATTCACAGCCCAGCGTGATCTCAGCTAGAATCGCTAGATCACGCTGTGACGCGACTTCCTGCCGCGACCTCGTCCTGCCACGGCTTGAGGCGATGTATGGTCCGTCTTCCATCTCTCTGGTGAAGGACCTGCGGCAGGAAGTCACGTTACAGCGTGATCTTGCGAATCTAGCTGAGATCATGCTGGGCTGTGAATCCCACTCGGCTGGACTGAAGAGAAGTGTATGATGCTGATTGGTTTAGCGTCTTAACGTTTTCTATACAACGCCCACATGGTAAAAAGAAAATAACTGCCCAGATGGCCATTAAGAGAAAATTAGCAGAAGTCTAAAAAAAAGAACATAACTTTGGAAATAATAAAGTTTAAAAAAAAAAAAAAACACAGAAGTTAGCATCAAAGCGCCTATTAGATTAGGTAGGAGATAGGGAAGTGATAAACTGGTGACAAAGCCTCTTTAAGGTCACATTGGTTAGTAATTAGCATTGTAGCAGCCAGTGGTCATAACGGCCTCAGGACCGATGGGCACTAACAATACTGTAGGGCTGTTCAAACGAGACATATATGCTGCATTATAGTACACAGCGTATCCGCCCTGACGGCCACAGGGAATTCCGGACGAAAAACTCCAACAAATTTTGGTGCAGTTTTTCATCCAGAATACCCGCTGCGGAAAAATGCACGTAGAAAAAATAAAAACGTTAAGGGTATGTTCACACGGCCTATTTACGGACGTAATTCGGGCGTTTTTGCCCCGAATTACGTCCGAAAATAGCGCCTCAATAGCGCTGACAAACATCTGCCCATTGAAAGCAATGGGCAGACGTTTGTCTGTTCACACTAGGCGTAATTTACGCGCCGCTGCCAAAAGACGGCGCGTAAATAGACGCCCGCGTCAAAGAAGTGACCTGTCACTTCTTTGGCCGTAATTGGACCCGTTATTCATTGACTCCAATGAATAGCAGCGCTAATTAAGTCCGTAATTGACGCAGCGTTCAAGCGCCTGCACATGCCGGTACGGCTGAAATTACGGGGATGTTTTCAGGCTGAAACATTCCAGTGGATTTCAGCCGTTACGGACGCCCTCGTGTGAACATACCCTAATACTTACGTAGCCATGGCGACACGTCCCTCTACTATCCTGCAGGCCGGCCTCCTGGGATGATGTTTCACACCATGTGAGCAGAATGAAGAAACAGATTTCTGGGTTAGTATATGATTCTTTTTTTCTGGGTTGCGTTTTTTGCAGAGGAAAAGCAGCAATTCCGCCGCAAAAAAAGCAACATCTGCTATTTGTTGCGGGTTTTACCTCCCATTGAATTCAATGGGGAAAACCTGCAACAATTAAGCAGCGATTACGCAAATACAATTGACATGCTGCGGATTTAAAAAAACACCGCAGGTCAGTTTCTGAGTGTTTTTTTCCGCTTCTCATCTACACGCTGTGTAAATGCTATTTGTTCAAATCTCAACCACCCACTTCTACTGTATTATGCTGCGGATATTCCGCAACGAGATAAGTTGTGGAAAATCTGCAGTATTTATGCTACGTGTAAACTTACCCTAGGTGTCACTGGCCAAGTCAGCCAATGAGTGGATAAGCTGGTGACGTTTATTGGTGCAGCCCAATGATCCTGGCAGCGCGCAGACTGTTACCAGCTCTGCTATGGAGAGATTCACATGCGGTCTTCTTTTTCTGCTTCTATTTTAAAACCGTAATTTCAATGAAGGCTTTGGCATTGTATTTCAAAATGCTGTATGGTTTGTGATAAATTTGTCTGTTGCTACAGACTGTTATAACAAAAAAAAAAAAAGGAATCACTCTACGTCAGGTTTGACCTAATATACGTGTTCTTGTATGTAAAATTTTGTGTAAAGATTATGATCAATTTTATTTGGTTGTACAGAGGTGAAGGAATTCCCCTTTTGAAACTCATAATTCAAATGTGTTTTGGTCCGTACTGTGTTTTTTTTTTATTGCAGCTTAGCCATATTCGGTTGGTGCTGAACTTACAGGCCACTGTTACATAGTTACATAGTTTGTACGGTTGAAAAAAGACACATGTCTATGTGTCATTTAAAAAAAAAAAAAAAAACATGAACGTGCATACCGCTTAACCCCTTCCCGACATTTGACGTACATGTACGTCATGGAAAGTACTGACTTCCCGCATCTTGCCGTACATGTACGTCAAACGTTTGGCACCGGCTCAGAAGCTGAGCCGGTCCCATCATCACCGGATCTCAGCTGTATCTTACAGCTGACATCCGACTGTAACGGCGGGGACCGAAATTAGCTTCGATCCCCGCCATTAACCCCTTAAGTGCAGCGCTCAAACGCGATCGCTGCACTTAAGGTGTTTGCAGCTCATCGGAACCCCAGTAATGAAATTGCCGGGGTTCCGGTGGCTGCAATGGCAACCGGAGGCCTAATACTGGCCTCCCGGTCTGCCTAGCACCGAAGCCGGTCAAGATCCGCCCGGCGGCGGAGCCTGATCGGCCTCCGTAGCTGCCGGCAAGATGGCGCCGGGTCAGGAGCTGATCCGGCGTCATCAGCGGTGGAAGTCAGCTGTACTGTACAGCTGACATCCACCTGTAACGGCAGGAACCGGAGCTAGCTCCGATCCCTGCCATTAACCCCTTCGATGCAGCAATCGAAAGCGATTGCTGCATCGTAGCGGTTACAAGCAGATCGCCAGCCCTGACAGGCAATCGGGACTGGCGACTGCTGTTATGGCAACAGGAGACACAATGGTCTCCTGCTCTGCCATTACGGAAGCCGATTTAGGCCCCGCCGGGAGGCGAAGCCTAAACGGCTTGCTGTCAGTGAATGACTGACAGATCTAATACATTGCACTACATAGGTAGTGCAATGTATTAGAAAAAAAAATATCTGACCGTTGGACCTTCAAGTCCCCTAGTGGGACTTGAGAAAAAGTGTAAAAAAAGTATAAAAAAGTGTAAAAAAAAGTGCAAAAAATAAAAGTTTGAAAACAATAAAAGTTTCAAGTAATCAAATAACACACAATCCCCCTTTTACTCTTATCAAGTCCTTTATTATTGAAAAATAATAATAAACCATATGTATTTGGTATCGCCACGACCGTAACGACCGGAGGTATCAAAATATTATATTATTTATTGCACGCGGTGAACAGCGTAAAAAAAACCCGTAAAAAACGTTACCAGAGTTTCTGTTTTTTAGTCACTTTGCCCTACAAATATTACAATAAAAAGTGATCAAAAAGTCGCACGTATCCAAAAATGGTACCTATAAAAACTATAGCTCGTCCCGCAAAAAACAAGCCCTCATACAACTCCGTCGACAAAAAAATTAAAACGTTATGGTTCTCACAACTTGGCGACAGAAAAAATACATTCTTTTTACAAAAGTAATTTTATTGTGCAAAAAGTTGTAAAACATAAAAAAGTTCTATAAATGAGGTATCGCCGGAATCGTACTGACCCGCAGAATAAAGGTAACATGTAGTTTATAATGCGTGGTGAACTCTGTATAAAAAAAAACCAAAAAAAGCTGTGCCAGAATTGCGTTTTTTGGTTTACCTGGCATCCCAAAAAAATAGGATAAAAGGTGATCAAAAAGTCACATGTACCCCAAAATGGTACCAATAATAACTACAGCTCGTCCCGCAACAAACCAGCCCTCATACCGCTACGTCTATGAAAAATAAAATTAGTTATGGCTCCAATAAGTCAGGAAATAAAAAAATATGCAGTTGTGCCCGAGGAGAACATTTCTTCTGTTTCAAGAGGCGATTTATCAAGGACCTAAAATTAGGGAACCAGGAAGGGAGGGCCCAATCATATCCGATGGAAGCGACGGTGCCCGTATTATACCAGGATAATACTTTCCCAGCAAAATTCCCCAAACTACAAAGGCGCGGAGTGTGGACCAAAAGGGGGATAAGAAATGACACCATTTATCAGTGCGACACCGGCCTGTGCAGAAAGGATTGCTTCACAGCGTAACACACATCTATGGATTATTTTTATTTTTTTATACCACCTGACTATGCCCCTTATATACTCCGCCCCGCTTACATGTACCCCCACATTATAAAACACCAGCAATACTCAAACAAATATAGTACCAAGCAAAATCCGCTCTCCAAAAGCCAAATGGTGCTCCCTCGGCCCTGAACCCTACAGCGTGCCCAAACAGCAGTTTCCTTCAACATATATGGCACCGTCATACCCGTGAGAACCCTTTTAACAATTTTTGTGGTGTGTGTCTCCAGCGTCATAAGCTGGGCATGACATATTTGCCACTGAATGGCATATCTAGGGAAAAATATAAATTTTTAATTTGCACCATCCGCAGCGCATTCATTTATGGAAAAGACCTGTGGGGTGAAAATGCTCACTACACCCCTTAATAAATGCCTTGAGGGGTGCAGTTCCATAATGGGGTCACTTATCAGGGGTTTCTTTTTATTATTTCAGATCTGAGCCTCTGCAGTTGTGAACCAATACTTTGTAAATCGCCAAATTAGGCCTCCACTCCGCATGGTACTCTTCACTTCTGAGCCCTGTCATATGTCCAGACAAAAGATTAGGGCCACATGTAGGGTGTTTCTAAAACCGGGAAACACCGCATAATAATTAGAGAGCTGTCTTGTTATGGTGGCACAAGCCGGGCACCACATATTGGCATATCTATGGAAAAAAATCCCATTTTCACTCTGCAACATTGAGCGCACACTAATTTCTACAAAACACCTGCAGGGTTAAAATGCTTACTACACCCCTTGGTAAATGCATTGAGGGGTGTAGTTTACAAAATGGGGTCACTTCTGGGGGGTTTCCACTGTTTTGGGCCCACAGGCGCCCAGAAACCAATCCAGCAACATCTGCACTCCAAATGGCGGTCCTTCCCTTCTGAGCCCTGCCGTTTGCCCAAACAGCAGTTTATGACCACATATGGGGTATTGCCGTACTCGGGAGAAATAGCTTTACAAATGTTGGGTTCTTTTTTTCCTTTATTTGTTGAGAAAATGAAAAAATTTGCGCTAAAGCTACGTCTTATTGAAGAAAAAGGACTGTTTTTATTTTCACTGCCTAATTCTAATAAATTCTATGAAACATCTGTGGGGTCAAAATGCTCACTACACCCCTAGATGCATTCTTCAAGAGGTGTAGTTTCCTAAATGGAGTCCCTTTTTGGGCGTTTTCATTGTTTTGTCCCCTCAGGGGCTTTGCAAATGTGACCTGGCCTCCGCAAATCATTCCTGCTAAATGTGATCTCAAAAAGTCAAATAGTGCTCTTTCCCTTCTAAGCCCTGCCGTGTGTCCAAACAGCCGTTTATTACCACATGTGGGGTATTGTTTTACTCGGGAGAAATTGCTTTACAAATTTTGTGGTGCTTTTTCTCCTTTAGTCCTTCTGGAAATGAGAAAAAATTAGCTAAACCTACATTTTCTTTGAAAAAATGTAGATTATTATTTTCAGGGCCTACTTCCAATAATTTCTGCAAAAAAACTGTGGTGTCAAATCGCTCACTATACCCCTAGATAATTTCCTCAATGGGTGTTGTTTCCAAAATGGGGTCACTTGTGGGGGGTTTCCACTGTTTTGTCCCCTCAGGGGCTTTGTAAATGTAACATGGCCTCCGCAAACCATTCCTGCTAAATGTGAACTCCAAAAGCCAAATGGCGCTCTTTCCCTTCTCAGCCACGCCGTGTCTCCAAACAACCGTTTATTACCACATGTGAGGTATTGTTTTACTCGGGAGAAATTGCTTTACAAATTTTGCGGTGCTTTTTCTCCTTTAGTCCTTGTGGAAATGAGAAAAAAAATCGCTAAACCTACATTTTCTTTGAAGAAATGTTGATTTTAATTTTCACGGCCTACTTCCAATAATTTCTGTAAAAAACCTGTGCGGTGAAAATGCTCACTACACCCCTAGATAATTTCCTTGAGGTGTCTAGTTTCCCAGATGGGGTCACTTTTGGGGGATTTTGACTGTTTTGGCACCGCAAGAGCCCTTCAAACCTGACATGGTGCCTAAAATATATTCTAACAAAAATAAGGCCCCAAAATCCACTAGGTGCTCCTTTGCTTCTGAGGCCGGTGTTTCAGTCCAGTAGCACGCTACGGCCACATGTGGGATATTTCCTAAAACTGCAAAAACTGGGCAACAAATATTGAGTTGCATTTCTCTGGTAAAACCTTCTGTGTTATAAAAAAAATTGTATTAAAAATGTATTTCTGCAGAAAAATATGAAATTTGTAAATTTCACCTCTACTTTGCTTTAATTCCTGTGAAATGTTTAAAGGGTTAAGACATTTTCTAAATGCTGCTTTGAATACTTTGAGGGGTGAAGTTTTTAAAATGGGGTGACTTTTTTGGGGTTTCTAATATATAAGGCCCTCAAAACCACTTCACAACTGAACTGGCCCCTGTAAAAATAGCCTTTTGAAATTTTCTTGAAAATGTGAGAAATTGCTGCTAAAGTTCTAAGCCTTGTGAGGTCATAGAAAAATAAAAGGATGTTCAAAAAACGATGCCAATCTAAAGTAGACATATGGGGGATGTTAATTAGCAACAATTTTGTGTATTATAACTGCCTGTCTTACAAGCAGATACATTTAAATTGAGAAAAATGCTAATTTTTGCAATTTTTCGCTAAATTTTGGTGTTTTTCACAATTAAATACTGAACATATCGAGCAAATTTTGCCAGTAACATAAAGTCCAATGTGTCACGAGAAAACAATCTCAGAATCGCTTGGATAGGTGAAAGCATTCCGGAGTTATTACCACATAAAGTGACACATGTCAGATTTGAAAAATGAGGCTCTGTCAGGAAGGTCAAAAGTGGCTAAAGAGGGAAGGGGTTAAGGCTGGGTTCTCACTTTGCAAATGCAACGCAGCCAAGGTGCCCCTGCGATGCTGCCGAAACCACACCAACTTGTAGAACGCCATGGTTTGCAAATAAACTGCAAGTAAAAGCACTTTAATTGGTATGGGTATGTTCACACGCAGTGGTTTCAGACGTAATTCGGCTCGTCAAAAGAACTGCAGGACACTTCTTGGGACGTTTTTCGACGTGTTTTTCATTGACTCCATTGAAAAACAGCTCCAAAATCGGCCGTAAAAAACGAAGCAAAAATCGCAAGTTGTTAAAAAAACGTCTGAAAATCAGGAGCTGTGTTCGCCTGAAAACAGGTCCGTATTTTCAGACGTTTTTGCTCACTGCGTGTGAACATACCCTAATAGTCATGCGGTTATGAAGCTAAAGGGCAATTTACCGTGCGCCCATTAACAATTAAAGTGCTTTTACCTGCAGTCAATTTGAAAACCGCACCAATATACATGTCAACGAGGTTTCGGCTGCAAGCGGGCACAACCTTGGGCGTGGTGTGTCTGCCACATGAGAGCCCTGCCTAATGCTTTATTCAGATAAACGTGTGTGAAATTGGCCGTAAAAAAACTGCAGTTTTTCACGGCCGATTTGCATTTGTGCGATATCCGTTTTCATGGATCCCTCATAGACTTGAGTCTATTGAGATATCCGTGAAAACAGACAAAAATAGGACGTAGTCTTTTTTCACAGTGCCTTCACACGGTCTGTTAAAACAACGGCCGTGTGAATAGCCGCACAGAAATACATGCAGCCGTGTGACAGCCGTTAAAAAAAAAAACGTCGGTTACATGGATGATTTACATGTTTGTCTGAATAAGCCCGGAGAGTTTTAAGTAGTGAAATAAATAGGTTGATGAGACTCAAATGTTTAACCAAGGACTGTCTGAGCACAAGATGGCAGTATTGAGCTCCATTGCAGAACGTCTCCGAACCTCTTGCATGTTGATTTCATTATTTTGTATGACATCTTATTTTTACTCAGGCTTTGCTAATTTTTTCAGTCTTTAACTGCATATCACCCTATTTTAACCAGTGCACTATCTAGTACAGGGGTCTCAAACTGGGCCAGGTAAATGGGCCGCACATAGAAAAAATGTGAAGTTGACGGGCCGCATTACTTTCAATGACTTTTTTGATACAATACAAAATTATTGTTAATCAATTAGTTTGAACTACTATAACACTATATTACTATAATAATACTACATTACTATAATACTACATTACTATAATACTACATTACTATAATAACAATACTACATTACTATAACAATACTACATTACTATAATACTATATTCATTTAATAATACTATATTACTATAATAATACTACATTACTATAATACTACATTACTATAATACTACTTCATTACTAGAACAATACTACAATAATCTAATAATATCGTTAGGTTTAAACTTAACGGAAATTTGTGAGTTTACTCCACGTGCTTATTTTAACAATCCAGTTTTCCAGTTTGTGTCGCTAAATGCAGTCTGGCTGCTCAGTTGGCAGTGTTTGGCAGACACAAGAATGTCAAGATTGAGCAACCCCCTTTTAGATACTGCCACGGTGCCCTCTGTAGATAATGCCACGGTGCCCTCTGTAGATACTGCCACGGTGCCCTCTGTAGATAATGCCACGGTGCCCTCTGTAGATACTGCCACGGTGCCCTCTGTAGATACTGCCACGGTGCCCTCTGTAGATACTGCCACGGTGCCCTCTGTAGATACTGCCACGGTGCCCTCTGTAGATACTGCCACGGTGCCCTCTGTAGATACTGCCACGGTGCCCTCTGTAGATACTGCCACGGAGCCCTCTGTAGATACTGCCACGGTGCCTCTGTAGATACTGCCACGGTGCCCTCTGTAGATACTGCCACGGTGCCCTCTGTAGATACTGCCACGGTGCCCTCTGTAGATACTGCCACGGTGCCCTCTGTAGATACTGCCACGGTGCCCTCTGTAGATACTGCCACGGTGCCCTCTGTAGATACTGCCACGGTGCCCTCTGTAGATACTGCCACGGTGCCCTCTGTAGATACTGCCACGGTGCCCTCTGTAGATACTGCCACGGTGCCCTCTGTAGATACTGCCACGGTGCCCTCTGTAGATACTGCCACGGTGCCCTCTGTAGATAGCGGCATGATGTCATACACAGGGGCGTAGCTAAAGGCTCATGGGCCCCGATGCAAAAGTTCTTATTGCCCCCCCCCCCCCGCAAACTTCTCATGGCCGACGGTCCGCAGCTTTCAGCTGCATCGCTGGGTCTCCTAAGTGACCCAACAATGCAGCACTAGCAGCCGGGGGCGTCACGAAGGACTTAAAGAGGCTCTGTCACCAGATTTTCAAACCTCTATCTCGTATTGCAGCAGATCGGCGCTGCAATGTAGATTACAGTAACGTTTTGTTTTTTTAAAAAACGAGCATTTTTGGCCAAGTTATGAGCATTTTTATATTTATGCAAATGAGCCTTTCTTAAGTACAACTGGGCGTGTTTAAAGTTATGTCCAACTGGGCGTGTATTGTGTGTGTACATCTGGGCGTTTTTACTTCTTTTACTAGCTGGGCGTTGTGAATGGAAGTGTATGATGCTGATGAATCAGCATCATCCACTTCTCTTCGTTAACACCCAGCTTCTGGCAGTGCACAGACACACAGCGTGTTCTCGAGAGATCACGCTGTGACGTCACTTCCTGCCCCAGGTCCTGCATCGTGTCGGACGAGCGAGGACACATCGGCACCAGGCGACAGAGGCTACAGTTGATTCTGCAGCAGCATCGGCGTTTGCAGGTAAGTCGATGTAGCCTCTGTCGCCTGGTGCCGATGTGTCCTCGCTCGTCCGACACGATGCAGGACCTGGGGCAGGAAGTGACGTCAAAGCGTGATCTCTGGAGAACACGCTGTGTGTCTGTGCACTGCCAGAAGCTGGGTGGTAACGAAGAGAAGTGGATGATGCTGATTCGTCAGCATCATACACTTCCATTCACAACGCCCAGCTAGTAAAACAAGTAAAAACGCCCAGATGTACACACACAATACACGCCCAGTTGGACTTAACTTTAAACACGCGCAGTTGTACTTAAGAAAGGCTCATTTGCATAAATATAAAAATGCTCATAACTTGGCCAAAAATGCTCGTTTTTGAAAAAAAAAAAACGTTACTGTAATCTACATTGCAGCGCCGATCTGCTGCAACACGAGATAGGGGTTTGAAAATCTGGTGACAGAGCCTCTTTAAAGTGTCAGGGGAAATAGCCTCAATACATATGTGTCCGCCAAAAAAATGTGTGTGTATAAGAGACAGCATAGCATATCTATAGCACTACGACCCTATAAACTATGGATTGGATTAGATACATTGGCTCAGCAGACAGTATCACACATGATAGGATTAGATACAGTGGCTGAGCAGACAGTATCACACAAGATAGGATTAGATACAATGACTCAGCAGACAGTATCACACAATAGGATTAGAGATAGGGCCCAGCAGACAGTATCACACATGATAGAATTAGATACAGTGGCTCAGTAGACAGTATCTCACATGATAGGATTAGATACAGCAGCTTAGCAGAGAGTATCTCACATGATCGGATTAGATACAGTGGCTCAGTAGAAAGTATCACACATGATAGGATTAGATACAGTGGCTCAGCAGACAGTATCACACATGATAGGATTAGATACAGTGGCTCAGAAGGCAGTATCCCACATAATAGGATTAGATACAGCGGCTCAGCAGACAGTATCACACATGATCGCATTAGATACAGGACTCAGCAGACAGTATCACACATGATCGGATTAGATACAGGGCCCAGCACACTGACATTGCGGCTCCAGCGCTGGACCCAGGCAAGGTAAGAATAATAATTTTGCTTCTTTATGTGCTACAGATTATTTTTGTGTTTGTGTTTTTTTTACAGGTTTGGTTGTTGGACTTCGGATTCGAGGACTTCAATGACGGCGTTTTTTTATTCTCAATAAAATGGTTAATTGGGGTTGTGTTTTTTTATTTCAATAAAATATTTTTTCTATGTGCTTGTATCTTTTTAAACTTTATTATTACCGCCTTAGTAATGGCCGCCGGCTGATTGACAACCTCCATTACTAAGGCGGGGCTTAATGTTAGCCGGTGCAAAGGCCAACACTAACCCCCATTATTACCCCGGTACCCACTGCCACCAGGGGTACTGGGAAGAGCCGGGTATGAGCCAGTACCCGTCCATCTGTAGTGACGGGCAGGCACTGGGGTGGCCGCAGGCTGGTAGTATTAGGCTGGGGAAGGCCAAAAACAGTGGCACCTACCACCCTAGTAATGCTGCCTGCTGCTGCTGTGTTGTATCTGGCTGGTTATGAAAATTGGGGGGGGGACGACCCGACATCGTTCTTTCCAATTATTTTTTATTTTATTTCTTTAAAATGACGTGGGGTCCCCCCATTTTTCATAACCAGCCAGATACAATAAAGCAGCAGCAGCCTAGCATTACCAGGGTGGGAAGGGCCACTGTTTTTAGCCTTTCCCCTCCTGATAATACCAGCCTGCGGCCACCCCAGTGCCCGACCATCACTACAGATGGTCAGGTACTGGATCGTACCCGGCTCCTCCCAGCACCCCTGGTGGCGGTGGGTACCGGGGTAATAAAGGGGGTTAGTGTTAGCCTCTGCACCGGCTAACACTAAGCCCCACCTTAGCAATGGATGCTGTCAATCAGCCGGCGGCCATTACTAAGGCGGTAGTAATATAGTTTAAAAAAAAACAGACATAGAAAAAATATTTTATTGAAATAAAAAAAACACACAACCCTCATTAACCATTTTATTGATAATAAAAAAAAAAAGCCGTCATCGAAGTAGTCCTGGAATCCGACGTAGTCCAACGACCGAACCTGTAAGAAAACACACAAAAAAAACGATTAGTAACACATGTGTTATATACAGGGCCCAGCAGACAGGATCACTCATGGGCCATGTATCTAAGCCTACCATGTGATTGGCTTAGATACAGGGCCCAGCAGACAGGATCAAACAATCTGTGATCCTGTCTAATGGGCCCTCTAAGCCTGCTACATCGTAGGCTTAAAGTCCCTAAACATTGATGGCCTATCCTCCGGATAGGCCATCTATAGCTGATGTGTCGGGGTCCGTCTCCCTGGACCCACCAATCGGCTGTTTTGAAGGGGCCGCAGCACTCGTACGAGAGCTGCTTCCCTTCATTTCACTACTCGCTCACACTGTGAATCGCCGACACCGATTCACAGTGTGACCGGAATGAATGGGAAGCAGCTCTCGTACGAGTGCTGCGGCCCTTTCAAAACAGCTGATTGGCGGGTCCCGGGAGTCGGACCCCGCCAGTCAGGGCTAATCTTACCTTCCTCTTCAGCCGCGGCGGAAGTTCTGTCCTCTCAATGTTGTGCGCGACACATAGCGCTGTGACGTCATGCGCTGCGCACAGCGCATGACGTCGGGACCTCCGCTGCGATCCGGAACCAGGAAGGTAAGTACAGTCTGTTACTATAGTAACGGGCCCGCGGCCCGTGTTACTATAGTAACTTTTTATTGATGTGTTGCGGGGGGCTGTGGTGCGGGGGGCTGTGGGCCCCCCTGGCTTCGGCGCCCGGTCGCAATTGCGACCGCTGAGACCCCTATAGCTACGCCAGTGGTCATAGAGGAGCGTCGGTGCATTCCACGTTCGGCCTGCTCTCTCCTCTCCCGAGGGAGCTACAGTGCCCCGCGTGCCGCAGGTGACAGCCTCAGGGGCCGCATGCGGCCCATGGGCCATGTGTTTGAGACCCCTGATCTAGTACATATCCGCTTGTTATAACAATCCACCTTTAAAGGGAATCTTTTGCTAGAAAGTTAAACTGTTAGTATATAAATGATTACACATTGTTCTAATTTGTAAAAAAAATTTCACAAGTCAGGAAATGTTATAAATTAGAATCTAATTTATAATATTTCCATGTGCTGGTCACTAGAGGGAGCAGTTCCCAAAATTGCAGCATTGGCATGTGGTAAAGCAACCTCATTGCTTTATGCTGCAAAATTGGAGAAGACACACTCGCTCTAGTGTCCTCAAAAATCCCCCCTCCTTTATCCTGGCTATTGCCAGGAGAAAGGAGGGGGTTGAATGTTCAAATCTCCTACACTGTGTGCCGCCATTTTTTTGAGCGAATGCACAGTGTAGGAGGATTAGATACAGTGGTAATCAGACAGTATAACACGAACATACACACACATCACATACACAAACATAACTTACCTGCTCCTGCTGCTGCTTCCGCTCCCTCCGCTCCTAGTCCTTGCTTCTGAACATATGGACGGATGCCGCGACCGGAAGTAGTCATCTTACTGTCCGGCAGCGGGTTCCGGTCCACATGAAAATGGCGCCGGATGTCGCTCTGCCGAAGACCTTCCTTTTGGACTGTGTGGGAGCGGCGCATTTTTTACTTCTTTACTAGTCCCACTAGGGGACTTTAATATGTGATTCTCCGATCGCTATTATAATACACTGCAATACTTTTGTATTGCAGTGTATTACTGCCTGTCCGTTTAGAACGGACGGGCATCTGCTAGGCATTCACTACAGGCAGACCTGGGGGCCTTTATTAGGCCCCCGGCTGCCATCGGAGACACAGACACTCAGTGATTTTATTTTAACGGGTGAGATCAATACTTATATAGATCTCACACGCTCGAGTAGGGATGCCCCCAGCCCTCAGCTATATCTGGTAGCTGGGAGCAGGGACATTTAACGGCTCCCTGCTCTGTTTATTTATTCTGATGCAGCGCCATGAAAAGGTTTATGCATCAGAATAATGCCCATTAGTGGCCGCCGTGAAAAGGCGTATAGGCGGTCACAAACGGGTTAAACGCAGACCGTATTCACCAGATCGTTTATATTTCGAGGTAATTTATTTCTAAACTATGACCTAACTGAGGGCGATCCAGACTGTAGTACAGGATCTAACCTAACAATTTGATTAGTATATTCATGCCTTCCATTAATCTGTCTAATCGACTTTTCAATTTATCTCTGTCCTCTGACTTTTTCCTTACATTTATATGAGTGTAATTTACAGTAAATCTGTCCACAGTCACATCTGGCGCTAGAGATTCCAAAAACCTTTTTGTTCTCTAAATTTTAAATTCTAAATTTAAATACTGCAGGATATGTTATGTTTTCTCACCCATAGTTTTTAACACATAATATTACCATAAATTACCAGATTTCTGCAATCGGTAAACTTTAACGATACATCTAAATCCAAATCTATTATGACGATGAACGGCCAAAGGAAAAGCATAGTAGATTTAGTGCCAAGTGGAATTATGGCAACAGCACAAATACAATGTTGACTGCCTCAGATCATAGAAATGGAAAGTACACAGAGAGTGGGGTCGGTTTTCTTTTGGTCCGGGTCAGGCAGCTGGTATGGCAGATCTCCAGGAATGAATTGACCAGCTGGTCCTATAGACTGCTATGTAGGCCAAGGAGCTTTGCAAAGGTGTTTTTTTTGCAAAACTAAAGGTTCATAAAAATCCACCTGCATGAAATATTCCCTTTGACCTCAATTCAAACAATTTCTCTTGCTTTCGACCCCCCTAATACAAGTGAGTAATATCTTTTCCCATAATAGAGGAAATAAACACTTCTGGCTCTTCTACAGTGCTGAAGTAATGAAAGCACGCAGGAAAACAGAGGTCACCTCCAGAACCATTTATTTGTTATTGACATATTACACATTGGTTACTGCCAAAAGGAAAAGGCAACACTAAAAGATCCTGATCTTCGACTTCTAACAACTTTGTAGCCCTTGGCTTAAGAACCATGGGCATTTGAACACAAACAAATATAGAATACCTAAATAGCTGGCAAAAGTATAGAACAAAAAACATGGCTATTCAAGTAAAGTCTTTTTGACATTTTTTGGTGGATTTTTGAAACAAAAACGGCATTTATTTACATTTACCCCTTAGTGACCAGCCTATTTTAGGCCTTAATGACCAAGCTATATATTATTTATTTTTTGGATTTTTCATCATCACATTCAGAGCCACATCTTTTGTATTTTTCTGTCGACCTAGCTGTAGGAGTGCTTGTTTTCTGATAGATGAGTTGTATTATTCAATGGCACTATTTTTTAATACTAGTCCTTCTCAATGAATTAGAATATCATGAAACTCATATATTCTATACAGTAGATTCATTACACACTGAGTGATCTATTTCCAGCATTTTGTACTTTTAATGTTGATGATTAATGAAAACCCAAATTTTTGTGTCTCAGAAATTTAGAATATTAAATAAGCCCAATTTCAAAAATGATTTTTAATACCGAAATGTTGGCCTACTGAGTATGCACAGTATATGTACTCAATACTTGGTCAGGGGTCCTTTTGCATGAATTACTGCATTAATTCATTTTTGAAATTGGTCTTATATAATCTAATTTTCTGAGACACTAAATTTTGGGTTTTCATTAACTATTAGCCATAATTATCAACATTAAAAGAAAAAAATGCTGGAAATAGATCCCTCTGTGTGTAATGAATCTATATAATATAGGAGTTTCACTTTTTGAATTGAATTACTGAAATAAATTTAACTTTTTGATGATATTCTAATTCATTGAGAAGGACTAGTATATAAAATTTATTTAACTTGAATAAAATTTTGAGTGGGGAATGTTAAAACAAATCCTACGTAGTTTTTACTCTACATAATTGTCACCATTTACCATGCAGTGTAAATAACATGTTACCTTTATTCTATGGGTCATACAATTAAGGCGATACCAAATATTTATAGATATTTTTTTGTTTTACCACTTTCTCACAACAAAAATTAGTTGTTTTTCATTTCTGCATTCCAAGAGTCATAAAATTGTTTATTTTTCCGTCGATGTAGCCATATGTGGGCTTGTTTTTGCTGAACAAGATGTAGTTTTGCTTGTTACCATTTTGGGGTACATGGGATGACCGACATTGGAGGTCACTAACGGGTGAATTAATTTCATATGGAGCCTAAACCTATGGCCAATATGATAAAAAAAATAGTTTGACAGGAATCTCGTCCCCGGCCTTAAAGGGCCAGCGCGCACACTCTCTAAAGTTTCCCTCACCTATCCCCAGATCAACCTGGACTATGAAAAGGGCTCCGCCCTTCCACTCCTTGCCTGATCATTATTGTAGTTTTCCCATGTTCGTATTGCAAATGGTCCCTTAGTGTTATCCTGCTCCCAGTGTTCCCGTGCTCTGCTCCCAGTGTTCCCGTGCTCTGCTCCCAGTGTTCCCGTGCTCTGCTCCCAGTGTTCCCGTGCTCTGCTACCTGTACCCTGTATCCTGTATCCCGTGCTGTTTTGTTCCTGAGCCTGTCTAGTGTTGGAGTCGTGTCGTACCACGCCTGCTGATATACGCCACGTCTCGCGCAACCCGCCACACCTGCTGTTATACACCATGTCTGGTGTCATCTGCCACTCCTGGTGTTATTCGCGATGACTGGCGCAACCCGCCACATCTTGCCCCATTCGTGCCAGAGCCTCTTCCACTATCTGGACGATCCCAGGTACCCTTGTGCTACACTTGGCCAGCTGCCTCTCCGCTATGGCGGAGTGGCCTAGTGGGTCCACATACCCCTAGATCGTGACAATACGGACTTGTGCATAAGGGGTTCTCCACTTTATTAAATACCTTATTGTTAGCATGGTCCCTGAAATTAAACTGAAGGCGGGTTGTCCTGCTGCTGGGACCCCTATAAATCAGCTCTACGGAATAACCAACACAATATATAAGGCTAGTGTGACTTGAAGTCATGTACGAATTGTGGTAAAATCATGGCCATGACGAGACTTCCTTGGGACTGTCGCTAAAACATTGCAAAGAAAATCCTATGAATTAAACAGAAAATTTTCTGGAAGTCTTTTTAATTTCTTCTGTTGTTTTGGTGTGATCATGATCACTGTTTTTTAGTCTGATGGGTCGCATGTGTGTCTCAGTAGCTGATCGACTGTGCACAGAATTTTTTATTGCTACGTTTAATTGTTCATATAGAAGACCGTTTTTTTTTTATCCTGTTTTCTGAAGATCAGGAAATATTGGATTGTTTATCTTATTTTTTAGGAAAACTCATTACATCTATGACCAGCTTTACTGCACTGAGCCCCGGGCAGCTGTCCCTCTGCCAATGCCACTTTATTTGACATATTTACATAGTTTATCTATAAAATCCTAAATGCAAACTTTTTCAAGCTTTTTATTCCTGGAAATCCCCCTAATGTGGTGCATTACACTCATTAGTGGTGTTACACATGATGAAAGTATTTAGTCTATTTGTGTAGCTTTTTTTTTTTCTTCTCCTCCGCAATTACCAATTCTGTTCCAAATGACTCACAAAGGAAATGAATGCACTCACCTCTCCTTAGAACTGTCAGCACTTATCTACAGCTTAAATGACCCTCACAATGTCCATCTTGACTGTGATTCAGTATGGGTCATTGCCCACTTTCTTTCAAGCTTCTGTCAGTTGAAGGACGGGCAAAATCTGTTGCTAAACATCAGATTAGAGACCCCCATTAGAGAGAAGGCAAAAGTAACAAAACCTAAAATAAAGCATTCGGCTCAAGCGTATTCAGTAAGAACTTTTATCAAAGTCAAATCCTGTTTAAATCTGTATCCTATTTTATCCTATTGTAAAATCGTTTCTAATCCTTGACTCCCTGCAATTTAAGAGCTTGTGAGTCTGATCAAAGGCCTAAAGAAACTTCTCATTGCCGGTGTTCTTCAGGTCCTTGACGTTTGTTTTAGCCTATCTTGACAGCTGCTTTTCAAACTATTACTGTGTATGTAGCATGTGCACAGAGGTGCAACTTGAAAGCTAAATCTGTAACAGTGTCCCCCATACCATGTGCCATTTTTAATACTAGGGTCTTATGTGGCAGAAGGGCCTGGCTCCCTCAGGCTCCAGGGCCAGGGATACGACTGCTACCCCTTCACCCCCTATAGCTGCACCTCTGCATGAGAAATAATATGTTTATACAGACATTACAATGCAATATTTGTCATGTACTTATAGAATGAGTGTAACTTGCAGTGTTATGAAAAAGACCCTGGTAACACACTGTTATATCACTGCATAAATTATGTAATATACATTATATATGTATTATATTCAGCTCTCATACATTTATAAATTTCACATAATATACCACTTGCAAAGCTTTATGCATGGACCTCCATGCATCTGTATTACTGACCCCCTATGCACGCCATGTGTTGCTGTATAGTGCCACCTTGATGCACCATATTCTGCCAATACCCCAGTAATGGACATGCCATAATGCAAAAAGCTTTGTGTGCCTCCGTATAAAATTGGAGGTACTGTCTAGGCCCATAACATGCTTTATTATGGGCGCCATATTACAGATCTATACAACACGGATAAACAAAATGTAGAGAAGTCTAGTTATGAAGTTCTACATAGTAACCACCCCAAAACAACCAGGTAATTACAACAGTAGCTCTCTGAAGTAAAGGTTATTTAATGAACTATTCTGCTGGGTTAGCTTGTAAGAATTGTAATTGTGTATATAAAAAAACAAAAACGCTCACCATGAGTGTAATGCTGGATTCCGTTATCTTTGACATCTGGAAAAATTTGTTTTTGACATGAAATCTCATATTGGTGTTTGTGATATGTGGATCTTGAGCACTTACCAGCCCCTGGGACAGATCTTTTCTTCATATGATTTCCAGAGTCTCTAGAAATACTAAAACACCTGCTATAATCTGACTGCCAGCTACTCGAGATGGAAGTGATGGTATTTTTAGAATTAAATTTAAACTTTTAATTTTGTATACATTAAGTTACATTAATATGAATGTCTTAATATACATTATTTTATTGTATTCATTAGCAGTGATCCACTTAGATAGCAGAGGATCAGGGACAATTTATATTCTTCATTGCTAAATGAATCCGCAGAACACAGGCTACCATGTATAGTATAGCAGCCTGTATTCTGTCTACGGACCAGCAGAGAGATGCTGTCCTACCCTTTTAGGTGGTTGTTCTGGATCTATCATTTTATGCTAGGTTGATGTATAGGTTACTGCTATGTTCATGCAACCCACACACCTTCTACTACAGAAAAAGCCATTCCATTGTACTCATGACAACCACTGTCTTTTTCATAGAAATGTATTAGAATTACTGAATAGTAATATCCTCTTACTTCACTTACCATCTTTGCAATCAATTTTTTTTAAATTGTCTCAATGCATCTAAAATGGAAAATAAAACGATTTTGCAAATAGTCTTGATTAAAATTTTCCATGGTAACAGATAACAAATAAACCCTGTGTATTCTGATTCTGCAGCCATAAGCAGTTTGATCTGTTCCCTACTGCTAGCTACCAAATATATATTCGCAAGTAGTAGAGGACGAATGGAAGGGAATATGACTACACAGGATTTGTTTTGAAGTCTGTTACTATGGAGACTAGGTCTGTATGGATAAAAGAGAAGAACGTGATAGGTGGGCGCCACTTGATGATGTACAGGAGCTGTAGATTCAAAATGTAAATACATTTTTAAGAGAACATTGCCGAAGTTTCATTTTTATTTATTTTAGTTTCATTGGGACAAAAACATTTGCTTGTGAAGGTGGACATAGCCTATAAAGAGAACCTGTCGCTAGCTCCTATAAAGTGAGTTATTAGACTCACGTGATTGCCGCTATGTCTGTGAGTCCAGCGGTAGTGGTTGCTTACTTCTGTGTCCCCCCCCCCGTTGATGAGATATTGCCCCCTCATTTTTTATATTGATATTGCCCCTTATTTATTAAACAATATGTAAATGAACCGCTGGCTAGCCAAGTGGGTTTGGCAGCCAGCGATTTTCAATGGGTGGAGCTAGCACACAACCTCTGACTGTTTGCTTCAGTCATGCCTAGGAGTGTCTGGAGGAAACTGACCTATCAGCGTGAGGCTGAGTCAGAGACTCTCTTGATGATGCTCGCTAAGGAATGTCTGATGCAAACAGCCTCATGCTGATAGGTGAGGGTCAGGGGCTGTCTGCTAGCTCCGCCTATTGAGAACCACTGGCGGCCAAACCCACTTGGCTAGCCAGCGGTTCATTTACATGTTGTTTAATAAATACAGAGGGGGAAATATCTCAGCAACGGGGGGGAGGGGGGACGACGACACAGAAGTAAGGAACAAACACCGCTGGACTCACAGACACAGCGACAAATACGTGACTCTAATAACTCACTTTTTAGGAGATGGTGACAGGTCCTCTTTAAATTCCCAAATCTAAAATAGGTGGAAGTATACTCTTAAAACAATCCTTTTTTCCTTCCATTGTTATTGGAGATGTAATTTAAAGACAAAAGCTTAATTAAACGTCCCTTGTAGTTGACTTCATTCAGCCAGTCAATGGCACTCAAATATTGCTCCATTGCAAAACTAGTCTTGCCAAAACAACAATTCCCCTGATAGTTCTCGTTTAGTACAAGTGTGACCAAGTTTGCCATGTGATGTCAGATTTATTTAATACATTCTCAATCTATTAGCTCAGCCTTAATTAGCAGGGAAAGAACATGATTAGATTCATCCTAGCACAGTTCCTTAGACTAATTCTATCTTGATGATAATTTAACTTTTTTTTAACTAGTATTTCTTCCTTAATTCAATTGGATTTGTTTTAATTTATTATTCATTGCTAACATGGAAACAATAGTGCAATGCTTTTATATTATAACACTTGTCATGCTGTATATTATATTCACATTTATGCCGTGTTCATACTTTACAGTTTAGATGCAGTTTTTCTGTGCATTTTTTTTCTAGACAAACTAATGATCCTGAGAACCTACCTTACAGCTATACAGAACATGGGTTCATCCATTTTTATTTGAATTGTAATCTATATCAATGCACAAGTAGGAAATATCATCGATAAGTTCTAATGGGTTAACCCCTTCAGGACTGAGCCTGTTTTGGCCTTATAGAGAACCTTTCACTAGCCCATACATGTTCAGCTGATCGCAGAATGTTATAGGTGCTGCTGCACAGACCCTGCACTAGCCCCCTCCATTTTTGAGATATCGGTGCCGTTATATTTGGCGCCCCGATATGTAAATTACCTCTTGTACAGTCAGTGGGGCATTTATTTTCATGGAAAGGGCAGGGGGGCTTGATACTTAGCGCTCTGACACTGTCCAATCAGCTATGGACAGTGTCAGAGGGGCTTGTGCTATGTGATATCTCTCGCGAGATCACACAGTTTTGTCAGCACTGTCAGAGCTGGAGAGAGGAGGAGAGTGTGCACGCATGCCCAGCTCCGATGCCGCCAGTGCCATGGCACAGAAGAGAAGAAGAATGTGAATTTCTCTTCTCTTCTGTTCCGTAGCGGCGGCGGCGCAGCCATTTATTGGCCTCTTTGTACTGAGTTCAGAGGTACCCCCAAAGTGGTCCAAATATGTTGTCTGGACAAATGGCAATGCCTGGAAGTGAAGGACCAAGTATTGCATGATTGGTTCAACAGCTCTATTTGATATTTGAACAGACTCTGGGCCCCCAGAACAATGGAAAACTCCCAGAAATTACCCCATTTTGTAAAAACTACACTCCTCAAAGAATTTATCTAGGGGTGTGATTCCTTTTTTGACCGCACAGTTTTTTTGCAGAATCTTTTGGAAATCTTGCGTGAAAAAGAACATTTTAAATTTTTTCACAAATGCTTAATTTATAGGACAGATTTTTCAGACACCAAACATGCAAGTGAAGAAAAGCACCTCCAAAATTTATCAGGCTATTTATTCTGAGTTTAGAAATACCCCCAAATTGACCCTAATTTGCTGTTGCTGGACATATGTCGGGGCCTGAAAGTATTAGAACACCACGAGGATTTTGAGGCCTTATTTTACTGGGATGATTTTTGGGCACGACATGTTTGCAATGGCCTAAAAACTTGTGCAGATACTACACCATATTACAAATCCTTGGTATTCATCTAGGGGTATAATGAGAATTTTTAGTTTTGTTATGGGGGATGTTAAAGTGTAGCTAAACATTTGACAAACTTCTGACATGTCATAGTGAAATGTGAGAAGTTTTGATTGGTGGGGGTCCGAGCACTGAGACCCCCACCAATCGCTAGAACGAAGCAGCTGAAGCGCTCGTGTGAATGTTCAGCCGCTTCGTGTCAAGCATTTAATACGCCTATTCTGCGGTAAATGTTTTGTGGGCCATTTTTCTTTTTTATGTACAGTAAATGTATATATACTTGTATACTGTAGAGAGCTGTATACGAAAAATTAATAATATAACTTTTTTTTGTCTTTTTTTTTTACGCCAAAAAACACTAAATACTAACACTAACGTACACTAATCTATATTTTTTATTTTATGACACTAAAACTGACTAACACTGACTAAACTACACTGACAAAAAGACAATGACTGACAATCACACACTCACTGACGCTGACTGACAGACGGTCTGACTAACACTGACTGAATGAAACTTTTTTTTTTTGTGTTTTAAAAAAAAACAAAACAAAAAAAAAAGCTCCTTTACACACTGGGAGAGGTAGGGGGCGTGATCACAGATAGGGAACTGTGATTAGGGGGTTAATGGGGCTTTCTTCTGATCTCCACGACTTTCTTACTCCAACAGAGAACATCAGAGCCTGTAAAGACTTTTTTCTTTACTTCTAAGCTCCGATTGATAAGTCTGTACAGACTAACCAATCAGAGCGATATCCGACAAGGGACCGCTTTGATTAGTATCTTGTAGTCTGCCTGGAGACAGGGGCAGAAGCTATGTACAAATAACCGCTGCTGCGGCGTAGCGCCGACCGGCGGTTTGCTTTTTTAAGTGCAGACGTAACTGCACGTCAAGGTGCGCAAAGTTACTGCTCTCCTTGACGTGCAGTTACGTCTAGGTGCAGGAAGGGGTTAAAGGAGTTGTCCGGGCATGGGACCGTTTTTTATACTGATGACCTATCCACAGACCCTCGGGCACCAGATCTTATGCAGTGTTTGGTGCCGGAAGCAGATGGCTCCGCACACTGCATAGTGGCCATTCTGCAGGACTGCAACTAAGCTCCTATTCACTTGAATAGGAGTAGAGACGCAGTACTGCAGCTCTGCCACTATACTGTGACCGGAGCCATCTGCTTCCAGTAAGAACATCCGATGCATGGAGGCAGCCGAAGGAACTGATTGGTGTGGGGTGTGAGTGTCAGACCCCCGCCAGTCATATACTGATGACCTATCCGGTGGATAGGTCATTAGTATGAAAAATAGTCCTGTGGCCAGACAGCCCCTTTAAATCCTGGTCTCTCTCTGGTTACTTATTGAATCATTTGAAAAACAATATGAAAGATGGAAGGAAAATAAACCTATACCAGTTTTAATGTGTGGCTACAGCTGTAACTTTATTTCAGTGTTTAGCCAGAAAAATAATATCATGTAAATGTTCAGTTTAGATTGTTGCATGTTCACTTTGCTATATAGAACACATTTTTGTGTTTTACCCCTAAGCAATACAGATGTTGTGTGTTAATGTTTTATGTCCAGATGAATTTTTATGTACTGTATATTTAAAACCCTAATTTGTGTTCTATAAATTCACCCCAAAAAATGGAAAGCAGCATATTTAATTTGTCATCATATCAATGAACTTGGCTCTGTGTGAATGCTGTGCATAGACAGGCAGGTCCCCTCTCATATAAATGACCAGTCTTCACATATTATATACGTGTGCATATGGAAGCTATCATTCTACACCAAAGAATCGAAGTATAATTATCTATGTTTCTTGTTTCAATTGCCAATGACTGAGTGGGGAATACTGTTGTTTTAGCTTCATATTCCATCTAATCTTTCATTTTCTTGAAGCGCTTTCTACTTTATCTGGATTATTAACAGGTGAAGAGACATTCTTCATTTTAATGGTCTCTAGATAATGTGATGAAGCCTTCAACAATATTTCGTGTGCATGACCCTTTGTCCTAAGCCAGGTCAAGCGCCTAATAACATAATCAAGGCTTTACATTAATAACTCCACATAGAATATTCAGTATTTGGGATTGTATCCGTTGTGTGTGAATTGTTAATGGCTGCACTTGTTTGATTGTGACATTATAGAATCCACACATTTTATACACCTGTATTGTTTTCTGGCGAATACTCTACAGAAATACACTCCTTGTTTACAACAGACACCAATATTGTACATTTAAGGCTCTGTTCATATCTGCGTTGGGGTCCCATTCTGACTTTCCGTCGGAGCTTTCCGTCAGAACGGGACCCTGAACAGACACAAACTGACACGATTTCAATGGTGACGGATTTCTATGGTGACGGATCCGGTGCCAATGATTTCCATTTGTCTCTGTTGTGTATCGGAGCCGACGTTTTGCCGGAAGCCATAGCATGGTGACTGATCCGGTGCCCATGGTTTTCGTTTGTCTCTGTTGTGCACTGGATCCATTCTATAGATAGGTGCGCGTCCCAGCATCTGTCTGACATTTATGACAGTGGATATATCATAAATGTCCCTCGTGGGAAAACCCCTTTAACCCCTTTAGGACACAGCCTGTTTTGGCCTTGTGGACACAGCCTATTTTTTCAAATCTGACATGTGTCACTTTATGTGGTAATAACTCCGGAATGCTTTTACCTATCCAAGCGATTCTGAGATTGTTTTCTCGTGACATATTGTACTTTATGGTAGTGAAAAAATTTGGTCGATAAATTCAATATTTATTTGTGAAAAACTTCAAATTTTAGCAAAAAATTGCAAAAATTAGCATTTTTCTAAACTTAAATGTATTTGCTTGTGAAACAGATAGTAATACCACACAAAATAGTTACTAGTTAACATCCCCTATATGTCTACTTTATGTTTGCATCATTTTTTTTCACGTAATTTTATTTTTCTAGGACTTTACGAGGCTTAGAACTTTAGCAGCAGTTTATCATATTTTCAATAAAATTTCAAAAGGCTATTTTTTCAGGGACCAGTTCAGTTCTGAAGTGGCTTTGAGGGCCTTATATATTAGAAAGTCCCCATAAATCACCCCATTTTGAAAACTGCACCCCTCAAGGTATTCAAAACCACATTCAGAAAATATTTTAACCCTTTAGGCGTTTCACAGGAATTAAGGCAAAGTAGAGGTGAAATTTACAAATTTCATTTTTTTTGCCGAAATTCATTTGTAATAAAAAAAAATCTGTAACACAGAAGGTTTTACCAGGGAAACGCAACTCAATATTTATTGCCCAGATTCTGTAGATTTTAGAAATATCCAACATGTGGCCCTAGTGTCCTAATGGACTGAAACACAGGCCTCAGAAGCAAAGGAGCAGCTAGTGGATTTCGGGGCCTCCTTTTTTTAGGAATATATTTTAGGCACCATGTCAGGTTTGAGGCGGTCTTGTGGTACCTAAACAGCCGAAACCCCTCCAAAGTGACCCCATTTTGGAAACTACACCCCTCAAGGCATTTTTCTAGGGGTATAGATAGCATATTGACCCCACAGTTTTTTTGCAGAATTTAGTGGAATTAGTCTGTGAAGATGAAAATCACCTATTTTTCTGTGGAAACATAGAATTTTTTCATTTTTACAAGGAATAAAGGAGAAAAAGCACCCCAAAATTTGTAAAGCAATTTCTCCCGATTACGGCAATACCCCATATGTGGTCGTAAACTGATGTTTGGACCCACAGCAGGGCTCAGAAGGAAGGGAGCGCCTTTTGGATTTTGGAGTGCAGATTTTGCTGGATTGGTTTTCAGTGCCATGTCGGGTTTGCAACGCCCCGGAGGGACCAAAACAGTGGAAACCCGCCAAAAGTGACCCCATTTTGGAATCTACACCCCTCAAGGAATTTTTCTAGTGGTATAGTGAGCATTTTGGCCCCTCAGGATCTTTTTTACAGCTAGGGTGACCAAAAAACAGCGATTTTGGCGCTTTAAATTCTTTATTTATTACAGCGTTCACCGTGCGCAATAAATTAAGTTTTAATTTATTCTGCCGGTCGGTACGATTACGCCGATACCATATGTGTATAGTTTTTTTTAAGTTTTGCAGCGTTTGCACAATAAAATTAAGTTTCTATAAAATAATTTATTTTCTGGGACACGCTATTCTGAGCCGTAACTTTTTTATTTTTTCGTCAAAAAAGCTGTGGGAGGTCTTGTTTTTTGCGGGACGGGTTGCAGTTTTTATTGGTACCATTTTGGGGTAAATGCAACTTTTTGATCACTTTTTATTCTATATCTTGGGAGGGGTGGTGACCAAAAAATAGCGATGCTGACAGTTTTCCGTTTATTTTGTTTGCGGCGTTCACCGTGCGGAAAAATTAACATTATAGTTTCATAGATTGGGTCGTTACGAACGCGGCGATACCAAATATGTGTACTTTTTTTTTAACGTTTTCATTTTTTCCCTAGAATAAATGACTTATTATAGGAAAACAAAACCTTTTATTTTTACACTTTTATAAAACATTTTTATTTACTTTTTTTACTTTTTACACTTTATATTTTTGTTTATTAACTTTTCTTTTACTTTTTACACTTTCTTTTTTTGACCTGCAGCTTTGATCGCTGCTAGAATACATTACACTACCTAGGTAGTGTAATGTATTCCAACAGTCAGTGTGACGTCACAGTCACTCTGACAGTTGGTCTACGAGGACCAGCAGAGGCTGATCCTCATAGGCTGACATACATGGCAGACCTGGGGGCCGTTGTCTGGCCCCCGGGTGCCATCACAAGCATCAGAAGCCCCCACGATTGCATGGGGGCTGCTGATGCGCTACAAACCCGCTACATGCGGAGATCGCAATCGAGCCCCGCATGTAACGGGTTAATTGCCGAAATCAGCGGCGATGAGCCGCTGATCGGCAACACTGGAGAGTGTCAGCTGTCGGGGACAGCTGATCTCCAAGTTCCCGATGCACACTGTCGCCGACAGTGTGCATCGGGAACGGCACAGCGACTTTCTGTCACTCTGACAGGAAGCCTATCAGGACCAGCCGAAGGTTGGTCCTGATGGGCTTCTGTCCATGGCAGACCCGGAAGCCATTGTTTGGCTTCCGTTTGCCATACTAACTATCGGCAGACCCCGCGATTTCGGACGGGGGTCTGCCGATATGTTAGAAACCCCTAAAATTCGGCGATTGCACCCGATCGCCGAATTTAAGGGGTTAATGCGCCGAAATCAGCGGCAAAGGACCGCTGGCCGGCAAGAGGGGAGTGTCAGCTGTCGGCGACAGCTGACCTCCTGGTTCCCGGTGCACACTGTCGCCGACAGTGTGCACCGGGATTAACTCAGTAACTGTACGTCCTCGTGCGGGAAGTAACTTCCCGCAACGACGGACAGTTACGTCCTGGTGCGGGTAGGGGTTAAGGAAATGGTACTCAGCTGCATTACTAGACATTGCACATGGACTGGAGTGGTGCTGTTTCTGAAAGAAAGCAGCAATGTATTACTAATCTCATACAACCCTAGAGTCTGCTCATGAATTGGGCAGAGATTATATGTTGTCACGGTCACAGGGTATGTGGACCCAATAGGCCGCTCTGCCGTAGCAGAGAGACAGGTCACAGTCTATACGAAAGTCTATAGTAGTTAGTAGCACTCGGGTACCTGAACTAGTCCAGACAGTGGCTGTGACCTCAGCACAGATGGAGGTCGGTTCAGCAGGTAGCCCCAGACGTGGCGGGCAGTATCCGATGTGGCAGAATACACTGGACGTGGCAGAAGACACTGGGCATGGCAGAAGATACTGGACGTGGCAACGACAGCAGGTGCAGTAGACACGACTCTGACACTAGTAGGCACAGGAACAAGAACAGCACGGGATACAGGTAAAGGTAACAGGGCACGCGTAACAACTGGATTGCGAAACACTAAGGGACCATTTGCAAGACAGACTTGGGATAACCAACAACGCTCAGGCAAGGATCAGAAGGGCTGGGGCCTTCTTATAGACCAGAAAATCATGTGGTTGATGATGATTGTTTTACAGGTGCGTGTGCTGGCCCTTTTAGGAGCGGGCACGAGGATGCGCATGCACCCTACGGGACACAGCAAACCGGAGCGGAAGTGAGCGCTGGCGCCTCCTCGGAAGGAGATGGGGACCAGCGCTCACGGATCCATGGCTGCGGGCGTCTGGAGTTGAGTAAACCCGACGGCCCGTGGCCATGGACGCTACATATGTCATATAGTTTCTTCTTTATTTATGGAATTAAATACATTCTTGGACTTGAATAAGTTCCCATTAGGTTAAAACAAGAAAAGACATACACCCTAAATTCTGACTTATGCCACCATAGCTGTATGTCCTATCATAGTCCATTTTAATCCCAATTCCCAATCTTTTTAGATTTCAGAGCGGTACCACATTTTGTGACTTTTGAAGGGACGCTAAAAGTAGCTTACGAATCGATTTGTCCCAAATTCAGGTTCATAAAAAAATATTTTCATATTCTTTAACAATAATAGAATGTTTGGCCAGAATTCATAGCAAATTAATTGGCAGACCAGCCTGGATGCAGAAAAGGTTACACTTTTAGGGGGGCTACTGTCCGGAAATTTAAAAAAGATTAAGCTGGATTTAAAGATCAGAGGTTCCTGAGTATTGTCCTAGTGTGCCAGCTCTGAATACCCAGCAAAGTCTCGCTCCCTCTCACAGGTGGTCTGAATTTTCGTACAGCGGGTTCTCTAAGCAGAAGATTTAATATTTCATAAGTACAGCTCCATCTCATGCATACATTATTGACACCACATGGAAGTCAGGAAATTGGCTCTTTCTGGAAACAGTTTAGAGAAATATGCAGCCTGTCAGCTTGTTCCTCATGGGGTACATTAACAACAAGACTCACAATTTCAAGTATAGACCCCTCTCCAGATGTGTGCTGCAGCCATCGTTCAGTGTTTGATGAAAAGGTGAATATGACAGGACGGATTAGTTTTCCTGGAGCGATGCAATCTTGTAGCAAAAACTGGCAGTTCTGCCTTGTGTGATAAGAGGCGCAGTAACCAGGAACCCGTCATTATGAGTTTTGAAACTAGCACGGAGCTTACAAAAGAATTAAGGGCATGACAAAAGCAAAGCAATCATGATTTATATAGGATAAGTGATACTGCCTGTTAACAAATTCATTCATTCATGACCTGCCTAGGTAGAGTCGTGTGTTAACCTTAAACCATACTATCCCCCATCCCCATTTAGTAACGACACATGACACCGAGGTTGGATGTGAAATGGCCACAGCAGCCGTTTATTAATTTCACAGTTTTATAAAAACAATTTAAATCCGAAACATTCGGATAACTAGTTAGGAATCCACCAGAGAATTCCTCCTAATAATTCACATGACCCAACATGGGTCAGAATCATAAATAACAATTAAACGTTAACATTAACCCGAGCAGAGGAAGTCCTTGAAGCCCCTTCAGATGTTCCTTTCAAGAACACACCGAATTAGCCATCTGCAAACCACTAATTACCTCCAGCCGTAAACCAGCTCGGAAGCACCGTTCACCTCTGCAGATGGCTCCAACCACTAGAAGTCCACTTCAAGGGGATAACACCCGATGAAGCCCTCAAGTGATATACCGACCACTAGAAGTCCACTTCAAAGGGATAACACCCGATGAAGCCTTCAAGTGACATACCTTCTACCAGAAGACCACTTCAAAGGGATAACACCCGATGAAGTCTTCAACCATGTACCTTTTTTGGGGGACGCATACCCCCGATGCGACCCCCCCACCATTTTGTACTGACTGGCCTCAAGGACTCCCCCCGCCACCGCGAAACAGGCCTTGACCACCTTAAGCCTGTGAGTTCCTCCACACCACCACCGCCCTTTCTATGCCTTCTGCTATAGCCAAGCTCCAAATATCAATGCCAACCTCGGTCAGATGAACCCCGTCACTCCTCCAGAAATTCCCCAATCCTGACTCCAAATCCCTATGCCTCACGCAAATGCCCCCGTTCTTCGCCACAAAACGGGACACCGCCCGGTTAACTTTTATCCGAGCCTTATTGACTCTCTCCACCGATCTAGCTAACCGCCAATGCTTCCTTGGGACTATGTCCGACCACACTACCACCAACTTGGGATAAGATACCCACAAACACAACAAATCATGTTTGATATCCCGCACCAACTCACGAAAAGGGCGGACTCCTAAGTCATTCCCACCCACGTGCAACACTAAAACCTCCGGAACCCTATCGAGCCGCACATATGTCTGGAATTCCGCCAACACCCTGTTCCACGACATACCTCTAAACCCCAGCCAATGCACAACCGCATCCTGTCGCGGAATGCGCAACTGGCGACCATCCGGGCGGACGTCCGCCCTCAAAGCCCCCCAGTGCACGTACGAATGACCCATCAACCACACCAGACAAGGAGGCGAATCTGAAACGGAAAACACAGTTAGGCACCACCATATAACATTTGCAAGCATAACAACAAAATTACAACATATGGGGGCGGACATAAGACTTAAACCTTTTAGACTCCCAACGACCAATACGCCTCACCCCCTCATCATCCAACCCCCAGCGCCCTGCTTCCGTTGCTGCGCCAATCCGGAAGGAATGAGATGAATATGAGCTTGCTGCAACCCCAACCGCCGTCAAACATTTTTTAAAAACAGCTCCAAACTGAAACCTGGACAAGAACGACCCGTCCACATGACGTAACAAAGGCAAATCTGGAGACCCCCTGTTTTTTGTAAAACCCCGCATGCACTCTACTGGGCACATGACCGACCCCGGGAGAGCGAACAAAACTATCAGTTTTCCCTTCCCCAATTGGTCAGTTTTTGATCTACGCAACCATACCTCCAACCGATCTGCAAAAAGGCACACCTCCCCAGATCTCAGCCCCCCTGCCTGTTTAGTACTTGGCGACACCAACTCACCTACTCTAAATGCTCCGAAGAACGCCAACGAGAAAGCCAACCGAAACAAATCCATTTCATCTGAAGAACGACATACCGATGCCAATGAACCGCCCAACAAGCCCAGCAAAGCAAACGACACCGGCCTTCTACTATCTGCCTCCACCCTACCTCTGCGCAACCCCTTCAAAGCCTGCGATACCAGAAATTCCTTCGATACATCCCGCAAGCCCCGCAACTTAAGCCCAAACGCCACCGCGGATATAAACCGGTTCACCTTCGCTACTGAAAACCCCCCCTCCCAGGCATCCCCTAACCAATACAAAAGTGCCACCAACCTGTCTCTATCCGTATTGACATCACCCAACTCTCTTACCCACTCCTCCCACTGCCTCCAACAAGCAGCATAAGCCCTCCACGTCGTGCGCGCCAAAGACCTTTGTAACAGCTGCTCTACGGGACCGATACCAGATCCCATAGATGATCCGGACACGCCAAACCGAGACGTTCCGCTCCCGGGGCCAATTCCCGAAACCGGTCCCACTGCGAGCGAGAAAGAGCATCAGCAACACAATTCCGTACACCCGGGACATGCACCGCCACCACCCACGCGTTCAGCGACAAACACACCAACACTAAATGTCGCAACAATTGAACTACCGGAGGAGAGGACGCCGTGATGTTATTAATGGCAAGCACCACCCCCATGTTGTCGCAGTAAAAACGGACCTTCTTATCCCTGAGCCTGTCCCCCCAAATGGTAGCCGCCACCACGATGGGAAACAGCTCGAGCAGGGCCAGATTCCGCGTCAATCCACTGGACACCCAGCTAGCCGGCCATTGACCTGCGCACCACGGACCCCCCCCGTAAGCTCCAAAGCCACCCGCCCCAGCCGCATCCGTGAAAATATTCAGATCACTCGTATCCTGCGCTGGGGCCATCCATAGCGAGCGACCATTGTACTGGCCCAAGAAGTCATCCCAAACCTGAAGATCAGCTCGGTGCTCCTCCTTGAGCCTCACAAAATGATGCGGCGCCCGCACTCCCGCCGTTGCCGCCGCCAACCTTCTACCAAACACCCTCCCCATCGGCATAATCCGGCAGGCGAAATTCAACTTCCCCAGCAGCGACTGAAGCTCCCTCAGCGACATTTTCTTCCTTCTACAAGCCCGTCGCACCTCCAGCCTCAAAGCACCCAACTTATCCGCCGGGAGCCGACACTCCATTGCCACCGAGTCAATTTCGATTCCCAAGAAAGAAATCGTCGCTACCGGGCCCTCCGTTTTTTCCGGCGCCAAAGGGATCCCAAAATCCCTCGCCACCTTCTGCAGGGCATGAAGCAAGTTACCGCAAACCGGCGAACCCCCCGGGCCAACGCACAAAAAATCATCTAAGTAATGGATCAACGAATCGACCCCGGATACTCCCCTCGTTACCCACTCCACGAAGCTACTAAACGCCTCGAAGTATGCACAAGAAAGAGAACACCCCATCGGAAGGCACCGATCCACGTAAAAGGCCCCATTCCAAAAACAACCCAACAGCCGTTGGCTTTCTGGGTGGACCGGCAACAACCTGAACGCCGCCTCGATGTCGGTTTTTGCTAGCAGCGCCCCCGGACCCGCAGCCCGCACTAACCCCACCGCCTTATCGAATGAGGTATAAACTACGGAACACAATTCGTGATCAATCCCGTCATTTACCGACGAACCTTTGGGATACGATAAATGTTGAATCAAACGAAACTTTCCGGGCTCGCGTTTAGGGACAATACCCAAAGGGGACACAACTAAATCTTTTACCGGCGACTCCACAAATGGCCCCGACATGCGCCCCAACGAAACTTCTTTTAACAACTTTTCCGACACGACTTCCGCATGCAAGTAAGCCGATTTTAAATTTCTCCGCGTAACCGGAACCTCATAAGGAGGCGGAGGAATAACAAAACCAACACTAAACCCTTCATAAAGCAACTTAGCTGCCGCCCTATCCGGATACTCATTTAGATAAGGGGCCATCCTTTCCACCCTCACCGGCGACACCCCCTTGACCAGCCCCGTGCTGGTTCCCGGACCTCTTTTTCCGCAGACATTTTGCCGCCCCGTGTGGTGCACCATTACACTCGGAGCACACGTGCTTGAACTTGCACGTGGCCCCGAACTTGCACTGGCCTTCATTGAATTGCCAGCAAAACCCCGCCTTTCCCCCGCCGCTTGGTCCACTCTGACTAGTCTGGCCTCCCTGGCCACCGCTCCCGGGAAAGGGCTGCCTAACCGGAGCCGTAACCCGTAACCAGAGAGCAATATCCTTCTGGTCCCACCGAATCGCCGGCCGAACCGCCTTCCGCTGACGGAATTGCTCATCATATCGCAGCCACGCCTGACCCCCATACGCCCTATGAGCCTCCCCAATAGCATCAAAATAACAAAATAACGCCGAACAATTTTCCGGCGCCTTTTCCCCTATCACACTAGCCAATATGGCGAACGCCTGCGACCAATTAACGAACGTCTGCGGGATAAGCCTATACCGCCGCCGTTCCTCCTCGTCCTTTTTACTCTCATCCCGCTTGCTCTTATCCAAATTGAATTTAGCCAGCGGCAAGAGAGAAAAAATTTCAACGTATTCATCTTTCCAGATCCGATCACGCACCTCCTGCTTTAAATGCGCCCCCAACGGACCCTCAAAACAAACATACACCTCCCCCCGAGCACGATCGTCCATGCGCACTCGATCGCCGTCCTTCTGTGCCTCAGTCTGCACCGACACCGCGACCGCCTCTCTAACCGCCACCACAGGACGCGCCTGCAACGATCCCACGTCCCTGGGGCCTTCCCAAACTACCGCAGGGGACACTTCCGTTACAACCGGCGCCGCGGCCCTATCAAGGCGCCCCACCAGCTCCCGTAAGCAACCCACTAAATCTGCCAAACCCGCTCCGTCGCGTCCGCCCGCGCCACTACCGGCCCCCGATGCTATGCTAGCAGCCCCCCCGCCGACACCCGACATAAAAATCGCTGGATAAGACAATAATGGAGTTATACACTCACCGGGCTGCACAGGCGCTGTGTTCCCGTCAGCCGGACCATCCTGACCTCGACGATAGACGTCCAGTTCACCTTCCTCCAGTTCTTCTCTCGCCGACGACTGTCCCTCCCAACGACATCTTCGGAAAGGGGATGAGGACGCGCTGACCGATGGGCCGGCAACCTGCCGCCCGACCGCCGGGACCCAGACTTCCGACCGGACCTGTTGCCTCGACGTCGCTGCAGATCTAGTCGTCCGTCTAGACGATCCTGACGAAGCCTGCCCCCTGGCCGGAACATCACCATGCGGGGCGGCCGTACCTTGCTCTCGACATCTTCCATCTGATGGGGGAGGGGTGACAGGGAGCCCGGCCTGCGACTCCCTGCTTACCGCCGGACCCCGTCGCGGCCTGGGATTCCTGCCAGGACGCAGGGCCTGGGAAGGGGCGGTCCTCCCAGCTGCCTGGCCTGCAGCGTCCGGGATCGGGCTCCCTCTGCGACGCCGTGTCCGCGGGACTACCTCCGGACTAAGGCGCTCTGGAGGTCGGGACCGCCGAGAGGGACGGGTCGACACAGCCTGCATCGCCGTCACCCCTGCCACCGCTCTCTGCCTGCCCAGCGCAGGAGCGGTTGTTGCCGACTCCCCCCCCGCCGCCATAGCCATGCTCGTAGGGGGGCCGGGGGAGGGGAGCCTGTCCCTTACAACAGACCCCGAACGCCGTGCCCGACGTGGCGAAACGGCGTCCGGGATCCGCGTTAATGCAGCCACGGTCTCCTCCAGCCATCCGGGACCGTGGTGCACAGCAGCGGCGCGCAGCCGCTCTAAAATCAAGGCCTCTGCCATTACTAAAAAACCGGGCAACGGGGAGCTTTGCTTACTGTGTGTTACTCCTCCCGCTGCTTCCGGCTCAATGCCGAGAAACAGCGGGAAGCGCAGTAACGGCCCCCCCGCCCCCCTTAACTCCTCCCCGTCCCTCCTTCAGCTCCTTCAACTTTCCCTGACCTCGTAACATTAACCCTTTCCCTACCAGGACGGTCATGTCGGCTTCCCTTAAGCCTGCAGCTGCGTCCAGCCTCTTCTTGACTGAATATTGCCAAAACTGCACTTTTTAGAGAGCACGAGGGAGTGGGGGCAGCTCCCAATGTGACAACTGCTGAAAATGGTGGTCAGAGCTGTTGCTTCTCAAGGGGCCCCCATAGCAAAAAAGTTAGGCCTTATTTAGGTTCTGCTTGATACCACCAGACTCCTAACCACCTGGGACAGAAGGTTCTGGTGCCCCTTTGCCATTTTTCTGATTCAAGAAAGTGTTTCACTTGTTTGCTAACATTTCAGCACATCTGACAGCCACCTCCCTGAGTAAATTCTCACCACCCATTAAAATGGGGACATCCAAACAGAAATAAGCCCTTTCTCTCTAAGGGCCCACAAGCAGCATGGGCTGTATCTATGGTGCACATTTTCTTGACTCCCAGCTTATCTGAACTATCCATAAATGCTATGAGAATATTGAGTTTGACTTGTCACCTTATCACTGAATTTACAGTTTAGGCGGGGGTTGCCATTTGCTAATAGGTCGGACCATCCATTTGTCCTTTAAAGTTTTAACCAATCTTTATACTTAGAATAGCAATTTTAGCACTTAAGGACTTAGGGTCTAAAAATGACCTTTATAATCTGGGTAAAGTATTGTCATATTGTGACATGTCGCATCGGGAAGACCGTCTCCCAATGCAATCTGCGGGTGTACATTCAACAGACTAGCAGGAAGTCTGGGGGGGACTACGCATGGACTTGAGCAACGCTAAAATGTTTAGATGTCGAGACATTCAGTTCAGTAAGTGTTGGAGAAAGTGAAGTGATTTTGAAAAGAAAAAAAAGCCATTGAAAAGCCCTCTTATTCTTAATAAATAAGAGGGCTTAATAAATAAATAAATAAAAAAAAAGCCTGGAAAACTCCTTATAAATGGATTGTCTTAGGACACACCTTATTGGTTTATAGCTAGAATTTGCCATTGATGTCCCATTGGAGAAAGGTTTTACTTTTGTGACCCCTGCTGATCGTTAGAGTAAAGAGGCAGTGGCGCTAAGAAGGTGCTGTGCCACTTTATCTGCTGCTAGCTGCGCTCCACTATTTCTGAAGGTCCCAGGGTTTACCGTTGGCTATAATGGACTGACCATGTGGCCTCTGCAAAAAGCCAAGTAGGAGACGAAGTGTCACGCAGCTTTTCCCCTGCTACTTTGTTCGAGTGATCAGCAGATGTCAAAACAGTCAGGCCCCACAAATCAAACCTTGATGACATATCCTAGTAATATTCCATCAATATTTGCCTTAGACAACTCATTGAAACTGAGTTTTATATGTTCCCCTTTCTGACAATCAGAGAGTATTTTCAATGGAGATGTGTGGGTTCAAAACTTTTAAATACCCTGTTAGAGAATTCTAAGTTAAAGGGCTATTCCCAACGTAGACATTTATAGCATATTGAAAGGATAGGTCATAAATATCTGATAGATGCAGATTCGCGTCTAGAATCTGTGGCTGGGGACCACCACACTGGGCAGAATGGAGGTAGGGTGACCCCTGTTCTTGGTATGCAGGTCCCAGAGCTTAGACTTGCATCTGTCAGACATTTATGGCATATGCTATGGATATGCCATAGATGTCTAAGATGGGAATAACCCTTTAATGGCGGGGCCTTGTTCTCCTCTATTAGCTAGAGTGGAGAGTGGCTAGAAAGAGCGTCTCGCTCTGAAGGACAGTCTGTTAAAGGGGTTGTTCACTACTGAACAACTGATGACCTATCCACTGGATAAGTCATCCGTTTATCATCAGTGTGGGTCTGACACCCGGACCCCACACCGTTAAGCTGCTCTGGCTGCCTCCGGGTGCCGGATGTTATGGACCATTATGCGATGTACAGACCCGGAAGCCGTTGTCCCTGTACATATGCATAGCGGTCGTGCTGCCGAACTGTAGCTCTGCTCCTATTTACTTGAATAGTAGCAGAGCTGCAGTACTGCAGCTCAACCGCTATTCAGTGGCTGGAGCCAACTGCTTCCGGCATGTACTCCGGGGTTCGGAGGCAGCCGGAGCGGCTTAACGTTGCGGTGTCCGGGTGTCAGACCCTCACAGATCATGTACTGATGACATATCCTGTGGATAGGTCATCAGTTGTCCGGTAGTGGCAACCCCTTTAATTTCAATGGGCATTGCATAATGCTTCATCTCCCCTGTGGTGGCGCTGCATGGGAATTCAATTGTTTATTGTAATTGTAAAATGTGGGCAAACTTACTGAATAAAACGACACAGTTAAGCTGAATTTTTGGCTGTTTTTGCTTTATTTACAAGAGTGCGTTGGTATTTTCTTAGGCCCACATTACATTATTACAATATACCAAACAGCTTGGAACTACTGTATCTCCCAACCAATATACTATGTTGCTGTGTGTGTGTGTGTGTGTGTATGTGTGTGTGTGTGTGTGTGTTTTTATATATATATATATATATATATATATATATGTGTGTGTGTGTATGCAGATCATGGGTTTTGTTTAGGCACAGATAGTTTTACATGATGTAGATGAAATTTACTTTAGGAATTTCATCTTATAGCTATGCAGTTCGCAGACTGGACACAGTATCTAATAAATGTCCCTCCTGTAGAACTTTCAGAGAAACATCCTTATGTTCATTATACTTTGCCTGGAGTAAGAAAAGAAAGTCAGGGAATGTGCCAGCCGCTTAAATCCATAACTACTCCAGGTTTAATGCTCAGCGCGTTTTCAATTAGTTCCAACTGCAGGTCAGGGGCCCTATAAAACTAAGGTCTTCCATTATTATAGGCTTTAACAAATTGAGTTAAAAAGGTGCACGGTGATATATATCACGGAACATATTTCTGGCTGGTGAAACGATGTATCTGGGGATAAAGAAGGCCTGTATTCTGCTAACACATTCTGTATATTGTTACATAGAATCTTAGCTAGTTTTTTAGTAAAGGAAATCAGCTTGAATCATCAGACTCAGATGAGACTCCCCATAGAGATTTCATCCCATTAGCCGATCTATATAAAATAAAAGAAAAGCCCTTTAAGCGGTGTGTAGCACCACTGATTATTATCCGTAAGGTAATAAAAACATACTACTGGCATTCGTCACACATCTAACACCTAAATTAAATCAGAACAAAAGCTTGCCTTACCGCATAATGACCTAATACCAAAAAAACAAGGCAGGAAAAGCGCTGTATGAAATGTGCCCAAAGTGGGTATCTTGAACTATTTTCAGATTGCAGTGTTCCTGAAAGCAGCTGCACAAACATTTTACTGACACCAGTGTGAAATCAGTCAGTTTAGGGGATTACTCTACAGGAGAACTTTAACAATTGTATAAATGAAAAGGAAAATCAATAAAAATACTGCCTTTTACCTCAAACAGATGTAATTATATTTTCCTTCTCCTGCATTAAAATTGACAGAATGTACATGATGGTTTTCAGGTCAGCACAAAACAATAATGAGAGAGAGAAAAAAAAAAAAGAGTTAATTAAATATTATGGACTAGTATGCAAGTCCTAGAAAGTGCAGTATACACTTCCCGCCTGCTCATAACATTATATGGGTGTTCGTATCCTCAGATGACTTTCATTTAGAGATGTTTGCGTTGCCTCCATCTGACCTTGCTACATGTGTCATTTTAGGTTTGGGAACGACAAAATCTTTGTGTTGGGATTTAATGACTAAGGGTTCAGGCATACAGATGTATTACAGATCCTTGTAAAGATCCTTAAAACTGCACCCATAGAAATCTATGGGCCGCTACTAGGGAAGACTATAGTGCAGCAAACGGCCGCACACGCAGTGAATACATCTGTCATGTGGAATCATAGGAAATTTGTGGGCTGCCATACAGGCTCCATGTGCATGAGGCCCAAATTGTGCCCAGACAAGAAACCATTAATGACTGAGGGGAGCTGCCTCACTTACCAGCGTGCTTCACCATTTACCCATAGTGTATGTACAGTGGAGGAAATAAGTATTTGATCCCTTGCTGATTTTGTAAGTTTGCCCACTGTCAAAGACATGAACAGTCTAGAATTTTTAGGCTAGGTTAATTTTACCAGTGAGAGATTATATTTAAAAAAAAAACAGAAAATCACATTGTCAAAATTATATATATTTATTTGCATTTTGCACAGAGAAATAAGTATTTGATCCCTTTGGCAAACAAGACTTAATACTTGGTGGCACAACCCTTGTTGGCAAGCAGAGCAGTCAGATGTTTTTTGTAGTTGATGATGAGGTTTGCACACATGTTAGATGGAATTTTGGCCCACTCCTCTTTGTAGATCATCTGTAAATCATTAAGATTTCGAGGCTGTCGCTTGGCAACTCGGATCTTCAGCTCCCTCCATAAGTTTTCGATGGGATTAAGGTCTGGAGACTGGCTAGGCCACTCCATGACCTTAATGTGCTTCTTTTTGAGCCACTCCTTTGTTGCCTTGGCTGTATGTTTCGGGTCATTGTCGTGCTGGAAGACCCAGCCATGAGCCATTTTTAATGTCCTGGTGGAGGGAAGGAGGTTGTCACTCAGGATTTGACGGTACATGGCTCCATCCATTCTCCCATTGATGCGGTGAAGTAGTCCTGTGCCCTTAACACCCCCAAAACATAATGTTTCCACCTCCATGCTTGACAGTGGGGACGGTGTTCTTTGGGTCATAGGCAGCATTTCTCTTCCTCCAAACACGGCAAGTTGAGTTAATGCCAAAGAGCTCAATTTTAGTCTCATCTGACCACAGCACCTTCTCCCAATCACACTCAGAATCATCCAGATGTTCATTTGCAAACTTCAGACGGGCCTGTACATGTGCCTTCTTGAGCAGGGGGACCTTACGGGCACTGCAGGATTTTACTCCATTACGGCGTAATGTGTTACCAATGGTTTTCTTGGTGACTGTGGTCCCAGCTGCCTTGAGATCATTAACAAGTTCCCCCCGTGTAGTTTTCGGCTGAGCTCTCACCTTCCTCAGGATCAAGGATACCCCACGAGGTGAGATTTTGCATGGAGCCCCAGATCGATGTCGATTGACAGTCATTTTGTATGTCTTCCATTTTCTTACTATTGCACCAACAGTTGTCTCCTTCTCACCCAGCGTCTTACTTATGGTTTTGTAGCCCATTCCAGCCTTGTGCAGGTCTATGATTTTGTCCCTGACATCCTTAGAAAGCTCTTTGGTCTTGCCCATGTTGTAGAGGTTAGAGTCAGACTGATTCATTGAGTCTGTGGACAGGAGTCTTTTATACAGGTGACCATGTAAGAGCTGTCTATAATGCAGGCACCAAGTTGATTTGGAGCGTGTAACTGGTCTGGAGGAGGCTGAACTCTTAATGGTTGGTAGGGGATCAAATACTTATTTCTCTGTGCACAATGCAAATAAATATATATCATTTTGACAATGTGATTTTCTATCTCTCACTGTCTCTCACTGGTAAAATTAACCTAGCCTAAAAATTCTAGACTGTTCATGTCTTTGACAGTGTGCAAACTTACAAAATCAGCAAGGGATCAAATACTTATTTCCTTCACTGTAAGTCATAAATATTAGGAAGGAGTACAACAGAGACTTCTTGATGGAAAAATTGGGGTAGGCCACAGCTTTATTGATAAATACAAAATATGACAGCATAAATACTTGAAGTGGTCATCCCGAATATCGGCCACCGCTTAGTCGCAGTGGACATGTATGACTTTGATGTTAAAATCAGATGACCCTTCCTTATAAACACTGCTCTCTCCGCCATGAGGGGTTTATGTACCTCTACACCATACCCCGACCCACCCCAACAGAAAGAAGGGACAGAGCTCTGTCAATACCGTCCTGAAGACCACACAAAATATTGAGTCCGATCTCATTCGTGTGTACTCATCCGCTCAAAAAAGGCAGCGATTGTACCCTTCCATTTGCCAATGTCTGACGGCAAAACCACCTTTAGTGTGAACATGTCGCGAAATGCGAGTATTAAGAACGCGCCTCTCCCTTCAATCGCAGCAGGCTTATGAGCGCCCCGCCAAACAGCCCTCGGAATAATCTCCGACCACACCACTACAACTTTTTGAAAAAAGGAACTAAAACGGTCGATATCCGTTCACATCAAGAAAATCAGTTCGCAAAGGTGAACAGAACACAGATCGTTGCCCCCCTGTGTGGATAACTAATATGGTAGGGCCCTGGTAACAGTTACTTGCGGCCAAAGCAAATCTCTGACACCTCTCCGACATGGGAAAATCTGCGGAGAACTCAGAGACGTTCCTCCTGGATAACATGCTGCTCTTTTTTCCGCCCAAAACATGAAGGAATGGCCAATGAAAAAGTCTTATCTGTTGCTGGCCCACCGAATCAACAAACAAAAGGGAGAGTTAGGGAAATAATAATTCAACAAGTAAGCAAATTTGGTCGTATATAACGACGAAAACAGTCCGGTCGCCATCGTCCTAATTTCTTTATCTTGCAGTCCGGAAGACCGGGCGCGTCGGCTGCTGTAGCCTAAAATAATGTGTACCAAACCCCTTTGGATCTACACCGACAAATTTTTACCAGGACACGCTGGGTCAGGAAAAATTAGTTGGGTTCAGACTTTTATTAACTTGGCTCCACCTCCAGTTAAAACAGTGGAACCAATGGCAAACTGCCAAAAGCCCGCCATTATGAAATACCCCCCTCACTAGCCCCCCGTCAGTCAGAAGGCATCCTTTCGTTAAGCCCTCGGGTGCCTGCAGAATTAAGATTATAAATAAAACTTACCTTTTAAAGCGGTTGTTTCATTAAGACATTAGCTAGACATTAGATAAATGTAGTATTACATGGCCGGTATTCTGACTCAGAGGAGGGTCCTTCTGTAAGGTGGGGCCTAGGTGGTGTACGGCCCTCACCGCATTGCTGCAGCAAATATGGAGAGCTTGCGAAAAAACGTAACTGTTTATTTTGACCAGCACTCAAGTCAGGTGGATGGTGGCTGGCTGGCTGGTCAACCTTGCTGTCGCAGACAGGGTAAAAGGCACCCCCCTTATGAAGAGGTTTGGTCAGGCAATACGCAGGCCTAGTAGGCCGCAATTAGTTTGACTGCTGCTTGTTTGTGCGAAGTCTACTGCCTCATCTACCACTGCTCACCTGATCGTGCACACGACTGTGGAGAGACTTCTGCCTAGCACCCACAACTCGCTCCAGGACCTCTGCCACAGAGCCAATGATGTGCCGTCACTTCAACAGCAGTTCTTTTAACTCTCTCGTCCCTCAAACTTGTAGCAGCTTAAGTCCCACCTCTGCCACCTGAGCACTGAACGGTGTACTGGCGGGAACACAATAGATTTATAGAAATAGCGCCTCTTACCAGCGTGACGACGCGATGTAGCTGACGTCATCACGCTGGTATGGCGCAGCAGATACAGACACAGATACTGTCCGGGCCGTACATACTGGCGCCTACAGTTTTTTACTTTTTGAGCAGCAAAGTACAATACCACCTGTTAATAGAAGCCATAACAGTTAAAGTGCAACATAAATACAGGCCGGACGGCGACAAAACATGAGACCCGTACATCAGAGTTGCTGGATTGACCACTTCTCCTCCTAGATAGCCACCTAGAGGGAACAAAGGCACATAACAGGAACAGCACATGTTACGTTACAGTGCACGCAGCTGTTCCGTCATCAGGGTTACCATGCTACTAAGGGCCCTAAAATGCCCTTTAATTGCTAGTTCCCGCAACAAAATCTGCTGCAAAACTATTCCTGCTGACAGCAGGAAGATTCCTCCGTCCAATTGACATAATCATCTAGCGGGAAAAAGAAGTGCCCAACTCTCATTGAAATGAATGGGAAGCGGAATTTTGCGGCGGAATCCGCCACAAAATTTTCTACTTGTGAACATACCCTAAGGGTTTGGGTTTTTCCCACCCAAACCCTTACACTTAGACAACCCCTTTGAAGGACCGCCCCCTTTCAGAATCCTGCATCTTACAAATCGTGTATTACTGCTGTACTGATGGATATAGTTGTGTTGATTATATGATCCTCGGCGTGCTACAATATACAACTAGATATAAGCCAATCCAATGAATATATGTGGTGGCTCCCGTCCCCTCAGGGAGCCCTCTCATTCACTGCAGATTGGGCTCGTGTTTCATTTTCCTTGCCCTTATATTTCCGGTTTACTGATCTAAGTTTCAGTCACTAGTTCAAAGGCACCTGTAACATGCCATAATGTTAAGAGATTTGTCATGGTTAAAAATTCTGTTCTGTTCCGGGACCGTAGGGACTGTTGACAGGTACAGTATGTAATTCCTGTCTTTTAAGTTTGTCATTTACTTTTCCTTCCTTCAAACACCTGGGTAATCACAAGCTGCTGGAAAATGTAGGATTTCTATTCCAGAACAAACCTCAGCAAAGCAAAATACTGGCTGCATAACTTTTTGAGAAAGAAAACAATATTTTTTTTTGCCTGTGCTGCTATGCTTCGTAACAAACAGTCATACAAGGTTCACGACTGGTAGACAAGGCCAGAAAAATATCTCCTGGAACGTGCAGCAGATCCTCTGTGTCCTGGAGAGTTAAGTGGGAACAACTTTTAAAAAGCAAAATGGTCCTGAGGGATGTGCAGTGTTGTCTTCTGAAATAAATATCTGGAGGAATATCAATCTTATGGTGTCAGATTTTTTGCATTGCGAGCCCAACAGGATATCAGGCCATATCCGCACGTTCTCTGTCCGCTAACCATTAATCTCTCTGTTTTACACATGTACCCCTGACTCGGGGACCCCGTACAGAAGCCAGATGACAGACTCGTTACTGTTGGTTATTTTGCACCTTACGCCATCTCAGGAAGTCATCAGTGTTTTGTCCTTTTTGAACTTCTGAACTTGAGTAGCGTGTGCATTTTGTCTGTGAAAGTAATTTTGCAAAGAATTAAAGTTATGGAACAGATTGTCAAAAGGGAGATTCTGTAAATGAATCTAGGATGAGTTAAAGAGCATTCCTTCCTAATATACTTAGAATAAAATGCAACCTGCCTTAGGGACTGTGAAGCTTTGTAGAGGTGTGCTGCGTTTAAACCCCCCTAGCTTATGCGGGTCTTCACTCAAATATGGGGAACTGATCCACCCCTTAATTGCTGTGTGGAGGAACTGAAGAGACAATTAAAAATAAATAGATACGGGACTTTTAAGCTTCATTCACATCTGCATCAGGGTTCCGTTCTGACGTTCCATCTGAGCTTTCCGTCAGAACGTAACCCTGACTGAAACAAATGGAAACCAGAGGTTTCCGTTTGCATTACCATTGTTTTCAAAGGTGTCGGATCCGATGCAAATGGTTTCCGTTTGTCTCAGTTGTGCAAGGGTTCCGTTGCTTTGACTGCGCCCGAAATTTAGATGTGAACAAACCAAGCACCTTACCTTCCCTTTTAAAAACAGTCAATAAACACAAAAGAATGCAATTTGTACACAGCGTCTTTAGTTTCCTGATTGACCACCCTCTTCTTCTATGTAGCATGTCTTCTCCCATTATTGCCGAAAAGTAGTCTGCTTCCCCACAGCACAAGTGTCACCTAGTGGGGGGATAAAGAAGACTGCAGCAGTAACACAGCATAGCAGTTAAACACTTTACTGATGATGAAATTACTTTGCAACGAGGGCCCCCAAAATACAATGACAACAGTAAACACAAGGTTTCCCTTTTAATTTTTGGGAGGTATTTCAAATCTATCACAACCCATCTTGTGTTTGAAATCTCATACAGAAGAAGGACAGAGAAACATATTTTAAATTACTAATTTATGCCAATTGCTGCAGTATAAGTAAACATAAAAGAATTATATTATGAATTTTTAATTTCTCTACACCGCGATAAATTTACGCATTTTGCACTAAATCATAGCATGTTCTCAACAATAATTTTGCTATTATTATACATGTAATGCTCTTTTGATCAGTGGCAAATGATGTATATCTCACTAAATATATAAAATAAAATATTTAGTTTTAATATTAATCCTGTGCCTTGGGTAATGTACTGTATTCTGGATAGAAATAATTGAAAATTAGCAAATTGCGACCTCTAGTGTTCACAATTGAGATCATAATAGCACTGCTACCATTCTTAAGGAAATTAAGTTTACAGGAGTTGTCCTATGCTAAGAAAATGGTTTTAGAAAGTGCTTCGACTTTGTAACATGCACCCTTGTCAAAAGCAGTCACCAAGCAGGGATGTCTGGGACTGCTATGTGTTTCCACATACACATCCAGTCAGTGGTCACTCAAGGACTGCTTTCATAGCGAGTACGCATTAAATATTAATGCCTTTTTAAGGTCTTCCACAACCCAGTTGTGGAAAAATTATTGAATATTTTGTTAATTAAATAAAGACCCTTTCCACGGACCCACACTATTTTATGTAATGATTCCGGACCCGGCACTCCGCACATTTTCGGTGCTTTTTGGCATTTTGATAACTTGACAGACAATAAAAATCAAGTGTTGAATGGCTTAGGCTGGGTTCACACTACCTATTTTCAGGCGTAAACAAGGCGTATTATGCCTCGATTTACACCTGAAAATAGGGCTACAATACGTCGGCAAACATCTGCCCATTCATTTGAATGGGTTTGCCGACGTACTGTGCAGACGACCTGTTATTTACGCATCGTCGTTTGACAGCTGTCAAACGACGACGCGTAAATTGACTGCCTTGGCAAAGAAGTGCAGGACACTTCTTTGCAACGTAATTTGAGCCGTTCTTCATTGAAGTCAATGAAGAGCAGCTCAAGATTTACGAGCGTCTCAGACGCCTCGCATAATACGAGGAGCGGCATTTACGTCTGAAACGAGGCAGCTGTTTTCTCCTGAAAACAGTCTGTCTTTTCAGACGTAAAAGCCTCTCATCGTGTGCACATACCCTTAGACAGGCCTGTAGTCACAATTTGTTTTTCAGGTGCCAAACCATACCAAATAGGTGCCAGTGCTTCAGAGTAATGTTTTCGGTCTGTATCACTAGAGGCAGTGGATGTGCTTGACTGTTAAAACAAGCTACGACATTATTAAAGAAACGGGGCAAACCCCTTTACACTATTTATTTTGGCATGTCATGAGTTTTCTCCTAAAATGTCACTGAAGTTTTCAACACTCATGGCTTAATGTCTGTTGCAGCGTAAATCTGCAAAATCCACATGTAGTTAACATGCTTTAGTTGGGGAATATTTTTTTGTGGCCCCAAATCTTATATTTACTGTGCGCCTCCAGTTTCTAAACCAGTTCATTGGTAGTGGTCCATGTGCTTGGAGCCCCCACCAATTGCAATAATAAAGAGATCAATACCCATTGTGATTTTTACCTTTGGAAATTTCGAAGAACCCCAAGCTTGCACATGCACATTACAGTCCCATCAAAGTCTATAGCACGGAGAGGTTCACATGAATGCTGACTGTCTATTAAATAGGTGTAGAATTTTAATAATTGAATCTAGATATAACTATGTGACCATGGAAAAACTTTGCATCTTGTAATCATTGCAAACCAGTTTTCTACTTTCCTAGAATTAAAATCCCTTTTTTCCTACTAAAGATCATACAAAACCATTTATGGAATGCAGAACTGACAAAAGAAACTTGAGACATTGAGATTTGTTTACTGTTATTAACAAAACGCACATGCTCCTTGTTCACCATACTCCAAAACAAGTTTTGAGGGATTTTCTTTTTTTTTTCCTAAAAATGTTTTGCAAGAAGTAAAAATCTAATGTGTGTTATGAGAAATAAACATTGTTTATTTGTAAACAACAAGGAAAGTTATACGTAACTAATCTGACAAGCTGGACAGTATAATAAACACACATTGCAATTAATAAAGCAAGCCGTAGACCGGATTAATGTTTTATTATAGTTGCCAGAGGTCCGTTGTTTAGGTACAGCACTTAAAGGCTATGTACACCTTTGAAAACATGTATTTTTGGTTGATTATTATTTTTTTCATAAAATTGTGTATCAGTGTGTTAGGTGCAACTTTCTAATTACATTTTATTTTAACTTTTTGAGATACAGCTACTTTGTGTTCTGTATACAGAGCAGCTGTAGCTTGCTCTGAAACCTGTATCCCTCAGGTCAGCGGCACTGACGGTTTAAGTGTCAGCGGGTCCTGTGTGTCTCTGACATGCAGAATCCACCTGTTAACGATCACATCAACCTAAATGTGATCGATAACAGATGGATTCTGCATGTCAGAGACCCGCAGGACCCGCTGTCACTGAACCCGTCAGTGCCGCTGACCTGACGGATCATTCAGGTCTCTGCGCTAGATACAGGTGCTGTGTATACAGGATACAAAGCAGCTGTATCTCAAAAAGTAAACAATTTTTTTAATAAAAAGTAATTACAGAGTTGCACCAAACACATTGATTGGTAGACATTTTTATAAAATAAAAAAATAAAAAAGGTTTTCAAATTTTTCTATGGATATATTTTTTAAGGGATTCTCTCACGTTGCAGCATCTGCTCCGTTAGTGGGCAGAAGCAGTGGGACTTGTGGTGCAGCAGACATGTTATGTACATTCACCTCTCAATTATTCACTGGGGTTCGCCCACATCTAGAAAAACTGATTATTTCTACAAAGCAGAAATTAATGTTTGACATATACAGATACTACTAGGACATCATAATCGCACTGCAGTTGTTTCCGGTGATTTAAAGTAACATTACTGAGGCCTCATAGACAATTACTGCTGTGTTAAAGATTCATATTTATGTTTTTTAAGGTAGAGTCATTAAACGGCCATTTGTTAAGGGCTTAACACATTCCACTACTCCACAAAATTTATACTTGTAACGAAACTCCGTCTCAGAGTGAATCGGGGTGAAGTAGTTGTGACATATACATTTATCAATATGACAGTTTCTTCTGCAATGAGAGGAGAATGATTTAGTAGTGGGTGTGTAAACGTACAAGTTACACTTTACTATTTGTTTCATACCAAACAGAAACTGATAAAATGATCCTCTAGAGTACTTAAGCATATGGTTTAAATTCATCAAATGAATAAAACAAAACCTTGAAATAAAACCTAGTGTAAAAGCCCACAGAGGCAAACCAATAAACACATACACTGTTCTAGTTTGGCTATGTTCACAACTGCTTCAGGGCTCCGTTCTGTCGGAGCTTTCCGTTGGAGTGGACTGACTGACACAAACGGAAACCATAGGTCGGGGCCGGCTCCAGGTTTATGTGGGCCCATGGGCGACATACTTAGTAGGCCCCTTTGCGGGGGAACTCACGGTGGCAGTAAAATGGCAGAAAACTTCACTTCTTCTAGCGCTCTGCATGGGACTCGATTTCTCCTCCTGATATCACTGTCCATATATGGACAGTGATGTCTGGGGTTTCCCCAGAGCCGGAGTCCTGGGCAGAGTGCTATTGGCACTCTGTCCGGGAGTCTGTAGCATGGTAAATAGCAGAACAGGGAGATACCTGCCTTCTCTGCCATAGCGTTCAATAGTATCTGTGTCGTAAGCACGCAGATACTATTGAATGTGGCGTCGCTACTGCTGTAGCGGCCATAGCGGCTGCTAGTGGGGACACCGGGCATGAGGGGGCCGTGACGGCAGATGGCACGGGCCCCCTCTTTCTGCGGGCCCTGTGGCAGCCGATATGTAGCGGTAGTACCGCCGCCTCCTGGACAGGGGCTCCCTATAGAAGCAGAATCCCTGGCAAGAGACTGTTGCTGACCGGGTGCTGATGTCGGCCCTGCCATAGGTAGTGAACTTAGCCTTACGCAGAAGGCGACCTAATAGTTAATTTTAATATTGTAATCACCCTTTAAACGCGCTCAGAAAATAATTCTTCTTGTCCAGATTCATATTCTTGTCCATAGGAAACCGTATAACATGACATGTCTATTAAAAAAAAAAATTGTTAGCAGATTTGCGGTGCAGACTCTGCGACTCAGATATACAGCAAAGTACAGCACAATACATGTGAATGGGGTTTTCAAAACCCCATCCATATGTAGCAGAAATAATCAGTGCTGAATTGAGGTCACGCTGCGGCTCTTTAATGTATGCCCTAAGCTGAGTGTGAACAGAACCAAAGCCAACATTCCTGGTCCAACCATATTATTAGCCCGCATTTTTCCAGGTCTGCTTTCCTTTGAGTGCAGACAGATCCAGTGCTCTTTGCACCTGTGTGTACAGCACATTATTTACATAAACCAGGAAAATAGTTAGCCTGTCTCTTTAAGCCAGCTTAAATAACATTTTCCATCTTTTCATCTGCTGAGGAAACTGATAAAAGGACTCCAGAAAACTTTCCATCTTCTCATGTCCTTATTTTTTCAAAAGTTCTCTTTGCCTGTTAGGGAAATGCTTTTTAGTTAAGATATTTTTTTTGTGGGCTGTTTTAGAACTGCTTTGAATATTTAACAACCTCAGCCGGATGCTCGGCATAGCCAATTAGGAGAATTCTATGTACGTATGCCCCACAATTGCGCATTAAATACATGTGTCCATGAATACAAACGCGAAGTAAAATGATCGCTCCCAGGGGATGTGTAACTTAATTGAACACTTAAAAACAGTGGGAAGATGAGATGGATGGAGCACTTCATCAGTCAGATAGAGCATGGTTTCCTTCCTGCTTCATAAACCAGTTTCCCATGGCTTGATAAAAAAAATATGTCACTTTGATAACCAGCCCAGATAAGCAGCTTCAGAACCACCGCAAGACACAGCTGGACAGGCAGTTTGTATGTTTGCAGGAAATGGGGACGTTATGTTGTGTTTCTAATTTCTCTGGAAATTATTTGGGAAGCTTGTTGATTAGCGTACAACACGTGAAGAAAGCACGGCAAGTTATCTTTCATGATTTGATCCACAGGTCATGGTTTACTGCCCTGGGTTCATCATCTGTCAGTAAGCAATGCAAATGGGAAAGCAACTAGAATCTATATAGTTTTGTATCTTACTGAGGCTTAGGAATAGGTCTGCCAAGATTGCAAACGGGTCCATTCATCAACCCAGGCCTGCCCCATATGGTAAAATGGTCAGGGCTTCCTGAGCTCCGTCCCACATCCTTTTACCCATTCAGTCATAATATTAAAACCACTGACAGGGGAACTGAATAGCAGAATTTCGCTACAATGGCGCCTCTAAAAGGGGGGGGGGGGAATATATTAGGCAGCATTTAAATGGTTAACTCTTGAAGTTGATGTATTGTAAGCAGGAAAAATGGGCAAGTGTAAGGATCTGAGCGACATTGACAAGGGCTAAATTGTGATGGTTAGACGGCTGGGTGAGCGTATCTCTAAAGCGGCAGATCTTGTGGGCTGTTCCCACTATGCAGTAACTACCGAAAGTGGTCCAAGGAAGGGGAACCGGCGACAGGGCCATGGGCACCCATGGCTCATTGATGCATGCAGAAAGCAAAGGGTAGCCCATCTGGGAAGAGCTAATGTAGCACAAATTGCTGAAAAAGTTTCTGTTGGCTATGATATAAAGGTGTCAGAAGACACAGTGCATCGCAGCTTGCTGTATATGGGGCCCTGTAGCCGCAGACCGGTCAGAGTGCCCATGTGGACCCCTGTCCACCTCCAAAAGCGCCTACAATTGGCATGTGCGCATCAGAACTGGACCGTGGTGCAATGGAAGGTGGTGGCCTGGTCTGATGAATCGTCTCCTTTTACGTCATGTGGATGTCTGGGTGCGTGTGCATCACTTACCATGGGAAGAGATGGTGCCAGGATGCACTATAGGAGGAAGGCAGTGGAGGCAGTGTGATGCTCCGGTCAATGTTCTCCATGGAAACCTTGGGTTCCGGTGTTCATGTAGACGTTACTTTGACACAAACCACCTACATAAACATTGTTACGGACCAAGTACACCTCTTCATGGCAACGCTATTACCTAATAGCAGTGGCCTCTTTCAGCAGGATAGTGCGCCCTGCGACACGGGGGGGGAAAAAAATGTTCAGTAATGGTTTGAGGAACATGACAAAGAGTTCAAGGTATAAACTGGATTCCAAATTCCAAGATCTCAATCTGATCGAGAATCTGCGGGATGTGCTGGGAAAACAAGTACAATCCATGGAGTTCCCACCTCCCGAATTACAGGACAAAGGACCTGCTGCTAACATCTTGGTGCTAGATATCACAGGACACTTTTAGAGGTCATGTGAAGTCCATTCCTCAATAGGTCAGAGCTATTTTGGTAGCATAAGGGTATGTGCACATGATGAGAGGCTTTTACGGCTGAAATGACAGACTGTTTTCAGGAGAAAACAGCTGCCTCGTTTCAGCCGTAATTCCTCCTCCTCGCATTTTGCGAGGCTTCTCTGACAGCCGTAAATTTTGAGCTGTGCTTCATTGAGTTCAATGAAGTGCGGCTCAAATTACGTCTGAAAGAAGTGTCCTGCACTTCTTTTGACGAGGCTGTATTTTTACGCGTCGTCGTTTGACAGCTGTCAAACGACGACGCGTAAATGACAGGTCGTCTGCACAGTACGTCGGCAAACCCATTCAAATGAATGGGCAGATGTTTGCCGACGTATTGTAGCCCTATTTTCAGACGTAAAACGAGGCATAATACGCCTCGTTTACGTCTGAAAATAGGTCGTGTGAACCCAGCCTAAGGGGAACCTACACGATATTGGGCAGGGTTTTTTATTGTTATGGCTGTGTACTTTGTGGCTTTTTAAGGAGGGTGTTGAGGGTGGAATAACGTGCCTAAACACATTATCGTAGGCCCTTAACTGCAGTACCATCTTTACTGCCCTGAAAGCAACCTACCTGTCACATAAAGCAGTAGTGCTAAAAGTAGGCAGTATGTTAGACTGATAGGAAATAAAGTTATTGCCCAATTTTTTCATCCTGTTACACTGAGCTCTTATACTATATAAATTAATATGATACTTTTATATAGTGTTTATTGATCACATTTACTCAGACTTTATATGTGATATTATCAACTGTTAGGTGGTGACTTTCATACTAGGGGGCAGTAGCTTTATGCTGTTCATGTGTACAGACATGTTGTTCTTCTGGAATAGCTTGCCTTTTTACAGCAACCATTGAGTAATTTGCGGCTACAGTCAACATGTAGACAATACAAATCATTTTGACAATCAAGATACTGTACATCTATATAACAAAGGATCTGGATAAACTTGCAACAAGAAAAAATACAGTAGCCAATAAGCGCATTAAAACGTTCATCGAATATCTTGCTCATGCGGCTGCTCTTGGGCTTGTAATGAAGGGAGACCTAAACCGCTTTTCCGTACTAACTTCTCTACCTTGTTATAGTGGTGAGTTTTGCGGTGTAGGTAATCAAAATATTGCTATGGACCCGCAAAACTCGCTTGCTACACCCCTCATAGTGGGCTATACTTGTTGTCTGTGAGAACAAATTATGATTACCTGCTACCTAATAGTCCAATCATATGTGGATTTTCTGGTAGTGCAAAATTGGAGTATATGAAATTAAGAGCGCTATCTTTCCCTCGTCCCACTTTTAAATGCAAACTGTTAATCATGAACATTTCTTTCAATCGCTCAGGTGAAAAGGTCCAAAGCTTTTCACTGAAGCAGCAAGTCTTTACTGGGTCTAGGAGCAGTTTTAAGAACAGCCATGCTTTTGATAGACATCTGGAAGATAGAAGATTTGACCATTTTATAGCAAAGCAGATAAAAGCCTTAGAGCACTAGGATTTTTTTTTTTTAATGTAGATTGCATTTACGAGTAATACTTTGTGATGAGTTAAAGTTCAGAATGTTCTCGTTTCTTTTAAACGCTTAAATATGTTCAGCTGCTGGGACAAGACTAATAGCTGACATGTAAGCCTGCTGTGGGATTTTAGGAAGGGGCTTGAAACTATATAGTGATTGCGGAAACCTGGGTGTGGTGTTCATCTGCACAGGTCTTAAAACGTATTTTTAGCTTTAAAAATGTATCCCATTTTGAATTTGCTGTCCTTTTAAAGTTGAGTTTCCAAACTTGTTTCCAGTAGGAAAAACCTCACAAACTAATCTTTAACCAATTCAGGACCGGGCTATTTTGACAAAAGCAGCGAAAACTGCTTCTATCTTCTCCTCAGGGTCCCCGGTAGTCACTGACTGCCGGTTACCCGACATTCAGCTGCCCGATCATTCGGGCAGCAAGCTAAAACCTGCGCTGTAAAAAGTGGCGTATTGCGCGGGTTTTAGAACCCTGACCGCTGGCCGTAAAAATACAGCCAGCGGTCGGGAACCAGTTAATGAACCTTGTGAAGCATGAAGGTTGTTAACCGGATTTTAGAGAAATAGGAAAAAATCCAAGGTGTACAACATAATCCAGATCTTGATAGAAGTTGTAAATTAAGTCAGGGAGGGCCATGGAAAAAAAATTACAGCGCTATTGTAATGGCCGCGGTCGCCATCCGCAGACCGCAGCCCACCCCCTTACCTGCTGACGGCCGCGAACGCAGACCTCCTTCCTGTGGCCGACGTCTCCTTCCCCAGAGAAGTCAGCGCATCCGGCCACTCTGTCCTGCAGTGTCCGCGAGAGGGGACATATGTAATTAATTATTTCCAGACCACCCTGGACTATGAAAAGGGCCCTGCCCTTTCACTCCTTGCCTGAGAGTTGTTGTAGTCTTCCCATGTTTGTATTGCAAATGTGATCATCCGCCACATCTGGCACAACATGCCACGCCTACTGCTATACTCCTTGTCTGGTGTCATCTGCCACTCCTGGTATCATTCGCCACATCTAGCGCAACCTGCCACGTCTAGCCCCATCCGTGCTAAAGCCTCTGCCATTGTCTGGACTATCTCAAGTACCCTTGTGCTACGAACTCTTTGGATAGACTTTTGCATAGACTGTGACTTGGCCAGCTGCCTCTCCACTACGAATAGTGCGCAAACTGGCTTTTGGAGAGAACATTTTCCAAAGCTGTTTTGCTGCCACCATAAAATCCTTACAGATGTTGTGAAGTGCCAAAATGCTGTCAACACCCCCAAAACGATTCTTTTTAGGAAATTATATGCCCCCCCCCCCAAGTATTTATTTAAGGACATGCAAAAGGTTTTTGTTTTCTATTTTATTCCAGACAATTCATTGACTTTGAAAAAATAAATGCCAGTTTTAATTTTTTTCCATCAAACGTGAATTAGGAGACCTTTTTTGACATCTGATGCATGCCACTCAGTAAACACACCTAGGGGTGCTGAGGTGGTGACAAGGGGGGCCGCCGAGGGGGAAAGTGTTGTGATCATTGTGACAGGTCATATGCCCAGAGACCATGCTGATTTTTCTCTGGGCAGAGCTCCATGATGTCAGCTGTCTAGAGATAGATTTGTCACTGAGCTAAATTCCGCTACAGCAAAAGGTATGTTAATCTGCAGGAGGTTCTGGAACAACCCTGCCGAGTTAATTGCGGACCGCCCGAACGTTTATGGTATATGGGCGGTCCGCAACTGGTTAAAGACAACATTCTTTTGTTTTGCATTGACCACTCCTACGCAGACCTTTGTGTCTACCTGGTTGCAGACTACAAACAAACTCTGCGTTCTGATCCTGCAGTCATACACTCTTCCATATGTCCCCTACTTCTTGTTAACCTATCGTCTAAATATTTTTCTAATATCCTCCACCAAAGGGGTCGGTGCTCCATCCCGAAGGCTCACTAAGAGGCCAGATTATTTAAGACATCACATATTTAAGAACAGCCGTTATGCAGTGGTAATTATACATAATGTAATTGGATAATTAGATAGTAGTTAGGGAAATATTCCCAACTCACTTGAGTGTAGACCACCCTGTTTTAAATTGGACCATGAATTGTTTATCATAGGGAGGGGGCAGTATATATATTTTTTCCGCTGAATGAATGTTTTATTAACCAATTATTAGGCAATGTTTGCCCTTAATTTTTTTTTTTTAAGTTTTCTAAAAAAAAATCCACTTTTTAATTTCGGACTAGCAGATTATGACTAGGATGTGAAATCATAGCAAGTGTTTGGGCTTTTTAAAAAAGTTTGATATTAGAATTCCAAAACCCATTAGAGGGTTCAGTGAAATAGCAACATCTACGTTATTTATTTATTTCTTCCCTGAGTTCAAAATTGCTTTAAAAGTTAACCCAGAACAAAAAATGAATCTATTGGTTTGCATGTGAAGATATTCTATACTTTGAGTTGATTGAAGAGCTTCAGAGTGATTTGGTATATTTTTTCTTTTTTATGACATTTACCTTTTCTGATTTAATAAAAGACCGGTATTGTTATGGCTTTGCCTCTGTTTGAGTAAGAAAAGCAAAAAACAAATGCTTCAAACTACTGTTGCGTCACATAATCATTGCTCTGCAGCTGTGTGTGTGTGCGCGTGTGTGTGTGCATGTGTGTGCGTGTGTGTGTGTGTGTGTGTGTGTGCGCGTGCACGCGCGTGTGTGTGTAAAGAGAGGTGCATTGAAATGCTTGAGTAATTCACTACTGCAGGACCCGATGTCATATGGCACATGTCGTCCTGTAACCTGGAGTAAAGTTCACATAGTTCATTGTTAGGTATGTATAGTAAAGGGTAAATTAGCCCTGAGTACCTCTACATGTGCTGTTCTCCTGTATAAGATGATGCCTGAGAGTACCTCGGGCAGCGCACCCAGCAATTCAATATCTAGCTTTCTACAGTCATATGTAGAACTTTCATGGAAATTAAAACATTACCAAGAGATCTAATTTACTTCAAGGATAAAGTCTTATTAAAGTCCTATCTTAAGACTACAAAATTGGAACAGAATGACAATGAGCCAGAAAAAAAAAATAGACAAATGCAATGGAAAATACATGTCATACGGCGTAGTTCCTGGTTTTCTTTTTATGTCTAACACCTGTGCTCGAATCCATCCAAATCTTAACAAAACATTTAACCATCTGTCAGATAGACATGAAATAAGTGACAGCGGTCTAAGCTATGTTGACATTTCTACCTGGATCCAAACATTTCAAGATCATTTGCCAACAATGCAACAAAAAAAAAAAACACTTTTTTTTTCCCCCTACAGAAAATAGGAAACCATGTCTGAATTTATGAATGACTTTGCCAAATGCTAAACTGCATTTTTGATAATGTTAACCAATCTGGCTCTTAATGCGCTTTTGACAAGGTCATGGTCTGAAAGGCCCTTCGTCTTGGCTTATACAGATAAGAAAAAATGAGAACCAGCAAATGACTGCTTTCATATCAGATTGCAGAATCAGAAACATGTAACCCATTTGCACATTATTACCGCAGATTTATTTTGCACTATATGAATGGCCAGGATCCAAACACCCTGAAGGTCCTAAAAAGATTTGAGCACAATGAAAACATAAAAAAATAAAAAAATAAGATGAAAAGCTTGAGAAAACAGCAAAACTAAGCAAAGAACATGTGCAAAAAAGACAAAACGTATTGTCTGAGTATTCTGCCTTTTCTCTATTGTGGAGTACAGGGTGTACAAATGGATTTTCCCAAAGTGTATGTGTGGGGGGGGGGGGGGGCATAGAAGTCACATTTATTAGGACCTGTGTCAAGTGAATACATGTAGCTATACAGAGGCAATTCAGTGCTGTTTTTGCAATGCCACACATGTAAGGTGTTGTCACATGACAAAGGAGTAGATGACAGTTGCTGATGGCCATTAGAGTTGATATAAGTTTTTTACCCTTTCCATGGTACACCATTTTTAGTCCACTAATTAGGAGGAACAATATTTTTCTTTGCCTTTTCTGCTGGGAAATAATCATTTGTTTAAAAAGGCAGCAAAACAAGATAATAAAAAGATGAAGTATATGAAGTTTTATTTAAATTAATACTTTTAATGGTGTAAATTTCAACCAATATAACAATGAGAAAGGGAGTATATTAGGGAGTGTATTTAACTGATTGACAGTTTTTTTTTAGCGCTAACTACGCATAGTCCTCTTTGATCCATGGCTACCTGGGGTAGTGCATGCACTATGGATACGAGCTGCGGAGGCCCCTTTCTGGGCTTCAGTACTGGCACTCTGCGCCACCTCCCTAATGACCCGTCTGGTGGGCAGCGCATGCGCAGTAGTGTTTAATGGCTTGGAGTGGTGTTCTCGCGACCCCTTGACCATTCAACGTTGACCAGGCCGATCATTGGTCTGATCCTTATCATATGTCTTACCCATCATTCTATTTAAACTAGGACAGAAATATATCGCTAGTAACCCTTGAAAAAGGGATCTACGCGAAACGCGCGTCGGGGCACTAATTTAGGCACACAGACTACGCTTCACCAATGGTTAAGACACTATGTTTTGGGTACCTATGTAGGACCTATCTTTCGATGTGCAGCTTTTAGGGATTTGGACAGTGGTAGTTGAGTCAGCATTTTGCGGTTTGGCTTACATGCTGTCTTTTTCCCTGTTAGAAACTGCACTTGCAGTGATACCTTCCGTGCCCTTCTTTTTTTGTGGATATGTATACCTTTTTTCCACATTTTTGAATACTTTATTAGCTGTATAAACTTTTGTACCTTGTGTTTTTTACTACCATATATGTCCTATATAGAGTATCCTATATCCCGATGTATGTATACCCAATACAATATATTACAGTGATATTCACAGATATATGTGCAATGTTGGTTATTATTAAGATCTTTTCATATTTGTCTTCTTTGTGTAGCCCACATATTGAACAGTCAATCTTGTCGGGATCTTCTGTGTATTTTATATTCCCCATTTTTGAGATATAATAACAATTTTGATATTTATACTTTCATATATAAATAGTGCATGATTCCCTGTCATTTTTTGTATTTACATTATTTTGTAGAGTTTCTATTTGTTACTGCTAATTACTTTTGGCGGTTTAATACCATCTGTGTAATCATCTAGCCATTATTCTACTTGTCCTGTGAGACATATACATTTATGATTTGTTTAAAAAGTCATCAAAAAAAATGAATTAATAAAAAGAGGAAATATACAAGTTTTATTTAAATTAACACTTTTAACAGCGTAAATGTCCACCAAAACAATAATGGGGAAGGGAGTGCATTAAGGCGTTGGAAGCAACATGCAATTACTTTTGCTCAAACATTTTATGTGCAACCTTTTATTTTTTGCCTATATAACGCAGCATAGTCTATTATTGAAGAATGCTGTAGGAGCTCTTGTGCATGCCACGTGTATACCTGTTTTACTTGAATTGCCATGTAAGGGCCATCCGCCGCCTTGGCTCCTTCTTCCCCTCTGATGTGTCTTCCCTAACATAGTTCCATGTGAAGTCCTGCCGCCTGCATTTCCCATTATGCTTTTGGCTTTTCAGAGGCAGAGGGAGAAGAGTCTCATTACACTGCACTTGTACTCTGAGTCCTATCTAAGTTCTGCAAGTGATAAAGCTCACTGACATAAAATTATTGTCCTTCAGTAATAAATTACACTGCAGAGTCTCTACTGTAATCTATCATATGCTGCTTCACACTGCAGAGTCTTCAGTGTATTCTATGAGATGCAGCTTCACACCTCTCTCCCCTGCTTCCTGCTTGTAACAGCTGACAGGTAGAAACCTATCAATCTCAAGCAGACAGCAGGAGCCCACAATGATAGAAGATGTATGATATATGTTGATAAGATATATAATGATATCTGTAAGTGCTGTGTGCAGAGTCCAGTAGATTCCTATGAAATGCAGCTTCATACTTCTCTCCCCTGCCTTCTGATTGTGATTTGATAGGTTTCTCCCATCAGCTCTTACAAGCAAGAGGCAGGGGAGAGCAGTGTGAATCTGCATCTCATAACTTATACACTGGACTCTCTGCAAACAGCAGGAGTTTTAATAACTCTGCAGCTAATCAGGGGAGACTAACTTCCCACAGGAGATCAAGCTCTGGACTGGTGGTCAGACTGCGTTCACATGACACAGCTGCCCATAACGAAAGAGTTTTAAATTGATGGACACAAATAAGCTGGGAATAAACAAATTACACTCCTAGACTATTGCTGGCGAGTCCACATAGTTTTTTTTACTGAAGTGCTTCTTTAAAGCCGGTTCTAATTCAGCAGTTTTTATATATGTGATATTCCAAGACAGGCTAGGATATTTACCATATAGAATTGGCATTGCAGGCTGAACCAAACTGATCATATGGTAAGGTCATCTCTTCATCTCTTTCCTTTCGTTCTACAATCTTTCTTTCCCAGTTGCAACATGACCAGAAACAGCAGATAGCTTTTCTAGTCTATTGGTGAAACCACTTAGGTTCATGCTACAATTACTCTATTGAGATAAACATTTATTTCAAGTCTTTGAGGAATTGACATGATCAAGTAGCATGGCCTAAGAGAAAGTCATCTGTATATAGCATTATGCTTATGAATGCAAAGGGAGCTCTTGCTCTTTGGGTTAATTTGTTTTAAACCACTGTAACCCCGGTCATTTGGTGTTTTAGGCCCAAAGTCAGCAGCATGTGGTTGCAGCTGCATCAGTTACTTTAGAGATTGTGTTTTGAGGGCCTTTCATTTGTGCAATAATTCATCCATATTGTAGGCATTTAAATTGACTGTGAACTTTCATGTTGAAGTAGACAGCATTTGTTGTGTCAGGTGGTGCGCTGCCCTGATTATTAAGATGTGGCCTCAGTAAAAAATCAAATTACATTTAAGGACATTTTAATTAAAATGCACATGCTGGTTGTATGCTGAGCCAATAAAGATTTGGGTAAAACACATGTTGAAAAGGTTACTCAGAGATCTTTAACTTTTTCTTTTTTTATACTTTCTGTAATTGGCTTGGGTCTAAAATGCAAAAACAAAAACATATTTTATTAAGAACAAATGCTATTGTGGTTTTTTTTGTACTTTTTTTTAGCATGTTTGTGCTATTCTTCTTAAGTGTTAGCGGATTCATGTCATACAAAATTGTTGTATATTTGTACATTTTAGGATGTGTTCACATCTGCATTGTGGCTTCAGTTTCTAAGTCTTATAGTATCAGTTGTACAACGGATAAAATTGACCTGTTATGGGGTCCGTTGCTTTGACGGGAAGAATACCACTGCATTGTTACAGTTTAATAGTATTGTTCAGTCACTATGTAGCTATGGTATGTGGTCATGTTATTGTGGTATTCAATCAATATGGGGCAGTAATATTTGGTCATAGTAGCAAGGTATTATTTGGCCCTTGTATAGTGGTATTTTTTGGTCCACTATGAATCCATCTAGTATGGATGCAGATTCCAGCACAACTTTGTGTTCAGTGTATTTGTCAATACCACCTACAATACTGAACACCAGGACTCACCAGGCATCGTTCATCGTTCACTGTGACTGGAAGGCGAATCCATTTCTTCCTGATAAAAGTGAAAAACGTTGTATTGGCCAAAGTGTATCCTCATACATATTTAATTCTGAATGTCATGTTTTTTGTAACTACTACATTGATAAATGACCGCCATTGATTAAATAGGGGGTATATGCAATCTCGTTGCCTAGGGCAGCGCAAGATTTAAATACAGCCCTGGGCATCCCATACTAAATTACCCCCAATAATCACGGTGAAGGTAGCATATTATGATCCAAAAATTGGAGTGGTTTTCATTTAGATCTGTGGTTTTTATAGTCTCCGCTAAATGTTAAAAGTACAATCTGTACTGTACATACACTGCTAATCTACTATATAGTCACTACTTCTGTTGTGAATCCGTTGATGCACAGACAATATACATCGATGCATATACAGCACTACTTTGAGAGAACACTTAAATTATTTATTTTGTATATGGTATTTGAAAGCCAAAATGATAGAGGTACCCGGAGATAATGTATTTACAGTTTGCATGGCGCGTCCTCACTAGATACACGTGAATCCTTGTCTGTTAGGTGAAGGGCCGCCGGTATAACTCTTGCATCAGGAACCAGGAAATCTAAGCTATACCTTTTGCTCTTACATCTTCTGTTTCTTTTATAGGTTTCAATTTGTTTAGGGGCTCTTTACACTGAGGAATAAGCCACACAAGGGGGCAGTATTGCTCTGGCAACAAAGCAGCATTGTGGAATGTTGTTGGAGGGATAAAAAAAAGCTTCCATTGATGTTCTGATGTATGCGACTGTTGGATGACGATGTAGCACTCTGTGTAACCATTTATCTATTATGGCAAAGTTGTGCTGTGTAGTTTCTGAAACGTTACTGCAAATAATCCGTTGGGATGAGACTATCTCAATTTATAAATTTCTTCTTCCATATCTTGTAAAAAGACTTTTTGGAGATTAAGGTAACCACAAAAGGTAGTGCAGTATTTAGAAACTGTAACAAAAGGCCGACATTCTTCACTCTGTAGAAGTGGAGTCAATAATGGGTGGATAATGTCTGCGAAGGCGCTAATGGGATTCCACAAATCGCCCGAGTAAGGGATAAGAGAAATTACTTAGCAATAGGCGAAAGTGAATTTCAGACCTACAAATGGCACAAAAAATTAAAAGCAACCATGTAGGTTCTCTTAATGCGTCCCAGTAGAAGATTTCGTCGGAGTCACGTGTCAAAGTTTTATATTAATTTATAGCTTTAAAGACTAACCCGGATAAAAAAACTTATTGATGAACGTTTAAAAATAAATAAATTATTAGTGCAAATATAAAGTGGGTGAGGTCATAGCTGCTTATAAGTACAATATATGTTTAGTAATATCTGATAATAACCCAGGCTGAGATGGTGACTGGCAGGACTTGACTGTTGCCAAATGGCTTCCTTGAAACCGTTGAGCAATTTGAGGCGGACTGGCTGTTTTTAGATGCCGTGCCCAACAGCTACAGACTTTTAATAAGACTGTTCAACAGTGAGTTCATAGCATCAGCTTATTTAAGATAACAAAGGTATTCAGATCGATGCTTAACACGGTCAAGTAGTGTCCACACAATGATGCCATCTTGCACAATTTCATCCAGCCACGGTGCCCCAAAAAACGTTCCAAATAGAGTGCCCCAATTGAAGGCAACCACCGTGCCCCCACATCCAATAACCTCTGATCCCTCAGGTTAATAGCCAGAGTGTCAATCGTAATCATGACATTCGCAGTGGTCACAATAATATCAGCCATTTGTTTAAAGCGAAAAAACCCTCTTTGCTCTAATTGGCCCCCGATGAGATGAACATCCTGATACATTTGTTGACCACCAGAAATTTTGCCACCATCAACAGGATTTTTCCTTGGAAAACCTTTACCATTTTAGTACGACTGTCTATTTGCATTATATGGGGAAATCTTTATGCCATTCATCATTTTAAGGAGGTTTTTCATGTTGTATACTTCAGCCCTCACTGCCCAAGGTAACTTGTTGGCATCCTGCCTGGGTACCGCCGTACTAGTATAGGGGAAAAAAAGCAGGGTAAAAGTATTATTGTATACCATATACAGGTAAGGCAACCAGGTCTCCACATGAAAGAATATATACACCGTGTAACATAATTTATTTATTCATTGATGTTAATATTAGTTATACCTGGAATTGCTTCTTAATAATTGTAGTTGCACTATGTATTCCAGTCTACGTAATTTCTGGTGTTTTATGAATTTCTTTTTGGTTTACTGGTAGCATGAACTTATTATATTAAACGCCAGTAAGTAAGCATACATGAAATATTACCATAGTGTAGGACTGAGGAATTCAATCTTATCATGACAGACATTAAGTAAAACTTCTTAAAATATCTCCAAGTGTTTTATTGCTCGATGAACTTTAGAAGAGAAGTAATGGGGAAAGTAAATGTTGTACACCATATAAATCACGATAGTATTTTAAACGGAATGAGGTACTTTATCTTTCCAATGTGTTTGTATGCTAGATATTCTAACTATTCCTAATTAAAATGCATGTCCACCCAGTATGTGAATGAATACAAGATATAAAATAAACGGAACTCACTCCTTCAAACTCTACTGTAATGAATCGGTTGTCACGGACCTTGAAAAGTAATAAACATTTTCAGAGAAGTATCGGGTGGAATTTATCTTTGAAATATCTATCTGTGGATAAGAATTTCATGCAGGATCCTCTTCAGCTCAGTGTTGATACTGATAGGGGGGGAGCTGTGACCATTTCATTCTCTTTGATATAATGGAATAGCATAGATGTCACTATTTAAAAATAATTTAAAAGTTCTACCTTTAAATAAGGGTCCTATTACACGGCCCGACGTGGTTCATGTAAGCAAGTTCCGATCAACGAGACAGCTTGTTGATCGGCGCTCGTTTGCTCCTTTCACACGGAGCAATGATTGCTTATGTATAGGGTCGAGCGATCGTTATTCCATTTGCTCGTCACGATACATTTTTATCATGTCAGCAGCGCATCTCCCTGATTACACAGGGAGATGTGCTGCCGACAACAATGATTGTTAATGCTGCATAAAAGAGCAGATCAGCCGATGAACGAGCGTTTACTTGTTCATCGGCTGATCGTTGCCCTGATTACACAGGGCAGTGATCGGGAACGAACGTTCATATGAGCAGTACATTTCTGTGTAATATGTTTTCATTAACTTGCAATTTTAACTTCTTTTTGGTTAGTTTTTACTGTAAAGTGTAGAAAAAAATAATCAGTCGCCTCAAGGAATCATTAACATATAGCTGTTGATAGTTCTTAGAATGACTGACTCATTTCAATCGAATTCAGCCTAGCACATTGACATGTAAATATATAATTTTGAATAAGACTAGACCATTCAAGTTGTCGTCTTCATGAAGGCTAGAGCTACTAGGCAAATTTTGGTTGCCCAATAATGCAGTAAAATAGAAGGTGGTTGTCTATGAGTGAAAAAGTTACTTGATGTTACAACAACCGAAATTTTCTGTGGGGTCCTAGCCTAACCTCATAATTACATGTTATTCATGTATTCGTAAACAAGGTTTTATGAGGTATTGAGTAAATCCGATCCATAACCCATTTATAGCAGTATCCATAATAAGAATAACCGATTGATCAACAGCAACTTGCATGATTTCCATGTGGCAACAAAAAAAAATTCTTTCTTTGTACCAAATTGGGAAAAAGAAAAGAGTAGATTCAACAGTAAACAAGTTATTAAAGATACAAAGATGCTAAATTGCTAAAACACGCTGTGCGCCTCATTTATGTTTTTTTTTTGTTTTTGTTTTTTTTAGGCTCTATTCACATCTCGTTTTTTAGCCATATCGGAGTTATGCATCGGGAGTATTCCCCAAAGTATGCCTCTGATGTATGTCTCCAATGTATGCCACAGTATGGCATATGTCGGTCATTAACTTCCATTGTAAAAAAAAACCATATATTGTGTGGTATGCAGGTGTCCACCTGCATAGACAAGTGTGGTAAACCATGCTTTTCTATTCCATTATAAAACCGATTTTGTTTGAAAAATGCTTTATTGACAATAAATCGTCATCATACAAACATTACTGCAACGCAGCGCAGGCCATGAAGCCATAAATAATAAATGAATAGCAGTCGCCAAACATAGCATGACAGTATGACACACAGTACAGGCTAACCTATACTATACATCACACCACACGCTACACTAACATTCTTGCATTCACTAAAATCAAACAACAAAGCATTACAGACAAGTGATGGGATGAGGGAGTGGGAAGGAGGGGGTAGGGGAACCACAGGCCCGAAGCTTTATTGAGAGACAACACACAAGAAGGGAGAGTGGGGGAAAAGGGGAGTATCAGTCCTCTTCCTCATCGACGTCCGTGCTGTCCCAGGTGGAATAGTCTCACATACAAAAGCAATCCGCAGCAGAGTGGGGATGTCTGTTATACCCTTCCCACCTTTGCGGGGCTCCTTGTACATAACAGTCCGCTTTACTCTGTCCATTTTCGAACTTCAGATAAAGCGAAACACAGTCCTGGTAATGGCCCTCGAGACAGTGGCAAGAGGGGGCTATGCCTGCACAGTGTATTGTAGCACAGGCAAGACTTTGTTAAGCAGGACCAGTGCTTTACCCTCAATAGTGAGTTGTCTGAGGCTCCACAGTCCGGTTCTATTTTTTATTTTGGCCAAGCGTTCTTCCCTCTACTTTAGGGCTGCACATTCCTTCTCAAACCAGACTCCCAGAATTTTGATGAAGTCCGGCTTGATGCTAAATGGGAAGGAGTCAGAAAAAGACCGGTACCAGTTCCCGAAGAGCATAGCTTCTGACTTCCCGCAGTTGACTTTTGCCCCTAAAGAGTGTCCGAACTCCTCGCAGGTCTGGACGAGTACAGTCACCGAGCGCTGGTCAGCGCAGAAGACTGTCACATCATCCAGGTACAGCGAGCACTTGACCTCGAAGTGTCCTGGACCTGGTGCGGTGATCCCTCTGATCTCTCCATTCTGCCGGATAACCTCTGTGAAGAGCTCTATAACACAAACAAAAAGGAGGTGAAAGAGGACAGCCTTTTCTAAACCCCGACAGAACAGGAAAGCTGTCAGTCTTCCAGCCGTTCACAAACACTGTGATGTAAAATGGACACCAGTTTTTCAGGTCACATCTCTCACCCTTCTGCTTATACAAGATCGTGATCATGCCTTCTCCCAATGACGGCAGCATTCTTCCCTCCACCACCATCTCCCCATAGAGCTCCAGCAGGTCCGGACAGATCAGGTCCCCCTGCGCTACTTAGAGCTCTGCTGGGAGACCGTCACTGCCTGGGGTCCTGCCGGGTCTGAAGGATTTAGCGGCAGAGAGCAGCTCCTCCTCCGTCAGAGGAACATCCATAGCCTCAGTACCTGCAGGATCAAGATAGTTAATGATATCCGACAGGAATTTATCGGCGGCTTCGGGGTCAGTGGTCTTCGGGAGTAGAGGCTTTGGTAGTAGTCTATGATGACTCCCATCACCTCGTTCTTCCCAGAATGCATGTTTCCGTTCTCATCTTGGAGTTCCTTCAGGGGCATGTGGCCGGCGTGCAGTTTCCTGAAAAAGAACGAGTTACATTTCTCACCCTTCTCTGGGTTCTCCACCTTGGAACGAAAGACAATTCGCTTGGATTCCTCCTCAAAGTGCCTTTTCAGGCCCTTTTTGGATTCCTCCAGAAGTCTCTCTTCCTCTCACGCCAGTTGATTACTTTTTGCCTGAAAGAAACAACGAAATTCAACGTTAACATATTCCCACCAGTCACAGGTTTGTCAAAGAAAACGTTATCATTCCACCAACCAATATAGGTGTCCCTGAGTTCCACCAGTTCTTCCTCTCTTTCCAGCAAGGCGCAATTCAGCTTCCGAGAGCCAGTGCCAGGAGGAAAACCGTGGCCGATGGCACCTTAGAAGAGAATAGCCCTGTGGTAAGAGAAGAAGCGGGGGGGCCATAGAGTGCCCATGCTGCTTGACTGCCCGGGAGGTGAACACAAAGTCGATCCTAGAATGAAGTGAGCCATCGGGCTGGCTCCATGAATAGTTCACAGAGCCGTTCCCCCATGGAGCCCACAACGTCCTGCAAGGATGCTTCGGTCACCATCTCGATAAGCAGTTTGGAACTGATATCTAGCTTGCTTGACGTGCCGGAACTTCGTCCATCCTTTTTGATGGGGCAGTTGAGGACCCGGCCATCACCACTGCCCTAGTGGCGAGCTGGGTCCGCAGGGTCTGGAATAGATCCAGGCGCTCAGCCTCCATAGGGGGAGCGTACACATTGGTGAACCCAATCGGCTCTCCTGCCCAGGAACCGTCTATGACCAACAAGCGGCCGCAGATGAGCTCCTGGACAGAGTCAACCGTGAACACGCTTCCCCCTAATCAGGATGGCAACCCATGCAGACTTAGTCACCCCCACCTGACCAATAGGACGGGCCATGGGTCCACTGCCTGGCCAGATGGTTGCATGACCTGGAAGAGGAGAGAGAACATTCCTGCAGCATAAAAAAATCACTTGACTGTTTGGAAAGAAAAGTTAGCACCATCTGACATCTAGTCCTATCTCGAACACTCCTCACATTGAGGCTAAAGATTTTAAGTTTAGCAGCCATGAGGGAGAATAAAGAAGATTAGTGCAAACGATACACCTAAGTTACCAATCCTGTTGGGCGGGTCCTCCTCTCTAGAGCCTTGTGGGTCCGGAAGATCCTGCAGGCTCTCTGCCTAAAATTGTTCCAGGAGTGAAGTCCCCTGGATGTCTGTCGTGAAGTCGATGACCTCAGGTTCAGACAAAAGTTCCTTCACCATCTGCTACATTTCCTTCTGCTGTGCAAGGGGATCTTTGCAGATTTCCACAACCTTTCTCTTTGAGGAGTCAGCAGCTGGGCTGTCCCTCACCTTTCTCTTCCTCTGGAAGATACCTGAGGAGACAAGAGGGGGAAAATCCTCCAAGGAAAGTACTCCAGCAGCTGGAGGGGAAGATGTTAGTGCTGCTGGAGCTGGGGACAAGGGAGGCTGGGTTGGGAGGGGTGCAGGACCACTGAGGTGGGTGGGTAGGAGAAGGTGAGAGCCTCAGTGGGGGTGACTGGTTGTGGAGGTGGGGCGGGGATGGCAGGGCGAGAGAGGGGGGAGGGACTGTCGTGTTCTTACCATCCTCCTTCTTCCCAGTCTTCTGCGCTACTGGAGCTTTGACTGCGGTGTGTTTTCCTCCGGCCGGATCTTTCACTGCTACAGTTGACGAGGATCGCTCCCTCTTCGGGCAGTCCTTGTAGGGGTGGGCTGCTTGTCCGCAGATGTTGCACATGGTCCGTTTCAGGCAGTCTTTGGTCTCGTGTCCTGTTATCCGGCAGTTCTTGCAGGCATCCTCCTTGCAGTCCTTTATCGAGTGACCCTTCTTGCTGCATCTCCTGCAGATCTGCGGCATGTCTGGGTAGTAGATGAGGCCGTAGGAGTTGCCCAACGAGAATGACTGGGGCAGGTGCTGGAGGCCATCTTCTGAGCTTGAATCCTTGTTCAGTCGGACGATTACCCACCACTTGCCAGTCTAGAAGCAGAGTCCGTTCAGAATGCGGGTGGGTTCCCTCACCACTGTGTAGGACTGTCTTAGGAGCGTGGCGATGTCTTTGCCGGGGGTGTGTGGGTTCTGCATTGAAACAGTCACCCGCCTTTCCTCTCTTTGGACAGGGAAGTTGCCCACAAAGCGAGAGAGAGGGGATTCGGGCCTCACCGCTTTCATCGTCTTCTAGTACCTTCTGCAGATGTTGATTGATGCGAAGGTCACAAAGAAGATCCCTGTCATGAAGGATTGAATGCTCATGGTCTCTGGCACTCTCCCATCCACCTCTTTCAGCTTCAGGGCCACCTTCTGCTTCATCCAGGGCTCCAGGGTTGGGGCAGCCTGGTTCAGGTTCCTGGTGGTCTGTTGGCCTGAGGAGGAGGCTTCAGGAGGAATTGTCCTGCCCTCAGTCTGCTGGCCTGGTCCATCAGCCGCCTTCTTCTGGGTGGCAGGGTTGCTGGTTGAGGCCATAGCTTCTTTAAGCAGGTTCCTGTCGCTTGGGGTTCCTGTTGCTAGCTCTATTCCAGAAGGGGGCAGAGCTATGCAAATCTTCTCCTTGCTGGCCGAGGTTCTACCACGAAATTTCTTCCGCAGCGGTTCCTCGTCGGGCTCTTCTTCTGCGGCCGAGCTTCTTCGAAGATCCTCTTCAGCAGCGGCTCTTCTCCGAAGGTCTCTGTCGCAGTTCTCCTTCCCGGCAGCGATCTCTCAGAGATTCTTTCCTGATGGTGATTCTCCCTTCTGGATCGTCGTCTCCACAGTTCGTCGCCGGCTTCGTCTGGAATGCTCTTTGATCGCTAAGCTAAAACCGGTATGCCCAACGAATGTCAAAACGACACTATGGGCACGTTAAATTATAGGTCAGGGAATACTCCTGGCATTTATCTCTGAGGTGCCTGAAAAACCAGATGTGAATTAAGCTTCAGACACTTTTTGCACCGCGCTCAACAAAGTGGATGGCTTAGAAGCATAGTCAATTGGAAGTGGGCGTGGATTAAAATGTGTAGAAATTTTGGCGCAAAATTAGGCCACGCAAGATGTGGTATAAAGAAGGGAGAGGCTCTAGGATGCCCAATCAGATGCGACAAATTTATCCTACACCATGCACCACTAATAAATTTGGCACATCTTCTGACTGCCTGGTCTAGGTTTTACGTTGTCTAAAACTTCAAATAAAATCTGCCCTATTGTGTTTTGAATTATTTTATTTATTCATTGAACAACAGAAATACCACATGATATGGGTAAAATCAATGAATTATTGATAGATCTTTTAACTTGATGTTTGGTTCCCTGGTTACAAGGAGATGGTTCCATCACTTCTAATACAAGTGTTACTATAGGTACTTAATTTCTGTTGGTGGAGATTGGTATGGTAATCTCTAAACAGGGAGGTGTGCTGCCGACATGATCGAAATATATGGGGAGTAACAAGCGCACGTCCCCATACAAAGCCCCTTGTGAAAAGCGCAAACGAGCGCCGATCAACTATCTGTCTTCTTGATTGGCGCTCGTTTACATGGCCCTCGTCGAGCCGTGTAAGAGGATCTTAAGGCTGATGAAGCTGATCTAAAAGTAGAGCACTGCTGTTAATATTGTTACCTAATAATCAATCTTATAACCAAGGGATACCCTAAGGGTCGGGCTCTTTATGCAAGAAATTCATACTGTTGAAAAATTCGGGACGATAATGTCTTCTGACAGGATGTTTCCGTCTTACTTCTCCCAGTCTGTATATGTCTTGTGCCCAGGTTAAGAGAGTTTGATTTTCCCCTCACTGCTGTGTAAGCCATTGGCAATTGCTTTTAGCCCATTTTTTACTTTAGCAAAATATCACTGTCTATAATACAAATTTTATTGCGTTGTTTTTTTCCCCCAAAAAAATGTCATGACATTAAGAAACACATCGCTAGAGATCTGTCAGATGAGAAACCCTGAATTTTATAACTCTAGCTGATTTCAATGGGGAGGTTATTATTCTGATTATTCTTAAAGGGTAACTAAACGTTCAACAAACTTCTGACGTCATGGTGACATGTCAGAAGTTTTGATTGGTGGGGGTCCGAACACTGAGACCCCCACCAATCGCTAAAACGATGCGGGAGAAGTGCTCGTGTGAGCGCTCAGCCGCATCGTTTCTGTTCGGCTTTTGACGCAAATCAATGTCTCGGAGTACGGGCTCAATAGAAAGTCTATAAGCCTGTACTCCGCTACATCGGCTTTCCGGAAAAAGCCAAACAGAAACGAAGCGGCTGAGCGCTCACACGAGGACTCTGCCGCTTAGTTTTAGCGATTGGTGGGGGTCTCAGTACTCGACCCCCACAATCAAAACTTCTAACATTTCACTATGACATGTCAGAGGTTTGTTGAACGTTTAGTTATCATTTAACATGGGTTGGTTTGCCTGCTGCCTGTGTGACTATTCTAGCGTTTTGTTATAAAACCATTTTAACTACTGAGTTTCCTTCATATTGCACAATCTTTCCCACAATGCAGTGAAAATTTTGTTCCAAGGGTAGGCAAAATTTGAATAGTTCTTTAAATATAGGATTAAGGTTGGGTTGCCTGGGAATAAATTATCAGGTTAGGGGAAAGAAAACCATTTATCCATCAACAGGACAATATGTAGATACATCGGTGTGGTCCTCTAAATAATGTCTGGTTTTTAAGATTTATAATAATGGATGAATACAATGAATGAGGATTCTCAAAAGACAAATTGAGTGCCTGTAGCAAACTTGACCCACAGAGTTTATTACACAGGAAAAGACACAATTAATCTAAATAAGGGGTATTAAAAAGAAATATATTGCAACCTAACTCTAACTGAATATACCATGTTAACATCACATTCTTCGTATGGATTGAATTTTGGGTCTTGTGAAATGTGAGGTATTAAAGGCATCGGAGAAGAATTTAAGATACAACAGTCATACTATTGAGATGTATAACATATATCCGTCATTAACATTATACAGTTGGACTTTTTTTGGCCTTCTTCAGATGAATTCGGAAATATACTGTGCAAAGGTGTACCTACAGTATATGTTTGAATCCATCTGGCTTTGACTTCTACCGTGTTTCCCCGATAGTAAGACACCCCCGATTGTAAGACGTATCGGGGGTTTCAGGGGGGTCGGCTAATATAAGCCGTACCCCGAAAGTAAGACATATGTCTTACTTTCGGGGAAACACGGGGTATTGCCGCCTCCTGCCCACTTCCGCGCCGCCCCCCTCTCCATACGTCACCCCCAGCACTTGTCAATGCCGCCTCCTCCTTAAAACCCGAGCCATAGACTTTTTACGGCTCGGGTTTTAACTTGCTGCCCGCGCGATCGGGCAGCTGAATGTCGGGTCTCCGGCTGTCAGTGACTGCCGGGGACCCTGAGGAGAGGATAGGAGCAGCTTTAGCTGCTTCTGTCTTCTCCGATGTGTTTTTACACAGCGTTCAATGAACGCTGTGTATAGGAATAGAGACAGCAGCAGCGGCGCTGTCTCTATTCCTCCCGGTGATCATGTGACAGGTCACATGATCGCCGGGTCCCGTTAGTGACAGACTGCTGCTGGGTCTAACAAGACCCAGCACAGCCCTATTAGTGACAATCGTCACTATGAGAGGGCTGATTTCCCCTGTAACTGGGGCTGCTGTGCAGCTCCAGTTACAGGGGAAAAGATGGTGTAAAAGAAAGAAAAAAATATATATAAAGTTCCCCAAAGGTCTTTTTTGACCTTTGAGGGACAGACCATAGTAATAAAAAAATAATAAATAATAAAGTAAAGTGCAAAAAATTCGACAATTTTTTTCTAATATAAGACATACCCCGAAAGTAAGACATAGTGGGGCTTTTGGGGATAAAAAGAAAGTAAGACACTGTCTTACTTTCGGGGAAACACGGTAGTATAAGAAAGAAAAACAAAAAGTTACAGCAAAGTATACATTTTGTTGTAGCCTTAAATAGCATAACCTCTTATACTTTCTTCGATCGCCTTAGAAAACGGCATTGAGACACAAATACTAGTGTTTCTGAGACTTTTCTAGCTTTATTGGAAATTGTCGACTTGCACACAACTTTTTTTGTTTACCCTGTCACTGTCATCTACAACATTTGCAGTTGAAGCTGTGCTACAAAAAGTCCTTTCGGCAAAAATTTGTCTTTAGTCTGTGTGGCTAGGCCTCTATCAGCCTTGAGCATAAGGAATTTTTCCTTATTTTCCACTAGGCAAAATTGTTAGATCAGTCAAATTGCGTGAGATTTTAGGTCCAGCCATTAATTATTTTTTATTTTAAAACTACAGCATATCCGACCCAGAACATGCAGGAAAATCTGACCGAATATTCGCACCAAATGGTGCCTTAATTTGGTGCGTATATTTGGCCGCATGGACCACTGCAGAAAATGCCTATACTCACTACTTTTAGCAGTGCCATAGCAATGCGTCCCTGCTCTTCTGGCTTCTCTGTGTCCAGGCTGTGATGTTTCATCACGTGACCAAAGGAGTCTGTGATTGGCAGCTGGCCGTCTGGAGTAGTCAGAGCAGCCAAAAGAGCAGGGATGCTTTGTAATGGCAGTGAGACAATAGGTGAGTAAAGGTTTTATTTTATTATATTTTTACCTGTAGAATTTTCTGCGAATATGCAGCGTAATTGCAGCACACTTCGCAAACAATGCCATTTTTTTCGGAATTTGACTTCCCCAATGAACTCCGTGGGGAAATTCTGCAACGAACGTATCCACAGCATGTTTTGTATTCCATACCGCAGGTCAATCTATGAATGTTTTGATTTTTTTTCTGCAGTGTGTGGATGAGATTTGTTAAAATTTCATCTACTTTGCTGCTACTGTAGTACGCCGCAGGTTTTCCGCCCTGCAAATCCGTAGCATATACGATACATGTGAACATACCCGAACCCTTATAAGATTTTGTTTTGTCCACCATTAAAGTGCAGGTGTTTTGCCTGCTATTTTCTTACATTAACCCAGCTGAAGTAAAACGCCACATAGAACGCCAGTACTAGACTGCACCATTTTTCTGGGAAAACACAAACCTTAATTGTTTTTGGTATGTTAATGACTCCATTAATTGGGGTTAAAGCAACAACACTTCACCTCTGGAGACCTAAATTAAATAGAAAGTAATGCAATGTGTTAGATTCTCCTTAATATGGTCCCTAGTGGATATTTATCTTTCTTCCAATCCAATGTAGCACTGATGATAATAATAGGACTCTAGAGACGCAGAGAACTATAACTACCGGGGCTGTTTTGCCTCAAAATCAAGATGCTTTAAGGTAACACAAATACATTACTACAGATTCAGCACTCTGAACAATTATGGCTAAATACCACTTCTGTAACCTTGTCATGGGAATCTGCAATTTAAGATCATGTTGTATACTGGATTATGAATGTGATTCATATTTCCCATACATGTAGATGAGCTTTATAAAAAGGCTCGGCTTCTGTTTGAGGCAGCGGAATTTGGCTATAGTTAAATGTATTCTTACATTGTACAATTATTTTGATTTAATCACACTCAAATGAACTATTATTTCCACATGGCTAATGAAATTCTATAATTTTATATCCCCTTTTTAATGCTGTGTCATTTGTGACATATATATATATATATATATATATATGACAATATTTTAAAAAATACGAGGCAGCACTTCCTTTTCAGTGAAAATTAGATCAATTTATTCATCAGAACACGCGACATTTCAGCCCTACCCAATTTGGCCTTTCTCAAGCAAGGGCTGAAACGTTGCATGTGGTGGTGAAGAATAAATTTATCTAATTTTCACTAAAAAGGAAGTGCTGCCTCGTATTTTCGAATATGGCTGTGCATCTTGGGACACTGGTCACGTGTCTAAACGAGGATTTCTTTTGCACCCTCACGTTATTTGTGGTGATTAAAGTGATCCTATATGCTGCCCTGCATTTTGGAGTTATATATATATATCATTTTTTTTAGTAGTGGCCATAGCTTCTTTTTTTTTTTTCTGGCACAGAGCTCCAAATTCCATTTACTGTCAGTCTAAAGCTTAGGGCCTATTATTTTATCATTGAGTTCAATGTATATGTTGTATGCTGTAAACTACAAAAACCCTCTTAGTGGTGGCTGCAAACATGCAGCAATTTATCATATAACTGTCTGGGGAGGCTCTGGAGCTCTACATGAAAGAATGTATTTCTGTCCAATATAAAAATATATTTTAAGAAATTAGTCGGCACAGAATTTTGGACCTATTTTAAAAATCAAAATAGTCTGATTACTCCCGTCCCTCAGTTCCAGCGTTGTGACTCTGCTTGCAGCTACTGGCGCTCTGATTCAGCTGCGGGCAGTGTCTACATGGCAACCAGCCGGCTCTGATGATGTCACAGAGCCGCATTGCTTAAAATGAGGATCCGGCTGCTGGAGGTTGCCTGAGACTTAAGGTACATTCCATCTGAGCAGCTTTGTTTGCGTTTTATATCTGACCTTGATCTTGACCCATGACTTGTTATTGGATTGTTCTCTTGTCTCCAATTCTGATCGCTCTTCCAGTGCTGACCCCTGGCTTTATTCTTGACTTTGCATCTGCCACCTGTCAAGATGTTCCTAGCAGTGTGCCTGCTGCCAATTAGTAACTACTCCAAGGACTGCGACTAGGGAATCCGACTGGGAAAATCCATACCTCCTTGCGAAAGTTAAGGGTAAAGAACGGAGAGATTCCTTAGACCTTAGCCAGTGCCAAACAGATTGCGACTCAAGAATCCACTTTCCAGTGAGAATTGTAACAGGTATTTAAGGATGAACATTTACTTTAAAGTAAATTGAGACTACCAGTTGGTGGTATAATATTCATGACCGGCTTATAACTGTTCTGCCCTCGCTTAATCCTCTGATCAGAGCCAAATCATGATATAACTGGGGTCAAATCTTGTCTTAAATGTTCTTTCCATTCATCAATATAGTTGATCAGTGCTTGGAAAGTGCATTTTAATAATGCATAGGAAGTGAAAGCACGTCTGGGGCTTAGATGTTTTTGCCATAATTAGGCTGAGTTCACAAGGGGTGGATACGCTGTTTAATAGCACGCAGCGTATCCACCCTAGGCGACGCAGGGAATTTCCGGGCGAAAAAGCGCACCAAACTGTGGTGCAGTTTTCCGCTGTGGAAAACTGCAGCACTTACCAGCCTGCTAGCAGGCCGGCCCCCTGGGATGACTTTTCATCCCAGGTGACCACTGCAGCCTGTGATTGGCTGCAGCGGTGGTCACATAGGATGAAGCGTCATCCCAGGAGATTGGCCCTCTGTCATACAGACCGGCCTCCTGGGATGATGTTTCATCCCATGTGTGACCATGGAGAAGCCCTTTAAGCACACCATACACTCTGATAGTCTTTCACTCTGGGCTTTTTAAGTTTGGTCATGGATGCTGCGTTGAATGTTTTTGGGTCCCCAGATATGACCAAGCCTAAAAATGCTTTTTTTTTTAAATTTTTTATCTAGCTTTATTCATTAATATAAAGTAAAGATTATGCAACAGAAGAGATGATGCGCTCTATATCATTCTGTTGTAGGGCAACCACTTAGAGGTCCCAAGATTAAATATATAAGTTGCATGGATACAGCCGGTTAAAAAGCTTGAGACTTATATAAACTTCACAAAGAAACGAATGCCAAAGTTTGAGTTTGCAGCACAGTAAATAAGAATTTAGCTGGATCTATCTCAAGATCTGATCAGAAAACCCACATAGCAAACATCAGGAATCCAATAAGGGCATAATTTCCCCTCTGTAATCAATTTAAGGTATTCAGTTCCTAGTATCTCTGCGCCACTATCTTGTTTTCCTGTGCATTTTACACACCCATCGGAAATATTGAAAGATATGGAATTCTTTAGAAATTGACAGCAGATATAAATCGCATTGCCCACAGTTTGCTCTTTCTGTACTTGAGGTATGTAATCAACAATCCCTGAGACTGAGGCATGTTTTTAACATTCGTGTGTGTGTGTATGTATATGTATGTGTGTATATATATATATATATATATATATATATATAAAATATTTCATTTATTCAGAACTAATAGAAACTTTGTAATTGCTTTTTTCGTAACCACAATATCCCACCAGGCTTGCAGTATGGGCCAGGGCTGCTGTGGGCAGATCATATTCAGAATCAATAGATCTCTAAACCTTTTCTGCCCACAATATTCTTGATCAGTTTGTACCTGTTTCCAAGAAGAGGGTTCCGGCCACCGGTCCCTAATGGAATCTAATAAGGCCGCCACTTAATACTGTTAAATGTTGGGTACCACCATACCCCCTCTACCTATTGTTGTTTTGCACTCTAAGTTTTTTTTAAATGCCCAAATGAGTTTTAATAATAAAGCTTGTATGGCTTGAATAATATAAATCAGGGTTTTAACCGCTTTTGTGCGTAAAACATAAAGCACATTTGGCAGAATATTTTAACAGTAGTAATTCTTGCCACCCATGAAAGTTTATTTCCATAGTAGCTAATTTTTAATCCGCTTTTTGAGCTGACCCCAATTCACCTGGTTTAATTTGTCTTTAGACGGGGCAATAAAAATCACCAAGTATGAAAATCCAGTTTCTTACCATATATAACTAAACGTGTCTTTTAGCACCCTGTCTCTTCCCTCTTCCCTATGTTGGGTAAGATTTGATATTTCGAGATTTTTAATTTATATGAAGAGACCTCAGAAAACAGACCTATCGCCTTTTTTAAGCCCTCCAATGATGATCTAGGTTCTATACATGACACCAGTATGTCGTCTGCATATAAAGTTATAGTGTGTTTTATATTCCCCACCATAAATCCCCAAATGTTTTGGGATTGTTTGTTAGATTGGGCTAGGGGTTCAATTAACATATTAAATGTCATTGAAAATGTCAAAGTTATCTGACATGTGAACTGACCCTGGATGTAGGGCCAGTATATAAAGCCATCATAGCATGCAGTATGTGCCCAGCAAAGCCCTATTTAGCCAATCAGTCTCATGTACCCCCAATGTATCCTGTCGAATGATTTTTCAGCATCTAAAGGGAGGTGCACACTGAGGGCACATGAGATGTTGGCCGCTTGAACCAAATCTATAATACGACGGGTAGCATCCCTGGTCTGACCATTTGGCACAAAGACAACGTAATCACTAGTAATCAAACCCCCTATTATTTTCTTTAATCTGGTGGAAGATTTTTAAATCACGGTTTATTAAAGAAATAGGCCTATAATTAGATGGGCTTACTGAATCTTTGCTTTCTTTCGGCATAGTTTTAATTACAGATTCTAACATTTCTTTAGGAAATGTACAACCTCTGAGGATTCCATTAAATAGTCTTCCCACGAATAGAACAAGAATCTTTTATATTGAAAATAATAATAATTTAATAACACTGTCAGGGCCGAGCGCTTTTCCAATTTTAAATCTATTGATGGCTTCTATAATATCCCTGATTGAAAATGATGCATTCAGAACCCCCCAGCTGGTTGTCGGACAGTGTGGGTAGGTAAAATGAGTCCAGAAATGCTTTTATTTTCTCTTCCTTGGGGCTAGATTCTACTTGGAAGTTATATAACTTTTGGGAATACTGGGCAAAAGTCTTTACAATTTTTGTAAATTATACGTTTTATTTATCTTGGTTTTCAAACCTTACGCGTTCGATTTTACTTCAGGCTTCTTAATCCTGTTTGATCATTTTGCATCATCAATAGTCTGCAATCTGTGGCTCACTAGGTGTTGCTATAATGATCACTTTGCCACTGGGGGTGGCCTCTTTTATTGGATCAATTTGGATTTATCAATCATGATTGCCATATTGGCAGTCCAGGCCATACACATTTTCTTATGTTTGGTTCGCGATGCAATGGTAATATTTTAATAGCGCTTCTCAAATTCAGAAGAAGGAAAAAAGTGTTTTTGGAAATTACCTGATTACTTATTTACCCTCAAGATAAACTTTAATCATCTTAAAAACATAAATAAAAATAAATAATGGAAAAGACTATATAAATGAAGTTGGCATATTATCAGAAAATGGTTTATATGAGTCTAGGCATCCCCTGACATGGAGCGGAGTGGATGGAGTAGATTAGCAAAGTTGTGCAAAATAAGATCATTGTAGTCCGTGTCGGATGTTAGGTTAATACTTAGTAGTGGTACAACTGACCATTGGTTTCAGGATATCTTGACGTTATGGGCTATTTAAACTGAGCTGCAATGTCCCATGGTTGTGGAAGAAGTATTGCATCACACCCATATGCAGATTATGTTCCATTATTGTGTCAAAAATGTCTCCATGTAGGTATTGTTGTTGGCCGGACATCTTGAAACAAATAAGTTATCCATCAGCGGCAACATACTTATCCTCCACCAACAATACTTCAGGCATAGTGACTAATGTTGCAGATTTTTCAGTCTTTTAACATTGTTTGTTCACACTCTGCATTTATCAACTTGTATATCGGCCTAGTTCAAACTTTGCATTGATGCTGTTTTAGGAAGTTTTTGTATAGCCAAGACTGCGATAGAGTCTAAGCAAGAGTATAAAGATGCCAATACAACTTTTCCTCTCATGAGGATCCACTCTGACTTTTAGTGAAAGAAAAATTAAAATATATAAAAAAAAGCTGCACCCATAGTGCAAAGTGTGACCTGTGCCTAAGAGGATCTAGTCTGATAGCCGGAACACCTGTGTATACTGTATTTAGCGATGACCAAATCACTGCTGGTGATGGAAGGGTGTTCTGTCTGAGAGTCCGCTCCCACTTATGCCTTTCTCCAAACTCGAGGAATGTTAATGAATCATAAAGCAGAGTGTTAATGACCAGCCCTCACTCTGGTTTTAAGCACTGTGGCTGAGTATAAATCTCCGCTTCAGACCGAGCTGGGAAGGGGGGCTAAGAGGGGGTAAGAATCACAGTGAGGACATGTCCAGGTTAAAGGCAATGAAGACATGTGGAATCGTTTTTGTATTATTTGGAACATACAGATCTAAATTAATAACAGTCCTTACAAGACCCTCGGGGTTTGTGAAAAAGAATTTTGATCTCCTAAGGAAAGGCTCACCATTGCTCACAGAGGGGGGGCTGCACTTGACTTTTGACCTCCTTTCAAAGGCACCTGCGTGAGCTTTTAAAATCCACTACCACCAATTATCCACTTTCAACCTAAAGTGTTTAAACTTAGGACCACATTAACTGAGCTTAGCACATAGCCTTGTCAGCGGAGACTTCCTGATGTGAGGAGATGTCTTGACATGGTTAAAAGGCAGTTTAGGGATGGGGCACACGATTAATCAGCTTCGTCTACTGACAGCTTCAAACAAAGAAGCTTTTCAGCCACCTGGTTTCCGTCTCTCACACCTGCATTAAGATTGTGGGACATTGCTTTGTTCTGCTGGCTTGATCCTATTATTTGCAGGTACATGTCCGAAGACGCACCATATTACTTAATGTACTTTAGAATGGAAGAAATTGGAAAGGATAGGGCGTTTGCCTGTGCAAGAGCAGGCTGTGACATTTGGCTTCAAGTATAGGTTCACTTCTGATGATTTCAGAGTATATTACTGCCTCGCTTAAACAACAATACTCTTATATACTGTTATTATCATTATCACTTGTCTTAGCTGTCAGGCCAATTTAATAATACAATGCAGTTCTCCACTGTTTCCTTACTGCCTGTCAGTTGGCTATGGTCTTTTTTTTTTTTTTTTACACAACAGTCTGTATGCATTTGAAGCTGTGAAAGGGATTCATTCTGCAGCAAGTCCTGGAAGATTGCATGCAGCAAATAAAACTATTCCCTAGTTCAGGGCTCCAAAAGCTTTTTTTCTACTGGGGCCTCACTAGCCAGAATATGACACCTGGGCCTCAACAGTTATTGAAGTCCATACCAAGATCACAAAATAAGCAATTTAGCTGATCATTTTTTTTGCCCCTTAGTAAAAGGCTAGGGCAACGCAGCAACTTTGGCCACAACGTAGGTCGCATGACCAAAGATTGCTGTGTTATCGCAGTGTCCGCCTGCTATATCGCAGTAATGAAAGTGAATGTGGCCATGTTTCAACACAAGAGAATCGCAAGAAATCCAAACTTTTATTACCGCATGCAGCCAGCGTGGCACTGCAATAAAACCGCGACCTTTGGCTGTGCGATCTGTGTCGCGGCAGTTTAGCACTAGCCTAACTCTTAAATAGGCAAACATTTCTAAATGATGCTGCTAAATCATAGATTGCTGCAGCCAGAGAGAGGAGTGTCTAGCAGGAGCAATCGGCATATGATCATTGCTGTTATAACGCCATGGTCCCACCTTAACTATAAGGCCTGACAAAGAGTTTGAGAAGCACTTCCCTCGAGCAACACCAATGGATGTTTTTTACTTTGTTTGGGTTACAGCATAGAGTTTTGCCTTTTTTTTTTTTGTTTTGTTTTCTTTTATTTGTACAGGCAACTATTCTGTGAGCTAAGCCTTCCTTCACATCTGCGTTGGGGTCCTGTTCTGACGTTCCGTCGGAGGTTTCTGTTCCCATCACCGTTGATTTCAATGGTGACGGAGCCGGTGCCCGTGGTTTCCATTTGTGTCTGTTGTGCACCGGACCCGTCGTTTTTCAGAAGCAATAGCGTAATCGACTCTGGTTTCTGACGGTGTCAGTTTGTGTCTGCTCAGGGTCGCGTTCTGACGGAAACCTCCAACGGAACGTCAGAACGGGACCCCAACAGAGATGTGAACGAAGCCTAAACTGGTTTTAAAGATGTGGCTGATAGTTTGGTAATTCAATAACAAAACAATGTTCATTTATTAGTGATGCTGCTAAATCATTGGGTGCTTTTATTAGACACACTACTGGCTTTCTCTTAATTGTTTAGTGGTGTTCTCCGTCACCTGCTATTTACTGGATTTTCTAAACCAAGATATTTGCACTCGATAAAAACCTTTATTTTAAGAACTGACATTTTAGCATGGCTATATAGAGAAATCAGAAGGTGGAATTGAATAGGCAACAGGGCTCTACCAAATGCTGTATGTACATCAACCTTTCCGGCAGTAGTCAAAAGGGGAAAAGAGTTTGAAAACATACTCCATATACCACTAATTCTCTCTTAGTGTCCATGCACAAGGCATTACAACCACAGATGTACTAGTCCTTCTCAATGAATTAGAATATCATCAAAAAGTTAATTTATTTCAGTTCTTCAATTCAAAAAGTGAAACTCATATATTATATCGATTTATTACACACAGAGTAAACTATTTCCAGCATTTTTTTCTTTTAATATTGATGATTATGGCTAACAGTTAATGAAAACCCAAAATAGTGTCTCCGAAAATTTGAATATTCAATAAGCCCAATTTCAAAAATTATATTTAATACCGGAATGAAGGCCTACTGAAAGGTATGTCAAGTATATGCACTCAATACTTGGTCGGGGCTCCTTTTGCATGAATTACTGCATCAATGTGGCATGGCATGGAGGTGATCAGCCTGTGGCTCTGCTGAGGTGTTGATGCGGCGTGGCATGGAGGTGATCAGTCTGTGGCTCTGCTGAGGGGTTATCAATGCGGCGTGGCAGGGAGGTGATCAGCCTGTGGCTCTGCTGAGGTGTTATGGAAGCCCAGGTTGCTTTAATAGCGGCCTTCAGCTCATCTGCATTGTTGGGTCTGGTGTCCCATCTTCCTCTTGACCATACCCCATAGATTCTCTATGGGGTTTAGGTCAGGCGAGTTTGCTGGCCAATCAAGCACAGTGATAATGTGGTTATTACACCAGGTATTGGTACTTTTGGCAGTGTGGGCAGGTGCCAAGTCCTGCTGGAAAATGAAATCGGCATCTCCATAATGATCGTCAGCAGAGGGAAGCATTAAGTGCTCTAAAATTTCCTGGTAGACGGCTGCATTGACTCTGGACTTGATATAACACAGTGGCCAACACCAGCAGATGATATGGCTCCCCAAACCATCACTGACTGCGGAAACTTCACGCTGGACCGCAAGCAACTTGGATTGAGTGCCTCGCAACTCTTCCTCCAGACTCTGGGACCTTGATTTCCAAATGAAATGTAAAATTTACTTTCATCTGAAAACAGGACTTTGGATCAGTCCTTTTTCTCCTTAGCCCAGGTAAGATGCTTCTGACATTGTCTCTGGGTCATGAGTGCCTTGACCCAAGGAATGCGACAGTTGTAGCCCATGTCCTGGATACATCTGTGTGTGGTGGCTCTTGACGCACTGACTCCAGCCGCAGTCCACTCCTTGTGAATTTCCCCCAGATCCTTGAATGGCTTTTTCTTGACAAGCCTTTCGGAGCTGTGATTATACCTGTTGCTTGTGCAACCTTTCCTACCACACTTTTTCCTTCATCTCAACTTTCCACGAATATGCTTTGATACGGCACTCTGTGAACAGCCAGCTTCTTTAGCAATGTCCTTTTTTCCCTTTTTTAATTGAATTACCAAAATAAATTAACTTTTTTATGATATTCTAATTAATTGGGAAGGACTAGTATATGGTGTCCCTAAATATGGTGCCTCCATAGGGACACAATATTCTCCACTAGAATACTAGCAATGCTTTTGGAAAAGAATATCTCCATAATACAATGATGGAATTTGTGAGACTGTGTGCTTCCATAAAAATTGGAGGCAGATGGAGGTACAATTTGAGCCCATTGCAGGTCTATGGGTGCTGTATAATGGAATTTTTACAACATAATATAGCCATGTAAATGACCCCCTAATGCTACTGCTGATGTTGTATTGCTTAGTTTTGTTATGAATTTTTTTTATGTCTTTATCTGGGGATGCCAAATATTCTTTTCCAGATCCAAAAATATTAGAGTTCATATTGACACGATGTCCCACAAAAGCAATTCTCATAAAAATTGTTTTGCACGTTTGACAATTAAAAGTCTTCAAAAGAGAATCTGAAACCCCACTTAATTGAATTAATGCTGACAGTATTCATTACTTGATTTTGAAACGTTATTGTGATGAATAATTGCCTGCTGCAATAGTCGTTCAGAGATGTTTAATTCACATTTATGCTTTCTATACCTTCCTGAAACAAATGGCATCCATCAGAGCAATATGGGTCGATCCAGGGTAATGTTCAATATCTGCATATTGACTAATATGATTTTAATGAAAATCGGCTATGTATGGGAAAGCTTATAGCTGTGGCAGAGCCCTGTGGAAAAATTAAGCTGTCAATCATGTTCCTCACTGAGTCATTCTGAGATTTCCCAACCCAAAACATTCACAGAAACATTAGTAAATCTACTCCAAATCGAAACCTGAGCGATTAGACATGTAGATGCAGAAAAGCTGAAGATATTTCAAAATTACACAATATTTTTCCCTTTTTATTTGACATGAGACTAAGATAGCTGTCTAACTCGGGTATACTAAACTGTAAATAACTACTTTCTGCCTAAGGTCTCATAAACACAACCATATTACACATTTGTGTTGTATGGATCCATAATATGCTGTTCATAGCCTGCTATGAGCCCATACTGTCCCTTTGCATGCCTCTGATTTCATATGGAGGCACATGGAGGTTTTTTCTTACAAATGCCTTGAGGAATAATTTGCAGCATGTTCCATTGCATGCCGTATTACTGCGATATTTTCTTACGCAACGTGTTCATTTCAAAAGTATTTATTGTATGAAGACAAAGCAGAAAAACATGGTACGTACATCTAATAGCCTACAAAGATGGGCTTTTTAACAAGGTATAAAATAGCTACAATGTAATTCAAATATCCGTGCAATACGAAACAGGTCTGAAAAAAGTTGGGTTATATAGTTCATATTTAGGTGCGGGTAGGTTGGTCCTTAAGCAGCTTTTTAGTTGCTACCTTTGCTAGTAGAGGTAATAGAACCATCCCTACAATACTTCTGTAAAGGTAGCAAACTAACCCATAGACTGAAAAATGTCGGACAAAAGCTATTTCTCCCGACTCTACCACGGTTTAGCGAACGTGTTTATTTTAATTAGGAGAGGGAAATAAGTCACCACCAGACATCACTGGCAGCTGCATATCTCCCATGGGAACAGCACGATGGCTCAGTGGTACGCATTATTGCTTTGCAGTGCTGGTGTCCTGGACTCAAATCCAACCAAGGACCACATCCGCATGAGGTTTTATATTCTCCACGTGATTGCGTGGGATTCCTCTGGTACTCTGGTTTCCTCCCACACCCCAAAAACATACCAATTTTATATTTAGATTGTGAGCCCCAATGGGGACAGTAAGAACCTCTGTACAGCGCTGTGATATATTATGGCGCTATATAAGTACCAGAAATAAATAAATAATGTTGCAATCCAACATGCCCAATCCCTCCTGCACTCATACACAATAGATTGTCAGCCGATCCCATCGAGTTTTGTCTAACGTGAATTTGCATCTTTACAATGGGCTGAGCAACATTTTAAACATTTGGGATCGTTTATACAAATATTGTTGTAGGTCAGAACTTAAACAATGTTATATTACTGTGTGGGAACAGTTCTGTGGCAGCCTGGATGCTTTACTTTTTCAGTAATCTCTGTAACATATAAAAATCTTAATAAAGTCCCTACTTTTCATTTTAGATTTACTCATAATGGTAATCCCAGTGAAACTTCTCCGCTGCGGAAATATTTTGCAGAGCCTTGGAAAAGTCCGCCCTTTAATAGGTAGTTTTTTTTTTTATAATTCTTTATTATGAAATGACGAGATGGTGATGGTTAAAAATTGTGGGTTGAATATATGGTATGGTATCTGAACACACAGTCAGGTGTATTGTTGTTCACTGTGCTCCAAAGACGTGGTGGCCTTAGAAATGGTGTTTCTTCAGAATGTCCTGTCTTCAGTTTTTAATCTCAGCCTATTCAATAATCGTTTATGATTTCTGGATTTAATTCAGAAAATGCTGTCTATATATGTACCTTCAAGATTATGGGTCTAGCGTTTTGTTACAAGTGATCATGGTCAATATATCCTGACTGAACAGCTAGGTGCATACTAAAATGGCTTTTATTACCAGATCAGATGTTCTGGGATATCTAAATGACTGTAAGCAAAGATCTGTGAAATTGATACAGAAAGTATATATATATATATATATATATATATATATATATATATATATATATATATATATATATAAAATAGGAATTTGTATAACTTTTTATTAGACAAAGCATAACCTGTAATGGCTGAAACTGTAATACCCTTTATAATTTTATAGAGTAGACTGCTGTAACAATATTAGTAAGGAGAATTAGTTCATAACTAGTATCGGTTAGGGTAGATTCACACGTGGCATCATTTTAAGCAGAATTACTGCGATTTTCACCTTTGCATTGCAAAAGGTGCTATCCGCAGCAGTCAGTGGCAAATCCGCAACAAAATCTGCATGTAAAACATGCAGATTTGTTGCAGACAGATCTGTGGCGTAAAAAAAAAGGCACGTGTAAATCCACCCTTAATAGCATTTCCTACTTGAAAAATACCTGACACAAGGACACAGAATTGCATAGTTATATACCCTGACAATGTAGATTGATATGTCATTCAGTGGCTGTGGAAAGCTGGGTGATACCTATAACAGCTGCCATTAGTGGTTGTCATCCACAATATCACACCTGCGGAAGAAGCTTATAAACAGCTCAGCCGAATAATGTCACATTTCACATATCAACAGAACAGAAACGGCTTTTTTTTTTGTTTTTTATTTAGGGAAGAAATACTCTTTAAAAACACATCACACAGCATTCATTTTATTCCATACAGTACTGCATATAATGTTTTTTTATATTGAGTTTTATTTCAGAGAAACATTTGACATTATTCCAATCCTGAAGCTGTGTGCAATCTGTTCTATTTGCTGTTTATTTTCCCAATACTTGTCTTTTAATCTGTTACATACTAAACATGTTGCTTTCTGTATTGTTTTGAGACATTCCTGCTTTTAATCTTTGTGAACAAAATAGATTCTTCACTATACAAAGAGCCATCAGGGGTACAGTGAAAATAACATAAGGATTATTTACACTAGATCACTAGATGCTGGTTCGGTAAACATGGCCTTTTATATTTTGTTTCATCTTGCAGAATAAATATCCACGAAATATTTGTGTGCCAGGCGTTTTTACATTGTAAATGGCACCATTGTGTTAAAGGGGGTTTCTACTAAAACACTTCTAATTGCATGTCATTTAGATATGTAATAAAAATGTGATCAGTGGGGGCAGGGGCATAACTAGAGAGGGCTGGGCCCCATGCCAAACTACTGAATTGGTTTACCCCCTACCCCTGAGCATTTACCAGCTCCATTTAAAAGTTAGAGTGAGGGCACACTTGCTGGCTGAGTTGCACTAAAAAAAAAAAAGCACAATTTCTGCAAAAACTCCCAGCATAAATCATCAGAGCATGCTGGGATAATGGTACCATACACACTATCCGCCACATAAATAGAAAATGCAGGATGGCGGCATGGAAAGATCTCAAACCCCAGATCAGACCCAAAAATTAATAAGGATTAATAAGTCGATGTAGCTACTTACCTGCAAACGCTGATGCTGCTGCAGAATCAACTGTAGCCTCTGGTGCCGATGTGTCCTCGCTCGTCCGACACGATGCAGGACCTGGGGCAGGAAGTGAGTGACGTCACAGCGTGATCTCTCGAGAACACGCTGTGTGTCTGTGCACTGCCAGAAGCTGGGCATTCTGAAGAGAAGTGGATGATGCCGATTCGTCTGCATCATACACTTCTAGTCACAACGCCCAGCTAGTAAAAGAAGTAAACACGCCCAGATGTACACACACAATACACGCCCAGTTGTACTTTAGAAAGCCTCATTTGCATAAATGTAAAAATGGTCATAACTTGGCCAAAAATGCTCGTTTTAAAAAAAACAAAAACGTTACTGTAATCTACATTGCAGTGCCGATCTGCTGCAATAGGAGATAGGGGTTGCAAAATCTGGTGACAGAGCCTCTTTAAGTACTTGACATTTGCTGTAGTAGTCACCTCTCCATTGACAACTCCTCAACAAGATAAATGATAAATCTAGTGTTCCAAATACTATCTATGGTTATTTTTTGCATTGGTTTATTCTTATTAATAGTATTCATAATAAGTTTTGTAAAGTTTATTTTGACGCTTAAATCTCATATGGGATTGTCTCTCCAAAATATTGTAAGGCCTCATAATGAAGAGTTCCTGATTTCTTGTAATTGTATCCTTCCACCTTGTTGCTTGTGCTCCTCTTATACTTTTAACTCTTGGCATAATGGGCTAATTGTTCTTCATTGGATCAAAGCCTATGCTCCATCCTGTGTAGAAGTGAAAAAAAGAGGGAGAGGAGGAAACTGCGCTCCTCTAAGGTAATACTGTTTTACAATACTTTGTTGTAGTACATTGTGAGATATTTTCAACTCCCCTAGTTGAGTTGTGCAAGTATAGGCACAACGCTACTGCTTGGTGTTAATGTCGGTTGCAAAGTATCTCTGGATGCTGGCTGCCACCCGCTGCTATCCCTCGGGTAGAATCCCTTCTTCCCTGGGAGAACTAATCATTCAGTGTTTCAGGATCGGACAGATTAATTCGTCCGGTTCATACCTATTAACCTGATAAAGGGATCTGTCCGATCCTGAAACGCGTAGTCCTGCAATAAATATTTACAAAGAGAAATAAAGACATCTATGTGAAATACTTACCTGCCAAACGCTGTGACCCGAAAAGCTGCACATTTTTCCTGCCTTCTCCTGAAATATTCTCCATCCTAACATTACTGGATCTATAAGTAAGACTCCGTCAATATACAGTGAAGGAAATAAGTATTTGATCCCTTGCTGATTTTGTAAGTTTGCCCACTGTCAAAGTCATGAACAGTCTAGAATTTTTAGGCTAGGTTAATTGTACCAGTGAGAGATAGATTATATTAAAAAAAAAAAAGAAAATCACATTGTCAAAATTCTATATATTTATTTGCATTGTGCACAGAGAAATAAGTATTTGATCCCCCACCAACCATTAAGAGTTCAGCCTCCTCCAGACCAGTTACACGCTCCAAATCAACTTGGTGCCTGCATTAAAGACAGCTCTTACATGGTCACCTGTATAAAAGACTCCTGTCCACAGACTCAATTAATCAGTCTGACTCTAACCTCTACAACATGGGCAAGACCAAAGAGCTTTCTAAGGATGTCAGGGACAAGATCATAGACCTGCACAAGGCTGGAATGGGCTACAAAACCATAAGTAAGACGCTGGGTGAGAAGGAGACAACTGTTGGTGCAATAGTAAGAAAATGGAAGACATACAAAATGACTGTCAATCGACATCGATCTGGGGCTCCATGCAAAATCTCACCTCGTGGGGTATCCTTGATCCTGAGGAAGGTGAGAGCTCAGCCGAAAACGGCACGGGGGGAACTTGTTAATGATCTCAAGGCAGCTGGGACCACAGTCACCAAGAAAACCATTGGTAACACATTACGCCGTAATGGATTAAAATCCTGCAGTGCCCGCAAGGTCCCCCTGCTCAAGAAGGCACATGTACAGGCCCGTCTGAAGTTTGCAAATGAACATCTGGATGATTCTGAGAGTGATTGGGAGAAGGTGCTGTGGTCAGATGAGACGAAAATTGAGCTCTTTGGCATTAACTCAACTCGCCGTGTTTGGAGGAAGAGAAATGCTGCCTATGACCCAAAGAACACCATCCCCAATGTCAAGCATGGAGGTGGAAACATTATGTTTTGGGGGTGTTTCTCTGCTAAGGGCACAGGACTACTTCACCGCATCAATGGGAGAATGGATGGAGCCATTTACCGTCAAATCCTGAGTGACAACCTCCTTCCCTCCACCAGGACATTAAAAATGGCTCGTGGCTGGGTCTTCCAGCACGACAATGACCCGAAACATACAGCCAAGGCAACAAAGGAATGGCTCAAAAAGAAGCACATTAAGGTCATGGAGTGGCCTAGCCAGTCTCCAAACCTTAATCCCATTGAAAATTTATGGAGGGAGCTGAAGATCCGAGTTGCCAAGCGACAGCCTCGAACTCTTAATGATTTACAGATGATCTGCATAGAGGAGTGGGCCAAAATTCCATCTAACATGTGTGCAAACCTCATCATCAACTACAAAAAACGTCTGACTGCTGTGCTTGCCAACAAGGGTTTTGCCACCAAGTATTAAGTCTTGTTTGCCAAAGGGATCAAATACTTATTTCTCTGTGCACAATGCAAATAAATATATATAATTTTGACAATGTGACTTTCTTTTTTTTTTTTTATATAATCTATCTCTCACTGGTAAAATTAACCAAGCCTAAAAATTCTAGACTGTTCATGACTTTGACAGTGGGCAAACTTACAAAATCAGCAAGGGATCAACTACTTATTTCCTTCACTGTATGTGACCAACTCCGACAAAGGTTGGAGGACTTGACGTATAAGTAATGAGTCCGCAATGTGCTGACTAGCATGACCATTTATACACTGATTCACCATAACTGTTCTGTGTAACTAGTGGCTTTTCAAAGGTTTGTCAACCAATGGCATTGCTCCAAAGGCATTTTAAATTGGGCGAAATTGCTAAATGTGTAATAGCCCCCCACCTACCATGTGCCGTTTATAATACTGGTGTCCTCATATGTGACAGAGGGGTCTTTGGGCCCCCTTAGCACCAAGGTTGCCCGGGTGCAACGGATACCCTTGCACATCATATGAGATTTTTCTTTAAACTCGGTTTATTGAAAATTGTATAATAAACAAATGATACAACAAATGCAAATGGTATCCGTGTCGGCTAGTTTTAAAGTAAATACAGTGATTTATCAATGAGAATATTACATAGTTGTGAAATGCATTGACATGGCACAATAACCTCTTTTGATCATAGAATACCAATGATGTCCCAATGTAGTCATTAAACGAGCCTCTACACCCCCCAGACTTTACAAGAATAGACACTGACCTCAAGTTTGATAGAGTATTTTTTCGTAGGGGACCATGGTATTTACCATATTTATCCAATGTGATACCCTGGGAGGACATCTGTCCATCCACAGCATAGCAACAGTTTTACAATCTAAGAATAATTATTCTCAAAGAGAAAATGGAGTGTGGTGAGGCCACCCCTCGTCCTTATCTAAAAGACCCAGCAGACAAAACGTCACATGAGATATCTGTCTATGGATTTCCACAAAGCTAACTGCAGTGCAGCATTTATATCCTGTCCAGGCAGTAAAGACTCCATCAAACACAAATTAATGAAATTTTAGACATTTTTTAGTTTTTGTTGCCATATGCTTCTTCATAAGACTAATCTCTAGTATTGTGCCCATTATGATGTAAAACCTATGAATCCTGCTGTCCAAAAATAGATTGTATACAAGGCGGATTTGCAAAAATATAGAAACGATAGTCATTTTGGGTAAAGCCAATAAAATATAGTCTGTGCCTTGAAATATTTTCTCCTAATGTACTGGCCAAATTAGTTCAGATGCCCGACCAGATCCCTAAATTCAGATTCCCAACCAGACCCCTAAATTATTCAGACCCCAGACCAGACCCCTAAATTATTCAGACCCCCAGACCAGACCCCTAAATTATTCAGACCCCAGACCAGACCCCTAAATTATTCAGACCCCAGACCAGGCGCCTAAATTATTCAGACCCCAGACCAGACCCCTAAATTATTCAGACACCAGACCCCTAAATTATTCAGACCCCAGACCAGACCCCTAAATTAATCAGACCTCAGACCAGACCCCTAAATTCATTCATGCTCCTGACCAGACCCCTACATTAATATACCCCGGACCAGACCACAACATTTTTCAGACCCCAGAACAGTACATTAATTTAGACTCCATACCAAAATACATTTACACCCCCAATCAGACCCCTAAATTAATTAACAACCAAGACCAGATCCCCCAAAAAATAATTCAGACCCCCATGTACTTTACTGCTCCCGGGTCATGTTGCATCCACATTCGGCCGGGCGTATCTTTACTACTGGCGCCTCTTTACTTCTGGCGCCTCACGATGCTGACGCAACAGTTGCTATGGAGAAGGGATTGGGCACTTCAATATAATGGGCGCCATTGCTTTCTCCAAACGAACAACCCCTGGGGCTAACTTTGATGGGCGGAGGTGATTGGGCCCATTTTTTTTTTTGTATTAAAGTCTGGGCCCCTGACTGGAGTACCAGCAGTAATGCCCTGATGGTGGCCCTGGCCTCCAGACCCGGAAAATCCCCCCCCCCATGGTTGTATTTAACCAAACTTGGATCACCGTGGTGCTCTAAGTTCAGTAGTATTGCAGGGGCCCAGGTCTTAAGGCCATATTACTGCCGTCTGAAACCGCCCTGAGAGAGGTGTTTGAATACACAATCTCTAACTCTGCTTGTGGGTTTTAATTATATTAATCCGCTTCTGAATACAATATATAGGATTGTATGTATCAATGGATTTTGCAACTATACACTTCGAAATATATATTTTATATATTTTGTCTAAATGTGTTCGAGCCTTTCATTTGCAAGATACAAATCATACAGGGACCAGTTACTTTATATTCCCATTTTTGTTAATTCCTATAATATGTCAGATTCCTTTTCAGATCTCATTCTCTTTATTAAATGGTAAACATGGTTATCAAAGCTGAAAAAGTAAAATAACGACCATTTTTATAAAAAAAAAAAAATTGTAGATTGTAGTGATAATTCATAACATGTAAATTTACAGTAGATCAACGTTTTATGATGTGTGTAAAGTATTTTTTTTTTATGTTCGTGTGAATACGGTTTACAGTTTTCTCCATCTCATTAAGAATCCTTTTTCCGGTTTATCAGTTCTGTTCTTCAGTTTAGTGATATTGTAAAACATTGCCACTAGAGGGAGCTGCAGATTATTGTATTGATGTATGATCTGCTGACTGCCATACAAAATACATTGTGATTGTAACTATACTATGAGGGCAAGGCACCTCTAAATATTACATTAACAAATTGAAGAAAGACTCCTAACAGTAAATGATGAGCATGAATACTAATTTATATTTCTTTCGTTTCACAATCTTTTACTTTATTGGTTATTGCAGTATCCGTGCTTTTAACCTCGGAATGTGTTTACATTTGTAATGCATTTACTGTATCAAAATTGGCCCCGTTTCCCGATGCTGCCATGGGGCACATGACTGGTGACGTCACTTTCTGTGTTTACCAGCTGTATACCGATCACGTGGTCAAACCGTTACGTTTCTGCCTGATATACGACGCATCACTAGTGACGTGCCAGTGACGTGCTGTGCTGTTATACAGCGAGGAACGCGCATGCGCAGTCCCCGCTGTTCTCTCGATTGTCTGCTTGTCAAGGGAGAGAACTTTGGAAGCCAATTAAGCGATCAGTATTTTTCTGAAACATTGGGAGAACCTGGAGGAAACCTACACAAACACAGGGAGAACATGCGAACATTATGCAGATTTCACATTTGCACCTAGGACCCCAGTGCTGCAAGACAACAGTGCTAACCACTGAGCCACCACGCTGCCATCATGTCTGATCTTGTATTCATCTTCATATTTTGGTTTGTTTTTCATTATTTCTCTCGTATGCCATATCTAATGATGGAGCAGACCAAACTGTTTCATGGAAAGGTAGAATATTATTCTCATTCATGAGTGCAGATTAGAATAAAAGTATGATCTACTTAAAGGGGGTTGTACAGAATTAGAATATCATGGCAGATTTCTTCCAAAAATAATACCACACCTGACCATGGGTTGTGTTTGGATTGCAGCTTCGTTTCACTGAAGTGAATGGGGCGGAGTTTCAATACCACACACAACCTGTGGACCGGTGTAGGACTTTTGGGGACAGAAGGCAGCCATGTTTTCGTAATCCAGGGCAACCACTCTGCCCATAGGTACCATACTTTCCAGTATTGCTGAGCAGAAATATGGGACATTTAGGGTGTTCTTCACAATTTTCTATTATTTTAGTTAATGAATGACCATATTCCATCCATTTACATACAAATTATTGCAGTTGGCAAGTACTGAACTATACTTGAAGCTTAGCAACAATGCAGCATACAATTACTGCTATCCATCTCTGGCCTGCAGTTAATATTGAAGTTGTTCTTTAATGCTACGGCTTTGTTGCCTTACTTACAGGCCAGGGGGCAAGGGGCTATATATGACCCTCTGGTACTTTGTGTCACCACAAAATCTTCACTTCTTCAGCACTAGTGTGATCAAAAACCTATAATGATGCAATGGTATTACTACACACCTGGTTTACCTGCCATAGGGGCACATTGAAGGGGGTGCAGCACGTATCACACAGTCCTTCCCCCAAAATACTTATTTTTTTACATTTTATTTAGTGCTAGAGGCAGAAGTAGAAACCAGATGGCATGTAAACGTCATCTGCAAAAGATTATGCCCCAGAATTGGTAGCAGCGCAGGGGCCGTTGCAGTCGTGTTGATTTCAGAATAGATTGCACTACACTGCGAGCAAGGACCGGAAATGCCTATTCCGTTTTACAATAGTGTACCCATTCTCTATACACGCCTCATACAGTAAAAAAATTACATGACATAGGTCATGGTTGGTCATCTATGAACTAAGAAATCCTCTGTATTAAAAATTTTAAAATAATATTCTGCATTTATATAAGCATAATTAGTCTGTAAAGTTTGCAAGAAAAGCAAAAACAAAGGGAAACGCATTTACAGAGGTGCTTGAATTTGGTATTCAGTTCCCTGTGAATAAGCCCTAGCAATGCACCATTTCTGTGGGAATTATAGCCTAAGTACAAAGCTTCATGTGCATACCAATATTACCACTGGAAATTCTTCAGCTAATAAACTCTGTGACTTCAAATATTTTTGCTGCTGCTTGAGTGTTTAAAGTGAAATGTTTTACAGCAAGCGAGTATGTAAAGTGCAAACGAAATGCCATTAAATCATCATCATCGCATGAAGCATTAGTAACAAAGAACAGATACAATCTTGGACAGAACGACAGAGGCTTTATAAGGGTATGTGCACACACACTAATTACGTCCGTAATTGACGGACGTATTTCGGCCACAAGTCCCGGACCGAACACAGTGCAGGGAGCCGGGCTCCTAGCATCATACTTATGTACGATGCTAGAAGTCCCTGCCTCGCTGCAGGACAACTGTCCCGTACTGTAAACATGATTATACTACGGGACAGTTGTCCTGCAGCAAGGCAGGGACTTCTAGCATCGTACATAAGTATGATGCTAGGAGCCCGGCTCCCTGCACTGTGTTCGGTCCGGGACTTGCGGCCGAAATACGTCCGTCAATTACGGACGTAATTAGTGTGTGTGCGCACATACCCTAAGAACCATTGCTGAGAAGAATTTCCCATATTTTGGGCTGTAGTGGAATTGCTGGTGTTATTCTAGTCAGTTACTCTCCAGAATGCATGATTAAAAATCATGGAGGAACATACTGTATGTGTTTTAACAGCGCGGTCTAATGCTTGTAATTGAAACCTGTAAATTGTATGCTCTCTGTGAAGTTATTATAACGTCAAGATGTCCTATGTGATCCAGACAAGCCAGGGCCTGCTGAGCACTATGCGATGCTTTCTCTGTTTTTTTAAAGTTAAAGTTAAAGTTGTTTTTGTTATGGTGAGGTTAATGGTCATCCTAGGCTGCGTTCACATCTGTGTTGTGCCTTCCGTTCTAGCGGATCCGTCAGAGGACCACAAGAATGGAAGTTAATGTTTCCGTCAAAAAAAAACATTGATTTCAATGGATTTTATTTTTGCATCAGTTGTGCTCAGGCTCCGTTCCGTCAGGTTTCCGTTTATTGACAGAAGAAATACCGTAGTCTGCTGCACTATTTCCGTCAAATTATGGAAACCTGACAGAAAGGAACTTTGCGTTGTTTTTTAACATTAAAGTCAATGGATGACGGATTCAAACTGATATGCCATCTGTTTGTATCAGTTATGCATTGCGTTTAAGGACCTGTTCACATCACCGCTGCCCTTCTGTTGAGGGGTTCTGTTGGAGGTTTCCCTCGGGTTAACCCCTTAACGGAAAGGCAAACGGAAACCTAAGCTTCCGTTTCCCTCACCATTGATATAAATGGTGACAGAAACGTTGCTAAAGGTTTACGTTTGTCAACGTTGTGACAGGGTTCTGTTGTTTTGACGGAATCAATAGCGCAGTCGACCGCTATTGATTCCATGAAAAACAACGGAACCCTGTTACAATGGTGACAAACCTAAACCTTTAGCAACGTTTCTGTCACCATTATTGAGATCAATGGTGATGCAAACGGAAGATAAGGTTTCCGTTTGCCTTTCCATTGAGGGGTCCCCCCGACGGAAACCTCCAACGGAACCCCTCAACGGAATGACCACGCTGATGTGAACGAAGCCTAAAATTAATGCCACAACGCAGATATGAATGAAGCCATATTGTCTGCAATAAGGTCCTCTTGTGCAAGAGCAAAGTAAATGTCGTAGACTGACAAAGGTCTAGTCCATACTGGCATCGTTCTTGCATATTCCATGGCTTCTCCTGAAAAAAACCAAAAAAACAAATATTATACTTATAATTCATTAAATTATATATAATAAACTAAACCACAAAGGAAAAAGAGAATAATGCATTTAGATAATTTGTGATAATTGTTACTGGGCATTTCCAGATTTCAGGTATAATGAAGCTGAATGTGTCATTTTTAAGGAAAGAAATATTTAAAGTGTAGCTAAACGTTCTACAAACTTCTGACATGTCATAGTGACGTCAGAAGGTTGGATTGGTGGGGGTCCGAGCACGTAGACCCCCACCAATCGCTAGAACGAAGCAGCAGAAGTGCTCGTGTGAGCGCTCAGCAGCTTCATGTCTGTGGCTTTCCAGAAAAATCCAAACAGAAACTAAGCCGCTGAGTGCTCACACGAGCACTTCTGCTGCTTCGTTCTAGCGATTGGTGGGGGTCTCCGTGCTCGGACCCCCACCAATCCAAACTTCTGACATGTCCTTTTTGTTTAGAAGGTAAACCTCAATAGAGCGCTAAGGGCCTGTTCACATCACCGTTCATTTCCGTTCTGGGGTTCCGTCAGAGGGTTTAGTCGCGTGAACCCCGCAACGGAAAGTGAAACTGATAGCACACCTTCCTTTTCAGTCACCATTGATATCAATGGTGACGGAAACATCGCTAATGCTTTCCGTTCGTCACCATTCCGGCTGGTTTCCGGTTTTCCGACGGAATCAATAGCGACTGAATCAATAGCGTAGTCGACTACGCTATTGATTCCGTCGGAAAACCGGAAACCAGCCGGAATGGTGACGAACGGAAATCATTAGCGATGTTTCCGTCACCATTGATATCAATGGTGACTGAAACGGAAGGTGTGCTATCAGTTTCACTTTCCGTTGCGGGGTTCATGCGACTAAACCCTCTGACGGAACCCCGGAACGGAAATGTACGGTGATGTGAACAGGCCCTTAGCGCTCTATTGAGGTTTACCTTCTAAACAAAAAGGATAAGTTCACATCAAGTTTTTGCCCTCGATTTAACGTATACACCAGGAAGAAACTACCAACTTATACATTAAACGCAGGCTGTGACGTGTTGATATGGCTAATAAAAATATATATATACTGTGCGTCTTTTTTTTTTGGGATCTGGCCGAATGGAAAGTGTAGTCTACTACCTTATTTCAGCCTTAAAAAAAAAAAAAAAGTATGCTAACGTATATTATCCCATTGGAGGCCAAAAGGACAATGTTTTAGCCTAAGTTGGGCTAATGGAGCATGTATGTCAGGAGCTTTCCTGGCGTACATGCTAAACATCCATCACAAACGTGATGTGAAGGGGGCCCGAGCTTCAAAAATGTCTACAGGAATAGAGTTTAATACCAAAAGTCAGCTTTTTGGGCCTTCAACTTAAACTTGGAACCAGGGTGAATCTTTTTTTTTTTTTAGTTGAGTTAAAAGAGGATTGTCTATTCCAAACCATGGTCACATCTAAATATAATGGAGAAAGTATCCAAATTAAGTTTATAATGGCTTTTCCAATCCAACATGGTGTATGAGATTCTAGTCTATGGAAGACTTCAATGACTGTAAAAGGGTGCTGCAGCCCATTCATTCTAGGCATTCACAGATCGCCTCCAATATTTTGATGTAACATTGATATACGTCTGAAGATTTATTATATATATAAATACCAACATAGAACGAAGTAACGGCACCAAGGACTTAAGGGCGGATGAAAAACAGGGTGGATTTATTCACCTCAAGAAATCACAGCAACGTTTCGGTTCAACAGGAACCTTTCTCAAGCCATCTCAAATTAACAATGGTGTCAAGTATAAATAGGGGGAGCATACATTATACAGCAATCAAGCCAATAAAAGTACAATTCCTAAAAAAATACATGTGAATAAAGATTTAACAACACAGTAAAATCAATGTTGCAAAGGTGTATATCTTCCCTCTGTAAAAACGCCAAACATAGCCAATATGTGAAATATAACAATAGTGTACATACCATAACGCGACAAATAAAGGCTATTAGGATGATTAGGAAGGAGGCAGGGGCCAATTTATAATTTGATTGAAGTCAAAGAACTTACAGTTATTAGTCCATTAGTAGTGTCCACATAGCCAGCGTCTGTAGTCAGCGCGCTTCAACCGCGCATGCTCCAAGATGGCGTCCATACCGGATGTTCAGTCCGGTGGAACGCATCAAACAGAGTGATCGTGACTGCGCATGCGCGGTAGCGGAACATGCGTTCCAGCCTCACCGCGCATGCGCCAGTCTCGAGACAGATCGAGGTAATTGTATATATAGCGTAAATCTATAATTTCAATACTAGAGCTAAGTCCAGCAGTGTAAATGAGGAGTGGATACATATTCCATCAAAACTGATGGATTATACAGCCCGATGGCCATAGTCCACAACGCAGATCATACATCCAATGACCCTGGCTCAATATATGTGAGCATAAAAAATGTAACGATCATGTAATATATAGTCACTATGGGAGCAATCAGGGATTCATGACATTGCACAGCAACCTAAATAGGGATGCAGAGTGTCCCACACAAGAGGGGGACAATCATATAACATATATATGCACCCCAAAAAAAAGGGGGGAAATATGAAAAAATGATCTACTATTTGATCGTTCAAGTTATGGATAAATTTTTTGTAAAATCAGGGCTGTTATATAATATTACAAAAAGACAAAATGCACAATCTGTCACTACAACGCTATGGTCTATGTGGAACAATACATAAAAATATCACATTGAACAATTCACATGAAGAAACAACGATCCCCACGAGAAGAGCCGCTGCTACCTTCCATCAACCTTCACAGTGCTTGTAAAAAAGTGTGTATACCTAAAAGCGAAAAAAAAGGCGAAAAAAAATAAACAGACAGTTATTCCTGAATATACAGAGAATGCACGAATAATTAAAACAATCACATGTACATAAGGAGTCAAAATAAAACTCCACGTATTATTGTATACATGTACCACAAACTACACCAAAGAGGACGCAGACCGTACAAAGAAATCCCCCCAGGGACCCGGGTGTGTTACCCCCCAATATATTAGATATGTGGGCCATATGGATATTCTATATTGAGGCCCTTTGGGGACATAGTCTCCAACCTATAAATCCACTCAAGCTCTTTTCTCTTAAGAGCCAACCCCCTGTCACCCCCACGTCTCAACGGAGGCACAGAATCAATGACTCTGAATCTCAGCTGCGACACAGTATGATTTTTTTCAACAAAATGTCTAGAGACTGGCAAATCCTGCCTCTTTGTTTTGATATTTGATTTATGGTTTCTCAGCCTGAGACGCAATTCCGTTGTGGTTTCACCCACATAGTGTAAACCACACGGACAGCTTAAAAGGTAAATCACAAAGGAGGATTGACATGTGTAGAAGCCTTTAATATGTATTAGTCTATCCGTTTGAGGATGATTAAAAGAACCACCCTTAATCATACTGTCACAGATATTGCATCCCAAACAGGGGTAGCAACCATTTTTGGGAGGTGCTAAGAACATCTGACTCCTACGACTAGAGCCAATATCCGCTTTGACAACCATATTTCTAATCGATTTGCCTCTCCTATACGCCATCATGGGTCTATCCTGGAATACAGCTATATTCGGGAATGCTCTACCAAGAAATTTCCAGTCTTTCCGCAGAATTTCACCCACTTGTGAACTCACTGCGGAAAAAGTGGAAATAAAAGGTATCCGGACCTTCCTTTCTCTAGTCAATTTCCCACCCAAAAGATCGTGCCTGTCCAATAGATCAACCTTACGTCTGTTCGACTCCAAAACAAAACTAGGGTAACCTCGATCAGAAAACTTTTTGCACATCTGATCGAGTCGTGGGGATAATCTATCCTCCTGACTCACCACCCTCTTAACTCTTATCAGTTGGCTATAGGGTAAAGATCTCCGCATAGTCCCCGGGTGTCCACTGGTATAGTGTAAAAGGTTGTTTCTGTCCGTTTTCTTAGAAAACAGATCAGAAATGAGTTATATGATCATATATGTTATATGATTGTCCCCCTCTTGTGTGGGACACTCTGCATCCCTATTTAGGTTGCTGTGCAATGTCATGAATCCCTGATTGCTCCCATAGTGACTATATATTACATGATCGTTACATTTTTTATGCTCACATATATTGAGCCAGGGTCATTTGATGTATGATCTGCGTTGTGGACTATGGCCATCGGGCTGTATAATCCATCAGTTTTGATGGAATATGTATCCACTCCTCATTTACACTGCTGGACTTAGCCCTAGTATTGAAATTATAGATTTACGCTATATATACAATTACCTCGATCTGTCTCGAGACTGGCGCATGCGCGGTGAGGCTGGAACGCATGTTCCGCTACCGCGCATGCGCAGTCACGATCACTCTGTTTGATGCGTTCCACCGGACTGAACATCCGGTATGGACGCCATCTTGGAGCATGCGCGGTTGAAGCGCGCGGACTACAGACGCTGGCTATGTGGACACTACTAATGGACTAATAACTGTAAGTTCTTTGACTTCAATCAAATTATAAATTGGCCCCTGCCTCCTTCCTAATCATCCTAATAGCCTTTATTTGTCGCGTTATGGTATGTACACTATTGTTAGATTTCACATATTGGCTATGTTTGGCGTTTTTACAGAGGGAAGATATATACCTTTGCAACATTGATTTTACTGTGTTGTTAAATCTTTATTCACATGTATTTTTTTAGGAATTGTACTTTTATTGGCTTGATTGCTGTATAATGTATGCTCCCCCTATTTATACTTGACACCATTGTTAATTTGAGATGGCTTGAGAAAGGTTCCTGTTGAACCGAAACGTTGCTGTGATTTCTTGAGGTGAATAAATCCACCCTGTTTTTCATCCGCCCTTAAGGCCTCATGCACACGACCGTGTTTTTGCGTCCGCAATTCAACCGCAAATCCACGGGTAAATTGCGGACCCATTCATTTCTATGGGCCCATACACACTATCCATGTTTTCACGGCTCTCCGCATGTCCGCACATCCGTGCCGCAGAAACTACGGACATGTCCTATTATGGGCCGCAAATGCGGTGCGGACATGCCAATAGAAGTCAATGGGCCCGTGGAAATTGCGGATACACCGCCGTGTGTCATCCGCAGTTTTGCGGATTTGCGGAAGTGTTGCTAGGCGACGACCGGGAATGAGTTCTGTCGTCATCATGTTTTACCTAGGCTTTTTATTTTTCATCCGCATTTTGCGGATTACATACGGATGAACTGCGGAGGACATACGGATGAACTGCGGATGACATTTCACGGAACACGGTCCTGGAATTTGCGGACCAGAAAAACACTACGGTCGTGTGCATGAGGCCTAAGTCCTTGGTGCCGTTACTTCGTTCTATGTTGGTATTTATCTGAAAAGATGGGGAATTGATTCATCCCCTGGTGACGAGCACATGGCCTGAACTGCTTGATATATGGAGTGCTGTGTTTCCTTGCTTCTGGATCGTATGTATATATATATATATATATATATATATATATATATATATATATATATATATATATATAAAAATACAATTCTCCTTTAAATACAATGAATCATGGTGGGGCCAATACCACTTGAGAGACAGCTACTCATGAAAGTAAGGCTAAAGTAGTCTGCTGCCAGAAGCTGTCATGAGTACTGGTGTAGTGCTATACTTAATAGAACTGCAAGAACTTGGCACAGTGGGCAATACTGTATTATTAGGGAATGCAATATTGTGTATACTGGTGGTTCAAGGTACTTTTCATATCCTTGTGCCAAGAAGACGATGTTGTATATTAAGGAGGCATTTTATTTCTCTGAGATATTTAGTACCATGTTTGCTTTTTTGTGCATACTTAATGGTGTTCTCCATGAACCTTTTTTATACCAAAAATACTGAAATGCTGTTACTAGCTTATTTTAAATTAATTTGCAGTGTTTCTATCATATAAAAAAACAAAAATTCCATTCATATTTTTTTTTGCTTCCATGTGTCCCCCCTGTTGGTGCAGCTACTTATCTGCAATGCTGGGTAGGGGCCCTGAGCAGGTCGGTCTCCTCTCCCTTCTGACAGCTGACAATATAGTCCCTTCTAGCTTCCCCTGGAGAGGGAGTCTCCTCAAATATACTACTGTGCTACTGCAGGGTCTCTGCTCCTTCCCTGACAAGCAGGACAGAAAGCTATTTTGATTTGTTGCTCTGCATTGAACAGAGGATCACTATGCAGAGTCCAGACTGTGGGAAGAGTGACTGAGCATGCGTGTCCACCAACACTCCGTTCATTAGGTGGACGAGTACATTGCTATACAATTTGAACACCAGGTGGCGCCATACTATATAAGTAAATGTCATAACTTTTCACTCATAATTTTTTAAGAGCGTCTACATAGCAAACATTGATCATTTTTATGATCTACAGTGAATGATATTTAATGGTGGGGCAACCCAGTTAAGCCTCTCTATATCACACACTTGTGACCCCTAAAATGAATAGGGTTCAGAATAATAAAATATAGACACTCTGTCTAATAGGCAAGACCAGTACGGCCCCCACCTAGAGACTAGAGCCTAAATTTAGATGGTCCTAAAAAACTGTTGCGGTAGTGACTGTGGAAAAATCTAAAGTAAAAACTTCTCGGCAAAAAAAAAAGAAAGGAGTAAAGAAATATGCATAGAGCTTATTCCTATGTGGACTGAAGAATATTCTAATAAATGCTTGATAAATCTCTTCCTTTATCTCTGCAGTAGAACTGGGAAGTTTGCGTAACATCAAACCATAGCATCAACACTTCCTACAAATAGCTCTCGTCAGTTGATAAAATAATTAGTCGGGATGTCTGTGGCAATGGATACTAAGGGATCTCCCATTGACCGGACAGTACATTTTCCCAATACCCATTAAGAGACTGTCTTTTATCAGCAAACACTATGCGCTGCGGGTACACGCTCCATGTAGCTGTTGTGCAAATGTTTGGCAGAAATACTGCTTTTCCTTACTCGTAGGCATATCTGTGGCTTTCTGAATCTATAAACAACTGACAGGACCGTGGAAGAAGAGTGTATCTGCAACTGTTTATACAAAAGAATTCCATCTGTCAGTCTGTTTACAGTTCACATGTGAGAAGCAGGCAAAAACCTTTAAATTGGAGGCCACGCAACACATACACACACAAAAAATCTCTAGCATGCTAAAAATAATTATTTAAATGAAGATATATGGAGCTGTTTTATTGGAAGAGTATAAAATAAGGCTTACTAGCTAGACCAACATATGCAAACAATTGGGGATGGATAGACATATAAAACAGCACTTTTTTTTTTTTTTATCTTGCATAAATGTGCATTCATTAAATAAACGCAGACAATAGTGGAGGTGGGCCAGCAACTAATGGTAATAGGTTACTAGGCTCTCCTTGTAAGTTCATGAGAAGTGCTTCTGCTCAGCAGCCTCGCCATGTCTTCATTGCTTAGCATGATCATGGAAACCTTTGATGTAGACTGGTATTTAGATCCAAACTAGTAGAAGGCAGTTTGTTCCTTCTTTCGGCTCCCTCTCTGTGTGTGACACAAATCCCTATGGTAATAGAAGGCAGAGGAAGTTCATGCTCCTCATTATACGCTAGTATATTGTATCAAATGAGCTCATAGATGGAATAAATAAAACAGTATGTACCATGTGCATAGCAGGTTACCCTAGGGGCAACATATGGCTCTCTTGACCGTGACAATTTTCGATGAAGGATGTTTTTTCTCTTGTCCTATTACCAGTGGCTTTACATAGTAAATTCATGAAATCATATAATATATTGGCTATATGACTAGGCTGCAATTGCGAGCCTTTGTGGCCATTTGCTTCTAGCATGCCCAAAATTCTCAACTTTTACACTTTTTCGTTTTAAATTGGGGCAGCTAAAGATTAAAGGGATTGTCCACGCACAGACAACTGATCACCTATCTACAGAATAGGTCATCAGTATATGATCGGATGGGGTCCGACACCCGGAAAACGCACCGATCAGATGACCATGCTGGTAGCAAATGACTCCGGTCATGGAATAGTGGCCTAGCTGCAGTATTCAAGTGAATAGGAGCAGAGCTGCAGTAATGCAGCACGGCCGCTATGCGGTAGTCTGAGCCATCTGCTTCCGTCTCTGACTACTGAATACCTTTCATAACATCTGGCGTCCGGAGGCAGCCGGAGCTGCTAATCGGTCCAGAGTCCGGGTGACGGATCCCCACCAATTATATACTGATGACCTATCCTGTGGATAGGCCATCAATTGTCTGTGCTTTGACAACCCCTTTAAGACCGTTTTGTCCGACAACTTCTTGCACCATACATTCAGTAGATGGGGACAGATGGAAGAGAGCATGATTACAGCATCAGACTACACAGTTTGTAGTTTACCATGGAGACGCATATGTCTACATAGGAGAACTACACACAAAATAATAGGACGTTTTGCAAAGGTGGATTTAGCCTTTAATGGGTTAAGAGCCCATTGACTTTTGGACCAAATCCCACAATTTTGCAATGTAGCTTGAATTGTAGTAGCAAATAAGCTACATATAACAATATGATGGCTATGCTTTATTAACAAGAACACCATAGCTTTTCAAGCTAATTTAGGATAACCAGAATTCTTAGTTTACTTTGAGCTCCCCTTAATGACCGTAGGATCAGTCTTGTAATTCTATCCTGTTATTCTTAGGGTAGGTGCACACACACTAATTACGTCCGTACTTGACGGACGTATTTCGGCCGGAAGTCCCGGACCGAACACAGTGCAGGGAGCCGGGCTCCTAGCATCATACTTATGTACGATGCTAGGAGTCCCTGCCTCTCCGTGGAACTACTGTCCCATACTGAAAACATGATTACAGTACGGGACAGTTGTCCTGCAGCGAGGCAGGGACTCCTAGCATCGTACATAAGTATGATGCTAGGAGCCCGGCTCCCTGCACTGTGTTCGGTCCGGGACTTGCGGCCGAAATTCGTCCGTCAATTACGGACGTAATTAGTGTGTGTGCACATACCCTTATAGCAACAACAAATTACACAGCGCTGTAAAGACAATCATCTTAAACTGTTCCCTGTCCCTAGTTGGGTTCACAGACTAATTTCCCTATCTCATTCACATGCCCCATAGGGAGACCATTTTAAATGGTGGGAAAAAATCAATATGAACATAAGGAAAAAATGCAAACTGGTTGGACTTCAAATCCAAGGAGCCCAGTGCTACCCTTTCAGACTCCGTAGAACCCTTAAAGAAGTTGCCCGTTTTCAACAAATTAATGTTATTTATTTCTAGAAATAAGTAAAATTTTTCAATATACCTTCTGTGTTTATTTCTTATGGTTTTCAAGAATTCTGCTTGTTGTTATTCAGTAGTAACATTCGTTCTTTACTTCCAGTGGTTAAAAATTCTGTACATGGTCATGTGATGGACACACAGGTGCTGGGATCATTAGAAGATACAGCTCTTATACACATACTGTAACGATCCCTGCACCTGTGTGTCAATCACATGACCATGGACATCATTTTTCCCACTGGAAGTAAACAATAAATGTTCCTACTTAATAACAACAAGCAGAGATCTTGAAAACCGTGAGGAATTAATACAGAAAGTATATTGTAAAATTGTAGAAGTTTTAATTATACAAAAAAATTACATTAATTTGCTGAAACGGGACAATCACTTTAATTTTTGTGACCCCAAGGGATTGGGGTGTATGTTATTCTGACAGATCTTTTCCTCTGTTCTGTGTGAATGAAAGAGAGATACTGTATGCATCCCCACAAAGGGAGAGACAGGGAGGCAGACTATTTGTACCTACATCATTTACAAGGAGGAACAGAGTGGCAGTACTATCTGTGCCTACATAATTTACACAGACTGACAGGGAGACCATACTATCTGTATCTACATCACTTGCAGGGAGAGACAGGGAGGCAGTACTATCTGTATCTACATCTTTTGCAGAGAGAGACAGGGAGGCAGTACTATCTGTGCCAACATCATTTATAGAGAGAAAAAAGGCAGTACTACCTGTACCTACATAATTTACAGGGAGAGACATGGAGGCAGTATTATCTGTGTCTACTTTAGTTGCAGAGAGGCAGCACTCTCTGTGCTTACATCATGTACAGAGAAGGACAGTGTGTCAGTACTGTTTGTGCCTACATCATTTTTATAGGTGAAAGGACATACTGCTTCCCCTAATAATGTTACCACCCCATTTCACAGACTCCAAAGTACAAATATGGTGGTCACCTTGCTGTCACATAGGCTTCAGCTCCCAACCAATGCAAAGAAGGTAGCACTATTCAGATAAACGTGGGAAGGGTGGATTATAATGTAGAGAAAAAAATCATTGGGGAATTGTGTTTTATTTTCTACTAGCTGTTCTACCCAGCGTTGCTCGGGAGGTTGACTTATTGTATAGATAGAGTGTGTCTGCCTGTCCGTCCCGGGGACGCTGTTGTGAGTGACAGTAGTCGGTCGGGCCCGGGGGTCTCACACTGGACGGCAGAGAAGCCTGAAAGCGAGGCGGCCCACCAGCTTGGTGTCTTGTTGTCGGGAACATTCCGCCATGTTGGGAAGGTCAGTATGGGAGCGGTGTGGCCTAGACCTGTCATACAGCACACGTAACCTCACGGAGCTCGCTCTCCACCACACCCTCAAAGCACAGACCCAGCTCCCTCCGCCAACGATACTCACCATCACGGCCGTGTCTGCCCGTCCGTCCCGGGGAGGCTGTGAGCAGACAAAGAGCCAGCGCCCGACACTGTGCTCCGAGTATCCTCTGACCTAGCGCCATTTTGTGTTTGGCGTTCCTCTGAAGCCAAGGCGTGGCTACGCTGTGGAGGATGGAGCGTGACGTCACTTCATTTTAAACCAATGAAAAATCGGGCTTCAAACAAACTTTAGAAAATATATAATAGATAATATGCATTTTTGTGCTAGCAGAAAATTCATACATCATTCGTTGTCAGCACAGCTTTGTTGTTACCATGCGGTATATTAGTGTCTCAAATCGGTGGCAGAAGAGAAAAAAAAAAAGACACATAAATTATGTTAATTCCTAGGAAAAACTTGGGTGAAAGGCCAACAGTGTAAGAAGATGAATTATCTTCCCATACATCCTACACTAAGCCAAATGCACAGTTATATACTGACCAAAGTGTAAAGATATTCCTTCCCCATCTTGTTTAGCGTTTCTTTCATTAGTAACCTTAAGTTTATTTACCTTAAAGGGCAGCTCATTAATTTTGTGTTGTAGTTGCTTAGATGATTTATGGATTGCACACACTGTTTTTTACAGAGGGTTTTGTACTTTGTGAAGCTTTCTATGTGAATGTTGCTAAGGTTTGATTTGTTTCTAAAACTGATGAGTGACAGGACTAGCAACAAATACCAGAGGGTGAAAGGGTAAAGCTAAACGACTAAAGCAAAATAAATTGTTGTATCCTGCTTATATGAAATATTGTCACTTCCTAGATAAGAGGCAGTCTCTCATCCAGAGTATTTCAAAGGTTTTTATCATACAGAATGTGTTAGTGCTTATGTGGAGAGTAACACTGAATACACACTGAAATTCTCAGAAACGTGGATGTTGTATGGATATGTTGCTTTTTCAATTAATAACTTATGATGTTGGGGATGTGGCAGATTTTAGGAATTTACTTTGTAGCTGATGTAGCAACTTGTGACAAATGCACCAACATGCAATTGATCACTTATTTTCAGTGCAGCCAATGTTGACTTGCATGTGTACAGTTAGAAAAAGCTTCAAGGAACAATTTAGAAGCAGAAATGCCTGTTTGAACTATGGGGGGATCAACCCCAACACGTGTTTCGCACGTAGCTTTTTCCGGGGGTTTTGTCATGACAGAGATTTATGGCATATCCACAGGATATGCCACAAATGTCTGATAGATTGAGGGTCCGCACCGATCTCCCAAACGCTGGTCCTCCCTGGTGAGGCGGCTGCTGGATGCCGAATTTAGGCGAATAATCTGTGCACAGCAGGACGGGTTTCTGAAAACAGCCGAGCTCGCTACACTGTTTCCGTAACACTCACAGAGTCTAATGGGAATTACAGAAATACCGTAGGACAGGGAGCTTGGCTGTTTTCAGAAACTCATCCTGAAGCACTGATTTCTTGTCTGGATGTGGCGGCCAGCAGCACCGGCCGAGACTGGGTTTAGGGACCACAGATGAGACCCGCATCTATCAGACATTTATGTCATATCCTATGGATATGCCATACATTTTTGCCATAAGACAACCCCTTTAATGACTTAGGCCATAACCAGATCCTGGCAAAATGAGGCTCTAGGTATAGTGGCTCACTGATTTCCCTCTGCGGTTGATACTAACCAAGAGGAACATCTCTATGGAGTTTGTATCGGTTTCCTTCTGAGTTCTCTAGATTCCCCCCAGACTCCAAAAATGGATTAATGGGTTAATTAGCTCCCTGTAAAATTGTCTCTAGTGTCTGAAATAGAGAAATTAGAATGTGCACCGCAAGGAATAATCTGATTGATTACATAGTATAAACTACTTCAGAATATGTTTATGAAATATAAGCAGCAAGAAATAAAAGCTGCATTGATGATCTATGATCTCCCGCGCTAGTCATTGGGGAAACAAACCATTGGACCCCAGGGGCAAGGGCACAAAACGAATCAATGATATAAACTAGGGTTAGATTCCACTGGATTTAAGTAACTGGGGCAAAAAAATATGCTGAATTCACTGAATATTAGGGATTGGTGTACAAAATTGGAGTGGACATCGAGGATTGGGGCACTAAAACACTGTTTAAGTGTTTAATAACACTTGTCTAAGCTGTTGTACCACCATTTCTTGAATCAGTTGTTGGCAACCTTTTCAGTATGTGACCTTGATTCTATAGTTTAGGGACCCAGCAATTAAGGGGTATTCCCATCTAAGACGTTTATGGAATATCCACAGGATGGATGTGGGTCCCAGCTCTAGGAACTGCACCAATCTTCAGAATGGCGGTCACTTAGGCTGGGTTCACACGAGCATGTTACGTCCGTAATGGACGGAACGTATTTCGGCCGCAAGTCCCGGACCAAACACACTGCAGGGAGCCGGGCTCCTAGCATCATAGTTATGTACGATGCTAGGAGTCCCTGCCTCTCCGTGGAACTACTGTCCCGTACTGAAAACATGATTACAGCACGGGACAGTTGTCCTGCAGCGAGGCAGGGACTCCTAGCATCGTACATAACTATGATGCTAGGAGCCCGACTCCCTGCAGTGTGTTCGGTCCGGGACGTGCGGCCGAAATACGTTCCGTCCATTCCGGACGTAACATGCTCGTGTGAACCCAGCCTTACTTGGATGGTTTTGTAACTCCCACAGGAATCATATGCGCGGCCACCTATCATTCATCCGCCTCGATGCAGCAGCCTGTGGCCATAAATATCACATAAATGTCTAAAATGGGAATACCCTTTTAAGTTGTAATTTGCAGCAGAACCTGGCAGCAAGTGTTCACATTCCCTGCAATGCCACCACAGGGGAAATTACGCATTACGTGGTACCCATTGAAATCAATGGACTGTCATTATAATGTTTGGACTTGCTGGGTGCTCCAAAGAAAGACATGTTCCTTGTAATCGCTCTTCACTCCAGCTGATTGACAGAGACCCTGTATTAAGAATGCCCTAAATTGAAAACCAGACAACCCCTGATTTTTATATAGTCAATACACTCTATTTAAAAAACAAGTTAACAGCACAATGTATTTACATACATAAAGACATTGCTGTAAACCCAGCATTGCCTTTACCAAAGACATAAAGTATAAATGTTTGCATATAAAGAACTAAGTAACCAAATACACTGGACTTTTGCCACATTGCTTTCTCTTCTTTATCTTTTATTAATTTATTACATTCTTAATTATTTTTTTTCGTTCGTAGTGTTCGATGTGCCCTTTAGTTCCTAAACCCCATGCTGAGCGGGAGACCAGCCGCATAACCCCTGATAGATTACATCACCGCAGACACCAACTGCCAAGAACAAAAGAGGGAAAAAAATGAAACAAAATAAAAACAAATGCTTACACAGTAATAAGAGATATTTACATTATCCAAGCTTTCAAAGAAAACGGCTCCATCAGAAATCATATTATTCAAATGAGCTTTAAAAGAACAGTTGTTTAAAAGCCTTTGTTGCAGAACTGACTATGGCTTCTTTGATTGTCTGTTTTGTTTTGTGAAGGTTTTTTTTCTGCATTTTAAAAGCCTGGTTCCTTTTACCAAGATTTTTTTTTTTTGCTTGTGTTAACAATTTTGCCGATGCAATGTGCCAGAACCCAGCTGCTTTCAAAAACCCCTGGGAATAGTCTGATTACATCTACTCCGCTGTCAAATCTGCAAGAATAACCGCACTTTGCCAAGCAACGCATGAGTGATAAGAGGCAGTAAGAGCTTAATACAGTGTGCAGGATCCATGGAAGGAAAACACCTGTGGAAAGATGCCTGTAAAAAACTTAAAGGGGTTTTCCACATTGAATGAAGTTTTTTTGTTACTCTCAGTTTCCTCACTATACAAAAGTAAAAGTCCTGTAATGCAGCATTCCTGGAAACTGAAAACTATTATATTTTCCGTATTATAAAACAAAAGTAAATGCAATAGAAAAGAAAATGTAAGAAAACCACTCTCTTCTATGTACGTACGTACGTACGTACGTACGTACGTACGTACGTACAGGGCTGGCCTTAGGGGTGTGCGACCTGTGCCTTCGCACAGGGCGCATCACTCCAGCAGATGAAAGGGGGCGCTGCGCTGGCTCCCTTCCCCTGCTTGTTTCAGAAGCACCCGGGCCAGGCGACACAGCAGTCTCCTTTCTGCCTGGGCGCTGCTTCACTCAGTGCCGTCACTACCTCTCTAGCAGCCATAGAGGCTGCTAGTGGCGACATCAGGCATGAGGGCGGTGGCGCCACCAACAGCCGCTGAGGTTGCTGCTACAGCGGTAGCAATGGCACTATAGCAGAGCACGGAGGCATCTCCCTGCTCTGCTATGTACTAGCGCCACTGTAGCTCCCTGAAGGAGCGGAATCCACGTGTGGCGAGGAATTCTGCTCCTGGAGCGCATTCCGCTTGATGTCTGTCCGTATATGGACAGTGATATCAGGGGAAACTCCTGATGCAGAATCCCTGTCCACAGCATTGCAGACGCTGTGACCGGGGATTCCACTCCAGAAGTCAATGACGTCACTGTCCATAAATGGACACAGACGACAGGAGCTTCTCCTGGAGTAGAATCCCTGGTCACAGCGTCGGCAACGCTGTGGACTGGGATTCTGCTTCAGGAGTTTCCCCTGATGTCACTGTCCATATATGTACAGAGACATTAAGTGGAACGCTCCAGGAGTGGAATCCCGGGCCACACAGGGATTCCACTCCTTCAGGGATCTACAGTGGCGCTATCTACAGAAAGGGGGGTGCAATCTACAAGGGGGCTATGGGCTGTGTGGCACTACCTACAAGTGGGCTGTGTGGCACTACCTACAAGTGGGCTGTGTGGCACTACCTGCAAGGGGGCTGTGGGCTGTGTGGCACTACCAACAAGGGGGCTTCAGGCTGTTTGGCACTACCTACCAGGGGGCTGTTTGGCGCTCCCGACCAGGGGGGCTGTGTGGCGCTCCCAACCAGGGGGGCTGGTGTGGCGCTCCCGACCAGGGGGGCTGTGTGGCGCTCCCGACCAGCGGGGTTGTGTGGCGCTCCCGACCAGGGGGGCTGTGTGGCGCTCCCGACCAGGGGGGCTGTGTGGCGCTCCCGACCAGGGGGGCTGTGTGGCGCTCCCGACCAGGGGGGCTGTGTGGCGCTCCCGACCAGGGGGGCTGTGTGGCGCTCCCGACCAGGGGGGCTGTGTGGCGCTCCCGACCAGGGGGGCTGTGTGGCGCTCCCTACCAGGGGGGCTGTGTGGCGCTCCCTACCAGGGGGGCTGTGTGGCGCTCCCTACCAGGGGGGCTGTGTGGCGCTCCCTACCCGGGGGCTGTGTGGCGCACTCTACAAGGGGGCTGTGTGGCGCTCTCTACAAGGGGGCTGTGTGGACTGTATGGCACGATCTACAAGGAGGAAGTGGGGGATTCTTTCACAGTCTACAGGGAGGCTGTATGGCAAAATCTACAGGGGGCACTATACTGTGTGGGGGTCACTAAGCGGACATTATACTGTGTAGGGGTACTACAGGGGGCTTAATACTGTGGGCACAATTAGAGGACAAAATACTGTGTCCTTGAAGGGGTTGTAATATATTATATTATTAAATATTATTATTGTTATTATTATTATTATACTGTATGGGGCACTAAAGGGACATTATAATTTTTTTATGGGCATTTTATTTTTAATGATGGGGTGGGGCACTGAAAGATAATTTTGCACGGGGAGTCATCTATCCTAAGGCCGGCCCTGCGTACGTACATCTATTTATTTGCTTAGGGGCGATTTAGTGCGCATTATTTTGCATCAACATAGACCACAGCACTGTCCCTGGGCCCTAAATGTGAACAGGCAGTCTAGGGCTGATTTCATAGGACGGCAATTAACGCTGAAGTGTGTAAGGCTCCATGCACACGACTGTAAAAATCATCCGTAATTGCGGACCGCAATTACGGACCCATTCACTTCTATTGTCCACAGATACCTTCCCGTTTATTTACGGAAAGGTGTCTGGGCCGTAGAAGTGTACCGCAAAAAATAGGACATGTCCTATCTTTTGCTTTTTACGGACCGTGCTCCCATACTTTGTATGGGAGCACAGGCCGAAAATGTGGGCGGCTGTTTGCGGGCAGCCATCCTCTTAGGCTTGGGGCCTAAGAGGTAACCAGAGTGCCTAAAGCAAACTATTTAAAAAAAATATAATATATATATATATATATATATATATATATATATATGGGGGAGTGCGTGCATAAATAGGTATACAGTTTAAATAATAGGTACATATAATAATAGGTATACAGTTTAAATTGTACTTGTATTTTCATTCTATAAAATACTATCTCTTATATACTCAATTGGTGGCCCTCACTATTTATACATTGCTGTAAACTAGTTTTTATACTTTGGCACAAAGTTCTTTATCGGCATTAATTTCGGGGCATGCTACTTTTATAAACTGAATCATGTAATCTTACCTGTGCGTGGTTTTCTTGAATATACCTGATCTTTGATAACTCCCCAAAAGAAAAAGTCCATCGGGTAAAATCTTGTGATCGTTGGTGGCCATTCAACTGGGCATAGTCTACCATTTCACCTATTGGGTAATTATTCATCAAGAAGATTACGCACACCTCTAAGGCATAGTGAGGAGGGCTCCATCTTGCTGAAAATAGAAGTCTTCATTTTCATGCTCCAACTGCAATTGTGGTATTACATTTTCTTGGAACATGTTATGGTACAGGTCTGAGGTAACCGTTATATTGTAGAAGATTGGTCCAATTACCCCTTTACATGAAAGGGCTGCCAAAACTGTAACCCCAGGTTGATTCAACTGTTCTTCAGTTGTTGCAAGGGGGTTTTCTGTAGAGTAATAAACACAATAATGCCTTTTAACAGCACCTGAAAGTTTGAAGTTGGCTTCATCGGTCCAAGTTATATTTCTAATAATACCGTCTCCTTGTGTTTCTTCATTCAAAATTGCTTTACAAAATTGTAATTAGACTGTCTGAAAAATCTCCCCCTGTATACCTACTCATACACCCCGTAGTACATTTATGGACCCTAGTTCTGGAAGGCCATGGATAACCACTGGGGTACCTTGCCACAAACTTCTAGGGTATTTTTGTCCCAGACACCATTTACCTACTTTACATAATGCACATTTTGTTTTCTTAATCAGGCTATTAGGGTGATTTTATTTTCACCCTTTTTCCTCCCTAAATACAGCATATTTTCCAAAAGGTAAAAAACATTATATATTTAATTTTTCATACCTCTATTTTGTATATTGAGATTTTCATACTATTCAGCTTTGTAAATGGAGCTGCCATAGCAGACACATTTAAAGGTGAAAACCACCCTGCTACTGTCATTTATCACATGTACAATATTATTGTCAGCCGTCAACTTTACAGGACGTTAGAGTTTGCAGACAGCCTAACATTAAAAGTGACATAAAAAAAATCCCATAGTCACTTTTTAGTTATGGATGAATATACTTTAATTATATTACTATAAAGTTCAGTATTCAATTCATGAAGCAACACATTATATCACTCTATTACTTCATGCACTTATTTTCTTCTATGATTATCATATCCGACCCACCACACACTATCCAAAGTCTGCAAAAACCTTGCACATTTTTCTTGTGACAAACCTGATGGATGCTTTCTATTAGTATGTCTCAGAACTGTATAATTTCAGCTATATTATCATAATCATTTCAACTTCTGATTCTTACAAAATTATATTTCTCCACGTTTATTATTTCTTTTCAGCAAATAAAGCAGAACGCAAAAAAAAGATACAGTATTGCTTTTGTATTTGGTATATCAATGCAGACTTTAACCGCTTCCCGACCGCCCACTGTATATTCACGTCGGCACTTGCTGGGCTCTGTGCAGTGCCGACGTGAATTCACGGTGGGTGTTAAAAGCGCGATCCGGGTGTCTCAGAGTAGCGCTGACACCCGGATCGCGCTGTTATCACCTGCCTCTGTTCCCGGAGATATGATCGGGACCTGATTAGTTCAGGTCCCGGTCATGTGATCGCAGGGAAAGTGTGTTGTAGCAACGAACTGGAAAGTTTGTTGCTATAACAAACTGGAAAGTTTGTTGCTACAACAAACTTTCCCGGGGACCGATTGCAGGTGCTGCAGTCGGTTATAAGGCAGAACCGGGGGCCATATAACGGCCCCCGGGTCTGCCATGCACAGCAGCCTATGAGAACCAGCCGGATGCTGGTTCTCATAAGCTTCCTGTCAGTGTTACTCTCAGCGTCACACTGACAGTTTATAATACGTTACACTACCTAGGTAGTGTAATGTATTATAGCAGCAATCAGAGCTGCCAGGCTTCAAGTAAAACAAGTAAAAAGTAAAAAATAAAGTAATAAAAAAGTTTTATAAAAGTGTAAAAACAAGTTATAAAAGTTACAAAAAAAAAATAATGCTTTTTTTCCTATAATAAGTATTTTATTATAGGAAAAAAATGAAAATGTTAAAAAAAAGTACACATATTTGGTATCACCGCGTTCGTAACGACCCAAACTATAAAACTATAATATTATTTTTCCCGCACGGTGAACACCGCAAAAAAAAGAATTAAAAAACTATGTCAGAATCACTTTTTTTTGGTCATCAACCCTCCAAAAATATAGAATAAAAAGTGATCAAAAAGTCGCATGTACCCCAAAATAGTACCAATAAAAACTACAACCCGTCCCGCAAAAAACAAGCCCTTACACGGCTTTTTTGACGGAAAAATATAAAATTATGGCTCTCAGAATATGGTGACAAAAAATAAATAATTTTATCAAAGTGATTTTATTGCGCAATCGCCACAAAACATAAAAAACGTATATACATGTGGTATCGCCGTAATCGTACCGACCCGCAGAATAAAGTAAAATGTCATTTATACCGCACGGTGAATACTGTAAAAAAAAAAAAAATACAAAAAACTTTGTCAGAATATATGTTTCTTTGTCACTTTGCTTCCAAAAAAATCTAATAAAAAGTGATAAAAAAAAAAATCACATGTACCCTAAAATGGTACTAATGAAAACTACAGATTGCCCCGCAACAAATAAGCCCTAACACAGCTCCGGTGGAGAAAAAATAAAAAAGTTCTGGCTCTCAGAATATGGCGATGCAAAATGTGCAGAGTGTTCCAAAAGCGGATAGGATCGGGCGCCATTTATCAGTGCGACACCGGCCACATATCTGCGAATTATTATTTATGTACCCCATTATTATACCCTCTTATTATGCCCTGATGTACTCTGCCCAATTTACACATACCCCCACGTCATAAACTGAAATACCAGCAAAACCCCAAACAGAACAGTTACCAAGCAAAATCTGCGCTCCAAAAGCCAAATGGTGTTCCCTCCCTTCTGAGCCCCACAGCGTGACCAAAACACCAGCTTACGTCCACATATATGACATTTTATATCCGGGAGAACCCGCTCAACATTGTATGAGGTATTTGTCTTCAGTGGCACAAACTGGGCACAATATATTGTGCATTAAAATGGCATATCAGTGGAAAATTTAAATTTTCACTTTGCACCATCCGCTACGCATTAATGCCTTGGCGCACCACGACTTAATAGCATGTCGTGGTGCGAGGGGTTATATACGGAGTGGGCTCATGCGCTGCGCACGCTCCATATTCTGCAGGTGTCCGCTGTGTATTATAGCTGACACCCGGGACTAACGGACAGGAACAGCGATCGCGCTGTTACAGGAGCCTGTAAAATGACATTATACTGCAATACATTAGTATTGCAGTGTATTGTACCAGCGACCTAATGATCGCTCGTTCCAGTCCCCTAAAGGGACTTTTGGGAGGTTTCCACTGTTTTGGTACCTCAGGGGCTTTGCATATGCGACATGACACCCGAAAACCATTCCAGCTAAATTTGAGCTCCAAAAGCCAAATATTGTTCCTTCCCTCCTGAGTCCTGCCGTGGGTCCAAACAGCAGTTTATTACCACATATGGTGTATTGCTGTAATCAGGACAAATTGATTTACAAATTTTGGGGTAATTTTTCTCCTTTATTCATTGTAAAAATTAAACATTTCTATGTTTTTTTCAGAAAAAAGTAGATTTTCATTTTCACGGCCTTATTCCACTAAATTCAGCAAAAAAACTGTGGGGTCAAAATGCTAACTATACCCCTAGAGCAATTCCTTGAGGGGTGTAGTCTTCAAAATGGGGTCAGTTTTGGGGGGATTCCACTGATTTGCTTACTCCAGGGTGTTGCAAACGCGACATGGCACTGAAAACCAATCCAGCAAAATCTGCGCTTCAAATGGCGCTCCTTCCCTTCTGAGCTCTGCCGTGGGTCCAAACAGCAGTTTAGTACCACATATGGGGTATTGGCATAATCGGGAGAAGTAGCTTTACAAGTTCTGGGGTGCTTTTTAATCTTTATTTCTTGCAAATATTATTTTTTTTAAATATTTTTTCAGAAAAAAAGTAGATTTTCACTTTCACAGACAAACTCCAATAAATATAGCAAAATACCAGTGGGGTCAAGATGCTAACTGTACCCCTAGATAAATTCCTTGAGGTGTGTAGTTTCCAAAACCGTCTCACTTTTGGGGGATTTCCATTGTTTTGGCACCACAAGACCTCTTCAAACCTGACATGGTGCCTAAAATATATTCAAAAAAAAGGAGGCCCCAAAATCCACTAGGTGCTACTTTGCTTCTGAGGCCTGTGTTTCAGTCCATTAGCACAATAGAGCCACATGTGGGATATTTCTAAAAACTGCAGAATCTGGGCAATAAATATTGAGTTGCATTTCTCGGCTAAAACCTTCTGTTTTACAGAAAAAAATGTATTACAAATGAATTTCAGCAAAAAAAATAAAATTTGTAAATTTCACCTCTACTTTGCTTTAATTCCTGTGAAGCGCCTAATGGGTTAAGAAACTTTCTGAATGCTATTTTGAATACTTTGAGGGGTGCAGTTTTTAATATGGGGTGATTTATGGGGTCTATCTAGTACATAAGGCCCTCAAAGCCACTTCAGAACTGAACTGGTCCCTGTAAAAATAGCCTTTTGAAATTTTCTTGAAAATGTGAGAAATTGCTGCTAAAGTTCTAAACGTTGTAACGTCCTAGAAAAATAAAATAATGTTCAAAAAACTATGCAAATATAAAGTAGACATATGGAATATATAAAATAGTAACTATTTTGTGTGGTATTACTATCTGTTTTACAAGCAGATACATTTAAAATGAAAAAAATCATAATTTTTGCAAATTTTCTCTAAATTTTGGTGTTTTTCACAAATAAGCAATGAATTTATTGACCAAATTTTTCCACTAACATAAAGTACAATATGTCACGAGAAAACAATCTCAGAATCGCTTGGATAGGCAAAAGCATTCCAGAGTTATTAACACATAAATTGACACATGTCAGATTTGAGAAAATGGGGCTGGTCATGAAGGTCAAAATGAGCTCGGTCTTGAAAGGGTTAAGGTTGTAGATGTTTACAAAAACATGACTGCTCTCTTCTAACAGCGCCACTCTTGTTCATGGGCTGTATCTGGTATTGTAGTATTCACTTGAATGGGGCTAAGCCACAATACCAGATACAGCACACGAACAGGAGTGGCGCTGTTGATAGAAGAGAGCAGCCATGTTTTTCTAATATCATTGTCCAAATTGTGAAGAAGAAAATGATCACTCCTGGTAGAAAGCGCTCCTGCACTTGTGGAGTAAATTCAACTGAAATCCCAGTTGGGGCAAGATATCAAATGAGAAAAAAACTAATTATATTTTTAAAAGACATACATGATAGGACAATATATGCCATCAAATTGGAATAAAGGCTACGCGTTTTGACCTTTAACCAGGGTCTTCCTCAATCACTTTTTTACAAGCCTGAGGAAGACCCTGGTTCAGGTTCAAAACGCGTAGCTTTTATTCCAATTTTATGACATATATTGTCCTATCATGTATGTCTTTAAAAATGTAAGTTTTTTTTTCTCATTTGATATTTTGTCCCGACTGGGATTTCAGTTGAAATTACTCCACAAGTGCAGGAGCGCTTTCTACCAGGAGTGATCATTTTCTTCTTCACAATATGGACTTCATTCACATCGACTTCCGCTGATTTCTCAGCCGCCGGTGTTCACTCAGAGGGGGCTAGCAGACTGCTTACACACGGAGCACCGAGGCTCCATTGGTTTGATGATCAAGTTGTGCCGACCATCTAGCACAACTCAAAAAGGTTAGTGTACATCTTATATACAGCACATCATTGTTGACCATCCTGCAACTATGATAATACCCCAGAGGAGCGCTCTGTGTCGTCTTTTTTTCTTCCCATATAATTTCTTATCTCATGCAACCCCTTTAGTGAAATAAAACCACATACGTAAACTGCAAGAAACCAGACCGCTGTGTAATAGATTAATGAACGAGTATTAAATCTGGTGTTTCATATTCGCTTTGGCTCGCTAAACCCACTACATATTAAATAGTACAAAAGATAAAATCACAAGCAAATCCCTTCTAAAAACTACATTCTTTTTCCATGTCGATAAAACCATTAGCATCTCTGAATATTATATTTTTTTTCCTTTTTCAAATGCGAAAAACATTCTCTACGGAAAAATCTGATGGACTGCCTTGCATGTCTTATTTAAAAGCAGTGACAGAGACTTCCAGGACTGCAATACAGCTTACTGCTCCAAGATGTTTCTCAATATCAAATCGCAGTAAGAAAACAGATCTACCCCTGTTTAACACAGGTAGTATTACACACGGGAAAGCTAATGACTTCAGCAAAGATTTTCCACCTACATGCTTGCGATTGATGTCATCTCCATCTGCTGTAGATAATTTTTAAAACTCACATTTTAACAAGTCTTGTCACCTGCAGTTTATAATAAAAAAAAAAAAAGTCCCAAAATACTTGGATGAGATGAAGAATGTTTGTTTAAGATATTTTAGAATGGACATATTGTATCCCAATTATTCAAATTTTTTTGGGGGTATTACTACAGCTGTGTTGCTGTGTCATTTTAAATTATTTATTTGGGAAAATCTAATATCTGTATATCTAGCTATAGTATACAAAGAACAATCCCACCTTACAATGAAATTCACATTGTGGAATCTACAGCAAAAAAATATGTATTACCCTGGGTAATGGCCAGATGCGGAAAAAGCAAAAAAAAAGCTCTGGACTAGACTTTGCAAAAGTCTAAAGAAGTTGTTACCCTCCTCCATCTACACCATAGTGAAGGGAAATGGATCTCTCCTAGCATGTATGGAAGACCCACTCAAGCTTGGTGTATTTCAATGTGCCATATTGCATGGTGCCAAGTTAGAGACCATGATTATTTTTCTCTTTTTGGTTTAAGTCATAAAACAATGTCATGAAATTAAAATAGATTTACTAAATTTTAAATCTGATAAATGGGTTTATCACATGAGATTATGCTGGAAACCAAGTAACTAACCACTATTAGGAAATTTTTATAGGTATTAAAGTTGAAGTCTTTGCCTAAAGTTTAAAGAAGACAAGTCCTTAGTGAAGGTTGTCACAGGTAACCCCAACAGCTTGTGGAAGGCTAATGATATTTCACACGATTTTCCCCATCCCCATCAAATCTTCTGATCTCATATTTGGTCCGTAATCTGCATAGTCAATAAATCTGTGTTGATGGAATTGGTGCTGTCATACATCTTCATAAAAAGAGGGATTTCCGATGAAACAGAGGGTTAACATGAGTTGGCTTTAATGTTACGTCCTTTATGGAGTCATAGATTGTATACGTTTTAATAAAATCTTTAAGAACTCCATTATTCAGCAAGCAAAACTTGAGACATCTGTGTAGGCATCCTCTGTTTCAGCAGTTTATCCAATCTGGATATCAGTTTAACTCCTCATAATTCCCCAGACTGATTACAGAAACCTTGTGTTATCTGGCAAGCGTAGACCCACCGCAAGCAGTGGTCATCCCAGCAGCCACATATTGATCTTCGCTGAAGTAAACATTTTCCTTTACAGCTCTTCATCTTTAAAGTGCTTTTTTGTTCAACATTCATTTTAGGACACCCTGTTAACCAAGAATCTGTCTGATTATTTATGTGATGTGGCAGATATAGCTCTTCTTGGAGGTCCAGTTGGACAAAAAAAAAAAGCCTTGCCAAAATCTAGCTACTGTCAGTGGATTTATACAAGACACCTGTAGAAATAGTGCGGCCAAGATGTATGTAAAAACATGCACATTTTAACTATTTATAAAACCGTAAGTGATTTTGTATAATCTAAAAAAAAAGTTCCAACCTTCTTTTAAGTGTTCAGTAATTACATCTAAAGTTATGATATTGCTCCATTTTACAAGGGCCTGTCCACTTATGTGATTAAATGGATTTTCTGTTTTATAAAAATGAGCTCCTATTGGAATAATATAGGAAACTCACAAACTTCTCTATCACAGAATTAGAAAATTTTGATATTTTGAGACCCCTCAACCCCCCACAACTCTACTCCTGACCTAACCAGAATCACATCAGGTGAGGCTTTGGAGAAACACAGACAAGTCAGAAGGAAAAGGGCACCCAGGAAGAGTAGCCAATAGCTCTTCCTATATTAGTCCGCACTCTATGGTGGGCTTCCCTAAGACTTACATACTGAATATTATCAGAGCAATATACATTGATGCCATTTGGGCAATGGAAGTGCTGCCACACAATATAACTATATAACATACAGGCAGAGTGGCCCCACTGTGGCTTGAGAGCCATATGCCACTTGTAGGCATCTTTTGTGCCATTCCAATGCCATACAGGTGTCCTGGATTCCTTGCACTGGTCGTGAATGCAACACATTTGTAATTTCATCTGCCCAATGTCTTCAGTGCTGATTACTTACTGCAGAGATTAACACTGGAAGAAATAGTTACATGCAAGTTATTGCTCACATATACGTTTAGGAGTAGACCGTAGTGCAGGACCATGGAGGAGATAAGTGTTTGTGTGTAAGATCCTCTTTAAAGGGATTGACCCCCACCCAACAGTAGATTGGAAAGGTCAATGTTTTTGATGCATAAAAGCAAAATTACGTTTATACATCTCCACTTGGAGGCTTACAAAAATATAATTTATTTTACTTAATATGACTCGCAAAGAAAACATTCTGCTTTTATATTCTGGAAAAATGTATTTTCATTTGCTGATTCGAGATTGTCCCGTAGCTTTCAAAAACGGTGGCAACAATGATGAGCATTAACAATTATCACACTCGATAGGTTAATGCTAAAAAAAAATAACAATAGATTCAAAAAAGAATATGTAAAATTCTGAAAGGACTACGTTCTGCAGTTAATTATTTGTGTCATGTTTTCTGCTTTACAATGGTAACTCGGATACTGTCTTGTTTAGTCGCCAAGTGACGGCTCTTTAACCTTTGCAATTCGTTTCAATCATGCCTGGAACCCAGTGCTTTGGAAGGCCTGATAATGGAAACATGTGCTCTCTGTGGGGTGTGATATATTACGTGTGTGACTTCAAAATAAGATTTAATTAACTCAGTAGACAATTTATAACAGTTACCCTGTCAGGCTGACAGGTTGTTTTACTGTCACTTAAATAATAGTGGAACTCTTGTCTTCAAGAACCTGAGAGAGTTGCTGAAAATTTGTTAATGAATCAACCTGTCTAATGAGCTACATTCTAATGATTGGAGCCCGGGAGACTCGGAGAAGAAAAAAAAAAAAACATTTTTGACAGCTTTATTACGTTATTTTTCTCCATGTAATTCATGGATAATTAAAGCATGGCAGAGAGCTCTTTTAAAATGTTTTTTAAGTTCCAGGGAGGAAACTTGATGAGGCAGCCATGTAATACAGCATAACCTCCCAATTATTCACACATTTGGAGAACAATAATCACATAGTATTATCTATGGCTACAGACTACACATGCTAAAAAGAATTACCACTGGATATTGCTATGATTTAATTGGTAGCGCATGGCAAAGCCTATAAAAGATAGCAGAGTCCCACAAAAGACTCATCAATCATAATTAAAGTAGTCCGCGACTTTTTCTCATGTCTTCTGAAGCTGGCTGGACCTGTGATGGGCAGCCTAGAGAGTGTGAACATTGCAACTTAGATGCTTCAGACTTGGGGAATGTAAGGCCTAGTTCACAGTGTTTTTTGCAGGTATAAAGCTCTGCCTGGAAAAATCGGCACCGGTTTTTTTTTTTTTTGCACCACATGCTTTTTTTGAGGCGTTTTTTGCCGCATTTTTTTAGGCGTTTTTACTTCTTTCTTCAACAGGCAAAGGAAAAAACCGAGAGCATTCCAAAAAAAGTGTTTTTTGAGGCAGAAAACGCCTCAAGATAGGTCATGTAGATTTTTTTTTTTGTTTGTTTTTTCCCGCAAACTTTTTTTCTGCTTATGGGAAAAGAACGCCCACACCTCCCATTTAAATCAATGGGAGGCATTTTCGGACGTTTTTTTTGTGGGGTTTTCGGCTCGGTTTCCGCATCAAAAAACGCTTAAAAAACTCTGTGTGAACAGGGCCATACAAGAAATGCCAGTGTTTTGTGTGAGTTGGGATTTTTGTCGGCTTCTGTTCTTAATTTTTATTTTAAATTTTTTTGTAGTACTAGATTTTCCAAATGCCCCAAAAATAAAAACATTATCCATTGTAATCATTTATGTAACCCTACACTAAGAAGTAAGCAATCTGTGAAGTAAATGGTCATGGTCTTTTAAAGTCCAGAAATTGGAAGTCAATGAGGTTCAACTCTGTGTTGCCATATTGGGAAAGATCAGCAACAAATGCTCTCAGAAGAAAGTGTTTTGTTCGCTGTGTTGGAAGACCCAGTATTTGGATTGTTCAATCAGCTGTAATCTCGGAGGGAACCTGGCAGCACCACCACTACAGAAGAAATGAAGCATTAGGTTGGGTTCCCACATAGCGTAAACACTGCGTAACTTCCGCAATGGAATTATGTTAGAGTTTGCAATAGCAGTGGGTGGGTGGGATTTGAACAACACTGCAGAAATAATTTGCTTTGAAAATATTCATAAATTGATCTGTGGTGCGGTTTTTAAATCTGCAGCATGTAAATTTATGCTGCAGAAACGTTGCTCTTATGTTGCGGGTTTTCCCCATTAAATTCAATGGGGGGTAAAACGCCCAACAAATAGCAAATGTTGTGATTTTTGCAGTGGAATTTTACGCAAAAATCGCAAATCCGAAAAAAGAAAAACATTTGTTTTTTTGTTTTGTTTCCAATTTAAAATAAAAAATATAGTTACCCCCCTGGAGTTGCTATAGAGACGAATTCCTCTGTTCTCTGTTCAGCCCGGCCTCCTGGGATGACATTTCATCCCATGTGACTGCTGCAGCGGTCATATGGACTGCAGCGTCCTCCTAGGAGGCCGGGCTGCATGGACAACAGAGGGACGCTTCGCTATGACAACACCTGGGGGGTAAGTATTGTGGTTTTGTTTTTTTTAACAGTACTGTTTCCACAGTAAAGATTACGCCCGAATATCTGCACCAGAATCCGGTGTGGTTTTCTGGACGGAATTCCCAGTGGGTTCTAGGTCAGAAATGCTGCATACATTTACGCATAGTATCCGACCCGTGGGAACATACCCGAACGCCGTTCCCATTCAAATCTTTGGGCCATCCATGTAATGTACAGACGTGTCGGGTGCTCCAGAGCGAGAATCGCTCTGTTATCGCTCTTTGTTCAGGCTAATTGATGGTTATAATTGGAGGACCCACTCTATTCACTATAATGTTCTAAGGTAATTAAAAAAATGGGTTTTCTAAAGCAGACTACCCATTTATGTACCTACCAGCAACTATAACTTCCGATGTTAAAAATAATGGACTTTGAAAGCAATTAGTTATAAAAAATAGTAACTACATTTTAAATATATACTTTGCATACAAATCTCAAGCGATTGAAATTAAAGTCACAGTCTGTATCCCTTTATTAGCCTCTCTTTCTGCAGGTGTCACATAAAGTTATCTTAAATTATGACCGTTTTGTCATTAAACTAAAGGAACAGCCAGTGGCAAAGCCTGTCACTGATATACACCAATATTCCACTTCTGCAGCTATTATTTATAGCACATACCGGAGGCCTGTGACCATTGCACCACATTCTTTCTCTTTCAGGGCTTTTAATGGAATATAACATTACAGGGGAAGTAGTACTGTTTATTTTAATAGAGTGGGACCCAAGAAGATCAAACTGTGACATATGATTACCTAAGGCCCTTGCTGCATTGTAAACTCTTAACAGCACATTAGACTTATGTTTATAATACCGGGCTTCCACATGGCTGACATACTACAGTTCATTCCCTTAACTCTGTAAAATACTTTCGTTTACATTGTGAAATTAAAGGGAAACTCTGGTTTAAATAATTGTATTATATGATATATATTAAATATATATCACCGCGTGTTCAATAGCATCAATATTACCAAGATGGTCAGTGACTCCAGTGCTGCATAATAAAATTACATCTTCACTGATCAATGGGAATTTTAATTCTTGTTATTTTATATGCAAGTTAGGCACATTGGTCCCAAACTATGAAGGACATGATCACCAGATGTGTGCTACACAATCTAGACCTGTAGGGCAACAGTGAGAATTGCTGGATTCATAATATACTGACAGAACTTTGTATCATCTTGGCCAATTGATACATGTCGCAAAGTGTTCAAGGTTTTTCAACTGCAGAATACAGTAAAGCAATAATATAACATGAGCTACGAGGTTTGCTATCCATTCTTTGATAGAATACCATAAAACTGTGAAGTAGAAACTGTGCTTATGAGATTCTAGTCTTTACTAGATTTACATAATGCTCAATAATTTTTCTCTGCTCATTGTGTTCCAGCATGGCCAAATTAATTTTGTATTGCCATTGGCTGTTAATTTTGTGCAGAAATAGATGCATCTGTAAAAAAAGTGTCTAACAATTTTACAAAATGAAATACAATATGTCATGCAATAAACCTTTCATCCCATAGTTCTTATCCGCAGTCTTTCGGGTGACTTTATTAATAGCATGAGAGATTGGATTGTTTAAAGTTTCCTAAAGACTGGGAAAGGTTTGCAGTTACAGGGCCATCTAGGAAATTATGTCTTTCAATACACCTTGGCTTCCTCAAGCCAATGAAAAATAGTTTGTCTTATGAGATAATCGCTGTGCTAAATAAGGACCACATTAGGAAAGACTATTTGGAAATCAACCTTTAGTACACGCATTAAATCCATAGTCAAAAGCTGAGCTCATGACAACTTCCTTTTTAATAAATAGCAGATGATTGGTTACATCCATGTATATCTCCCAGGGCCAAATCCATCAATTAAATTTACAGAATCAATCTGTTTGTCTTCTGCAAAGACCATAAAAAACGAATAGCTTCCAGGACTGCTGAAAATACCATCGGATTACAGGAGTGGCATGTTGGTCCTTAATTTCCCCCGACATTCTAGGGCAGATCAACTTGCTGCGTTCGTGATTACTCTGCCCACAGACACTCCTTCCATTAAATGGATACGGAAACACAAGCCACACACATATTATCCATCCTGCTCTTCTACAGAAACGGTTAAAGCATTTTTAATTCACCTCTTGAACTGTTCTCTTGCAATCACCCCCCCCCCCCTCCATGCAAATGGTAGAATCCTGCAACCCAGCTATAGGGTCAAGGGGTTTATTGTGTAATTGAGAGAACATTTTGTAAATTGCAAAAAGTCAAAATGTTTATAATAGAAGCTTCTGGTGTACTGAATCCTTTCCATTTAACAAACGCTGGGTTTTGACATGTGTTCCTCTTCCATTACAGGGGGATTTCAGATAAGTGGGATACTGGCGTGAACATTACAGCAAATCTTTGCTGTAAACTAAACGCTGCCTTATCTGAAAATATATATTATTATTCTTAGAAAATAAAAGGAACTGCTCTGAATATCAGCTAGGGTAATGTTAAAATGAGTTTGCAAGAATTTGTGTTGAGAAAATGATTGCGGAGAAAGCTTTTCCGAATATATCTGGCTTTAGAAACTCCTGGCAATCAGCTGTCGTTGACAGGGAAGCTTTGGCCAGCCATACAAAGGTAGTCTGAGGCTATGTTCACACGGAGTATTTTGCAGGAGGAATATCTGCCTCAAAATTCCGTTTGGAAGTTTGAGGCAGATTTTCCTCTCCCTGCACGCCAATTTTCGCTGAGTTTTTCGCGGCGTTTTTCGCCCGCGGCCATTGAGCGCCGTGGGCATAAAACACAGTGAAATACGCTTTCTCTGCCTCCCATTGAAGTCAATGGGAGGTCAGAGGCGGAAGCGCCCGAAGATAGGGCATGTCGCTTCTTTTTCCCGCGAGGCAGTTTTACTGCTCGCGGGAAAAAGACGCCGACGCCTCCCATTGAAATCAATGGGAGGCATTTTTGGGCCGTTTTTGACGAGTTTTGTGACGCGGTTTCCGCGTTAAAAAACTTGTCAAAATACTCCGTGTGAACATAGCCTTAGGGTTCACACAGAGTTTTTTGCAGGCAGAAAAATCCGCCTCAAAATTCCTTAAAGAATTTTGACGCACATTTTGCCCTACCTGCACATTCTTTGCCGCGTTTTTTGGCCACGGCCATTCAGTTGCCGTGGGCAAAAAACGCCACAAAAAACGCTTTCTCTGCATCCCATTGATTTCAATGGGAGGTCAGAGACGGAACCGCGAGAAGAAATAGCATGACGCTTTTTTTTTCCCAAGCTTTTTTTTCTGCTCGTGGGAGAAAAGTACCTCCGCCTTCCATTTTAATCAGTGGGAGGCGATTTTGGCCGTTTTTTGGTACGCTTTCCGATGCGGTTTCCGCGTCAAAAACAGCACCAAAAACTATATGAACATGCCTTACATACTTTTTCACAGCGCTGTATATAACTATTTGCCCCTCACCTGAGTTTTTCTATTTTTGTTAATTTGTCACATTTAAATGTTTCAGATCATCAAACTAAATTTCTTTCTTTCAAATATCTTTTTATTTTTCAATTATACATCTTGTAGATAAAATTGACATGCCAAATCACTTATAAGTACAAGAGTGATTACGGGCAATGATGTCAGTAGACAGCAGTAACAAATATCTTAAAATGGGGAACAATGAATATGGAACATCATAGGTCTCCAGCTTGTTTTGTTTACTCGCGGCTGGGGTACGAAGAACATTTATGAACCGAAACTTGAGTAAATCAAACCGTAAAACTCCACTGATGTCGAGGTAGAGCCATTCGTAAGTAGTAAGGAATGAATCTCCATGAGCAAAGGAAGAAACGGGGTGAGTAAAGGAAGAAAAGCATTATGATAAGGGATGGTTGGATTAATTGTATGGGTGTATCTGGGGGTGGGGCATATATTAAGCAGCTATGGTTAGTAAAGAACCGTGTAATGGGTATGTCAAACAGGTGTCAGTACCAAGTTCTGAGGGTGTTGGGGGAGAACCTTGGTTGGATCTTGTACATATGTCAGCTAAATTTCTTTGCGCCAGGTCGCCCATATCTAGTCTGGAGATTTGTGAAATCTTGTTTATCCACCTGGAGATAGGGGGTGTATCGGTACTGCGCCAGTAAAGGGGTATCATTGATTTTGAAGCCAGAAACAACTGCTACCTTAGAGGTTTATTAAGCGGCCCTTGGGTGGGGATAATGAGGTTCAGGAAGATGAGTTCTGATGTAAGTTGAGGGGCTTGAGTCGACTATGAAATTGCTTCCGGCAAAACGACGGGTCCAGTGCACAACAGAGACAAACGGAAACCATGGGCACAGAATTCGTCGACCATTGAAATCAATGGTGATGGAAACAGAAACCCCTGGTTTCCGTTTGTGTCAGTTTGTGTCTTTTCAGCGTCCCATTCTGACGGAAAGCTCTGACGGAACGTCAGAACGGGACCCCAACGCAGATGTGAACGAGGCCTTAGAGAGTTTTTGAGCATGAACTATCTGTATAAGGTTTTGCCACTGCATCTCAATGGGATTCGGACACTCTAAAACCTTAATTTTCTTTCTTTTGAGCCATTTAGAAGAGGAGTTTCTTGTGTGCTTTGGATCATTGTTATGCTGCATAACCCAACTGGGCTTCAGCTTTAGTTCACAAACTGTCGGGCGAACGTTCTGCTTCAGGATTTTCTAAGAGGGAGACTTCATGGTTCCATTAATTATGACAAGTGGTCCAGGTCCTGCAGAAGCAAAGCAGCCCCAGACCATCCCACTACCACCACAATGTTTGGCTGTTGTTCTTATGGTGGAATGCGGTGTTCGCTTTATGCCAGATGTAACGAGACCCATGTCTACCAAAAAAATCCACCTTTGGCTCATCTGTCCTCAGAATATTATCTTAAAAGTCTTGGGGGTCATCTAGATATTTTTGGCGAATGAGAGACTAGCCTTTGTGTTCTTTTTGGTCAGGAGTGGTTTATGTCTTGCAACTCGTCATTTTTGCCTAGTGTCTTTCTTATTGTGGAATTGTGTACATTGACCGTCACTGAGGCAAGTGAGGCCTGCAGTTCTGTAGATGTTCGTCTGGTTTCTTTTGTGATTCTGCAGGATGATTCATTGATTCGCGCTTAGGTGAAAGAAGGCAGGGCTTAATAGGTGCACAAAGATGGTGGACCAGGGAGCCTTCATTAGGCCCCCAGGCAGCCATAGCAACCATCGCCCCCCCCCCCCGCTATTGCGTTGCGGGGGGCGCAATGAGCTGATAAAGGGGGTCACCCCCCTCTTTCTAACAATTTAAATGCTGCGATCACTATTGACCGCAGCATTTAGCGAGTTAAATGATGCCACTCGTTACTCAGAAGAGTCGGCTGTAACAAACAGCCGACACCCGTATCGTATGGAGCAGGTTCACTCCGTGACCAATAAATTTAACCTGCCACAATTCTGCCCAGGTTGCCAGCTTATCCAGGTCTTTCTGTAATATTTTATTATAACATAATTCAAGTGAATGGCTGTCCTTTGTCAGCTACTTTCTGCTTTTGTTCATACAGAGGGGTCCCAAACTAAGAACTCCCCCTGTCTACTATGTATATATGCCCTAAAGGGGCAGATGGAAAGGGGTTGACCTGAAGAATGGACTGGCATAAACAAATTAAACCGGGACTTCAAGTGTAAGGAAATGCTATTGCTGGAGAGAAAGATTCACCTAAAATAAACCTCTTTTAGATCATGTGAGCCAAAGTAATGAAAGACTAAATACCCTGGATTTACTAAATTGTATTATTCTTCTACAAATAAACATCATTAAAAGATGTGGCAGCAGGGTGCAGAATGCGTCAGGAAGGAGTAGGAAATGGGTTTTCAGTATTGCTGTTGTCTTGTGTGCTGTAATAAACAACTTCTCGGACTTGATAATAATTTATAAGCCAATGACAGGGATCTCACTTGCTATCAGAGAATTTATCACTGAGTTGTGCAGCTGTATATATCATTTTGTACTTCAGTTGTTTTAGTGGCAATGGTTGTATTAAACGGAGTGTTGATGTCTTTTTTATTCATATTTTGCATTGAATTTCATGCTGTCTACTTGGTAAATAAATGGACCTAGATGTTTGACCAAGAAAAGTTCCTTGGGTGATGTTTAATTGTGAGTCCGATGGTACGATTACATACTTAATAATTAAGTCAATGTGGTGATATAATGTACAATTGTGTAACAGGAAAATTACGTATTTGATCGTGTTTTTGTTGTAGGTTTATCTAAATACAACATACTGGAAAGTTCAGGTTCATAAAAAAAATATTCTAGATAAAGCAAGAAAAGCCATTGGTTAAAGCAAGAGGCATGATTTCCCACTAAAGTATAAAATCATTGGCTTTGTTACACAAACAAATGATCAGTTTTAGATGATGCCGAAAAGGCCTAACAGGTGGTTAGAGCAAACAGTATAGTTACTTAATAATGCAGAGAAATAGTGTGTGTATGTATAAATATATATATATATATATATATATATATTTATGCACTTTTTTTGTCCATAGTATGCGTACATTTATCTATCTTTACTCACTAAACAAGCCTCAGAAATAATCATTCAAATGGCAGCATCTTGTATCCCAAAATGTGCATATGAAAAAATAACTCCTAACAACCAATGGACAAAGATCATAAACAGAATTTTTGTGCCAACTACATAATCTAAAAACACAAGGCCCACTGAGTCATTTGGTGAATAACAACTTAATACTGCTTTAATAAATCAAACTTGTGTCCTCTATAGCACCCCAAATAACATATGGTGCATATTTAACAAATTCTCATAACTAGAAATTGGACATAAATTCTGTTGTTTTAGTCTTGAACACTGATACAAGCAAAGACGGTTTTGAGTTTCCATCTGTACTGTACTGCAAAAATACTGCTCAAAAGATGATAAAATCTCAGTCTCTTTTCACACTTGCATTAGTTGTTTTCTGTCAGAATTACGTTACTTTTTGAAGGTCAAAGTAATGTAGCATGCTGCGCTATTCTATCCGGTAAATGTACAGCTGATGGACCCAAGTCAATGGTGGAAAAAAATATAGATCATAACTGATCGTGACAGATCAGTCATGTGGAGGCTGCAGCCTTCAGGTTTAAGTAAAACTTAGGTGTGGATATCAGGAAGAGCTAGTACTGTCTAAGCCAGACATGGGCAAACTACGGCCCGCGGGCCACATACGGCCCGTTAGGCTTTTTAATCCGGCCCGCCGAACTTGTCCAAATCATAGTAAAAACCTCCTTTTTTTTCCCCTTTCCCTGCAATGCCCACGTTTTCCCAATAGATGGCGCACTCAAAACACATTGACCGTTGTCCTTAACGCCGAAGGACGGATATATCCGTCCTCAGCAGCTGCTAGTTCGCGCAGGAGGACGGATATATCCGTCCTGTGATGGCGCGGGTACTGCCAGTGTACCCACGCGATCAGCGGCAGGAGCACGGCTGTTATACACAGCCTGGCTCCTGCTGCAACTGCCGGAATCGAAGCGCGCTCCGATTCCGGCAGTTTAACCCATTAAATGCCGCTGTCAATAGTGACAGCGGCATCTAATGTGTTTGACAGAGGGAGGGAGCTCCCTCTGTCACCCGATCGGCGCCCCCGCAAACAAATCGCGGGTCGCCGTCGGGTTTCCATGACAGCCGGGGGTCTAACAAAGACCCCCAGGTCTGTCTTCCGCAACTGCCTGTTTGGCGATGCCGGAGGCATGACCGAACAGGTTGCCTGTCAGTTTTACACTGACAGGCAATAATGCTTTGGTATACTAAGTATACCAAAGCATTATATATGCGATCGGCACATCGCATAGTGAAGTCCCCTGGTGGGACTTAAAAAAAAAATGTCAATCAGTTAAATAAAGTTTGTTGAAAAAAAATAAAATAATTACAGTCAAAATCAAATAAAACTACTTTTTTTGCCCAAAAAGTGGTTTTATTCAGTAAAAGTGTCAAAACAAATAACACATACACATATATGGTATCCCCGCGATCATAACAACTTGACCAATAAAATGAACACATTAATGAAACCGCCGGATGTACGGCGTCCAAAAAACCCGCAAAAAACAACGGCAAAATTCTCTCTTTTCTCCCATTCCCCCCATAAAAAATAAAATAAAAGTTAATCTATAAGTCCTATGTACCCCAAAATAGTACTAATGAAAACTACGCATTGGCCCGCAAAAATCAAGCCCACATACGGTCACATCGACGGAAAAATAAAAAAATGACGGCTCTTGGAACGCGGCGATGCAAAAACAAGTAATTTTTTTCTAAAAGGGTTTTTATTGTGCAAACATAGGAAAACATATAAAACCTTTACATATTTGGTATCCTCGTAATCGTGCCGACCCGTAGAATAAAGGTAACATGTTATTTACGCTGCATAGTAAAGGGCATAAATTTATAACGTGAAAATTAATGCTGGAATAGCTGCTTATTTTCAATTCTCTCCTAAAATAAAGTTAATAAAAGTTAATCAATATATTGTAAGCATCTAAAAATGGTACAATTACAAAATACAACTCGTCCCGCAAAAAACAAGCCCTTATACGGCTATGTCGACGGAATAAAAAAAGAGTTACGACTCTTGGAATGCGACCGTGAAAAAACCAAAAATAATCCTTGGTCATTAACGTGCAAAATGGCCCGGTCATTAAGGGGTTAATGTGGCGCGTATTTCTCTTTATTTCACTTTAATTTTCACTTCGTTTCACGTCACCATTAAGCCCTTTGGTTTTCAAAGAGTACAATATCAGCCGTCACTTTGCCACGAAGCATGCAAACTATGCTAGCAAGCAGTCAACACAAGAACGGGCGGCTACTGCTCAGAGGTTGGCAGCTAATTTACAGAGTCAACAGAACTTTTTTCTTGATAAATCACAGTGCGTATGTTATTTTAATCTATTTACATTTCCTCCTCCCAGTATCTGCGAAATAGTATGTAAATGCCATATCTTGCATATTCCTTGAGACAAATTTATTAACTGATAAGGGCTATTTTTCACATTTGAAAGACAGTTAATAAATTGGGTTGTAGTGTTCTTACTGTGCTATGAGGTTTGCACACACTACATTTAATGCTTTAGTATATCCGGCCCAAACACTCCCTCCAAATGCTCCTGGCCCGGCCCCTCTGTCAAATTTTAGAACCCATTGTGGCCCGCGAGTCAAAAAGTTTGCCCACCCCTGGTCTAAGCAGTGAAGATCAATTGAGATGAAGTTGGGCTGTGGTGGCAAAATTATAGGACTGGCTAAGAAGTTCAGGACCAGAGATGGACAGGATTAAGTATAATCAATCAAACACAACAGAAGACATGAAACCAGGAGATTGTTGAATGTAGTGCAGATCCAAGGAAAGAACCAGTCGTGATGTACAGTGAATCACCATCCAGCTCTATAGGGGCTGGGCATTGTTATGTCTTTGTTCCTGGTCCACCATTGATGCCTTCTTCTGGCAACTCGCAACTAAATATCAGGTGATGACAAGAGTGCAATTCCTATTTAATGTATTATTCAGTCATATAGTACATACAGTGAAGGAAATAAGTATTTGATCCCTTGCTGATTTTGTAAGTTTGCCCACTGTCAAAGACATGAACAGTCTAGAATTTTTAGGCTAGGTTAATTTTACCAGTGAGAGATAGATTATATAAAATAAAAAAACAGAAAATCACATTGTCAAAATTATATATATTTATTTGCATTGTGCACAGAGAAATAAGTATTTGATCCCTTTGGCAAACAAGACTTAATACTTGGTGGCAAAACCCTTGTTGGCAAGCACAGCAGTCAGACGTTTTTTGTAGTTGATGATGAGGTTTGCACACATGTTAGATGGAATTTTGGCCCACTTCTCTTTGCAGATCATCTGTAAATCATTAAGATTTCGAGGCTGTCGCTTGACAACTCGGATCTTCAGCTCCCTCCATAAGTTTTCGATGGTATTAAGGTCTGGAGACTGGCTAGGCCACTCCATGACCTTAATGTGCTTCTTTTTGAGCCACTCCTTTGTTGCCTTGGCTGTATGTTTCGGGTCATTGTCGTGCTGGAAGACCCAGCCACGAGCCATTTTTAATGTCCTGGTTGAGGGAAGGAGGTTGTCACTCAGGATTTGACGGTACATGGCTCCATCCATTCTCCCATTGATGCGGTGAAGTAGTCCTGTGCCCTTAGCAGAGAAACACCCCCAAAACATAATGTTTCCACCTCCATGCTTGACAGTGGGGACGGTGTTCTTTGGGTCATAGGCAGCATTTCTCTTCCTCCAAACACGGCGAGTTGAGTTAATGCCAAAGAGCTCAATTTTAGTCTCATCTGACCACAGCACCTTCTCCCAATCACTCTCAGAATGATCCAGATGTTCATTTGCAAACTTCAGACGGGCCTGTACATGTGCCTTCTTGAGCAGGGGGACCTTGCGGGCACTGCAGGATTTTAATCCATTACGGCGTAATGTGTTACCAATGGTTTTCTTGGTGACTGTGGTCCCAGCTGCCTTGAGATCATTAACAAGTTCCCCGTGTCGTTTTCGGCTGAGCTCTCACCTTCCTCAGGATCAAGGATACCCCACGAGGTGAGATTTTGCATGGAGCCCCGGATCGATGTCGATTGACAGTCATTTTGTATGTCTTCCATTTTCTTACTATTGCACCAACAGTTGTCTCCTTCTCACCCAGCGTCTTACTTATGGTTTTGTAGCCCATTCCAGCCTTGTGCAGGTCTATGATCTTGTCCCTGACATCCTTAGAAAGCTCTTTGGTCTTGCCCATGTTGTAGAGGTTAGAGTCAGACTGATTCATTGAGTCTGTGGACAGGAGTCTTTTATACAGGTGACCATGTAAGAGCTGTCTATAATGCAGGCACCAAGTTGATTTGGAGCGTGTAACTGGTCTGGAGGAGGCTGAACTCTTAATGGTTGGTAGGGGATAAAATACTTATTTCTCTGTGCAAAATGCAAATAAATATATATCATTTTGACAATGTGATTTTTTTTTATTTTTTTTTTAATCTAATCTATCTCTCACTGGTAAAATTAACCTAGCCTAAAAATTCTAGACTGTTCATGTCTTTGACAGTGGGCAAACTTACACAATCGGCAAGGGATCAAATACTTATTTCCTTCACTGTAATTGTATGGTTGCAATTAATTATATAGGTTCAGTATATAAATGATTCTTTCAGGTTTATCGTGACAATACCTAACCCAATTGACCTACTATATCTCTATAGAAGGTCTTTCTTTCTTCTTTTTCGTTATGACAACTTCCTTGGTTACAGTGTGACCTATATTGTTAAGCTACAGTATGTAGCTCATTGAGATTAACAAGCATAGTTATTTTTCTGTTGACATAGCAAGCAACACACAGATGTTTCTGTAGCATCATGTGTGCACAATTAAAGATAAAAGAAAGAGGTTGATGATGTAGGAACAGTCAAATCCAGTCCAAGTCATTATACAGTCATTAAAGCGACAGCAGCTGTATAAAAACAGTAATGTCATTATTCTGTGGTAAGCAATTCTGAGAAGAAAATACAATGACACCTCTCAGAGCAAATTTACTAATGTCTTTTTAGAAACTGGGGAAAAATAGGTGTGCTAATTCATCCTGTAACATGAAAAGGTTTGTATTTTTTCGATAACCCCTTTTATAAATGCCTTTTAGGGCCTGTTGAGCTAATAGAAAGGGACTCTTTCCTTCCATTAACTAAACACAGCTCTTGGGAATAAAGGACTGCAGGAACACCATAGACACGTAGTTCCAACAACCAGAGCAGTCCTTAAACTGGGGTTGGGGATCTCCACTCTGCTACACCAAAGTGACTGCAGGCTTCGCAGCCTGTTTTGTGCCGCTATTAGTTACTGAGAGACTACCCTCCACCCCACAGCTTGCCCTGATATGCCTAGGGTGCACCAGTGACTTTAAAGGAGAAATACTCTGCGCTTCTGTGTGTCACGGTGACCGTTATGCCACTACCTTCACAGATCCCAACTCCCACGGCCACGTATGTGTAACGTGCATGACGCTTACTACCGGTACAATAGTACAGAGAACGGTTTCAGAACACAGAGTGGCACAAATACTTAGTTCAAAGTCCTAGAGCGCCATTTCCATGACAACATTGACACACTGCACCCACACCAGCGCCTTAGCCAATGCTCCTCTGCCGGTACGTAAGAGCGCTGCTGTCATGGTGTATGGCGCTGAAGAGATCCGTTGCCTCAACACAGATACCCCTCTTACTCTGTTTGCCTCCATTCCGCGACGTCCTCCCCCTGTGCCAGGTACAAATCAAACACTGAACGCAGGGACAGACCACACACACAGGGAAACTGCACTGCACAGCAGGCAAATGGACAAAGCATAATTTAAAGGGACATTATATATAGATCAGGTGTTGCGTCCGTTTGTACTGGGTCTCACATCATATGTACGTGACACCATGGATGTTCTGAAACAAACTGAAGGTATTACTTTGGAACACAACACATTGTTGGCTAGCCTGGATGTAGAGGCGTTGTACTCATCCATTCCACACAAACTGGGGTGTGAGGCGGTAGAGTACTTCCTTAGATCTAGCGGTACTCAGTTTGTGGCCCATAACCAGTTTGTTTTGCAGTTACTACACTTTGTTCTGGAAAAAAATGTATTTATCTTTGAAGACAAGATTTTTCACCAGCAATGTGGTACAGCAATGGGGAGTCCCACTACTCCCACCTATGCAAATCTATTTCTTGGCTGGTGGGAAGAGACAATTGTCTTTGGTGATAAATTTGCCAAATGGACTTCGTCAATTGGGATATGGATTAGATATATTGATGACGTGCTGTTGTTTTGGAACTCAACAGTTGAGGAGTTCAATAGTTTTGTAGCAGCCCTCAATACCAATGATCGAGGGCTAAGGTTCACGTGCGAAATTAGTGACCAAGAACTGTCCTTTCTAGATCTGAAAATTATAAAAACAATGGAAGGCACAATTCGCACCAAAGTACACCGGAAGGAAACCGCAACCAATAGTTTCTTACAATGGAACAGTTGTCATCCCTATCCCCTCAAACGTGGCATTCCTAAAGGCCAATTTATGAGAGTGCGCCGGAATTGCAGCTCCATGGACGATTTTGAGAGTCAGGCACAGGAGCTCAAAATTAGATTCAAGGATAGAGGTTTCCCCATGGGTGTAATCAGGAAGGCCTATGAGGGAGCGAGGGACGCAGACAGGCAGAGTCTCCTTGTTCCTAAAAAACGAAAAGAAGAACGAGTTACGAGACTCATAGGTACTTATGATTCGAAACAAAATGATATCATGCAAATCCTTAAAAGGTACTGGCGTATTCTCAGTGCTGATACAGATTTGGCAGTCCAGATCACACAATGGCCCTCAGTCACGTATCGTAGAGGGAAAAACATTAGGGATAGAGTCATGCATAGTTGCTTCGACCCCATCATACCGAGGGGCACATGGCTGGATAGACAAACACCAGGTACATATAGATGTGGTAGCTGCAAGGCCTGGGACTTCATCCTTAAGGGAAACAGGTTTACGAGTGTCGCAACAAAAGAGGAGTACGACATTCGTGATTTTGTTAACTGCAAAACAGCGGGGGTGGTTTACCTTATCACATGTCCATGCCCCCTTAATTATGTGGGTAAAACGGTGCGACAATTTCGGCGCCGGATAAGGGAGCATGTTGGAGATATTGTCCATGCTAGGGATACCCCGATATCAAAACATGTACATGCTAAACACCAGGGTCGTGCAGAATGTTTTAAGTTTCAAGCAATTGAACTCATAAGACCTCCAAAAAGGGGAGGCGACTGGGATAATCTAATTCTGCGCAAAGAAGCCCAGTGGATCCACAGATTGGCATGTATACAACCAACGGGTCTAAACGAGCAGACTAATTATACGTGCTTTATTTAACATGCAACCACACTATCCATCTTCAAGCAGCCAGGTCAATATGGTGGCTTTGACGGGTGGGGGGGTGTTTGTGTAGTGCACTATGATTGATATGGCCAACTGGCTAGGTCGTGTGCAACAGGTTTTTAATCAAAACTTCATAATGTGAGGGACAGCGCATTTATCTATCCAATATGTGGTTACAGTAAAAGAGTTGGTTTAAGGTAGTCCACTTGCGGTGTGGAACTGACCCGCAAGATATATCCTATATTCCATATCGTTCTGCTCTTACCTTGCTTTTTCTTGGCAGCATGGGCGATGTGTCCGTGGCTTCCACTGCGCCTGCGTGTTCGTTCTGATGCGGTCGATGATGGTTCCGGGCTGTCAGCTGACGGCCGGGAGTCACATGGACAGGCGTCACGAATTCAGGGGGCGCTGTGATTGGTTAGTTCGGACAGCGCCGCCAAGTACGAGGGGTGGAGTTTGGTGCTTATAGCAACTCAGTGCCCGAAATGAAGTATGCCGCTGACATCGACGCGAGCATCTTTCCGTGATGCACAGCAGAATACCTGCTGCTGAATATTTATCGCTGGTAATTGGGCCAGAGTGACCAAGATACAGACCCCTGAGGATGAGTATTTGAAACTCGTAGGGTCGTTTTTGTATGTGGGATTGTTGCATAGGGGACAGTAGCATTGTAGTGGACCCAGCACTAGGAGACTCCGGTGTTTGCTCACGGACCCTGGTGTGTTCTTGGGGCTCGTACTATTGCTGTGCCCAGTTTAAATGCTGATTCCGGTGAATATCTATACAAACACTGAGAGATACTTATCTAAACTACTCAGTGCTTATTGTTTAATAAAAAAATTTATATACACGGTGGGGCTTTTTTCACAGTGGTGTGTTACCCCTGTTTTTAGCGAGTTACTATAATAAAAGGTATATTTTACTCAATTGTCACTTCAGTGAATTCAATAATTTTCTATATTGTGGGAGCACAATTATATACATCATTTAATACAGTGAATTCACAACACAGATGCTCCTCTTACTCTGTTTGCCTCCATTCCGCGACGTCCTCCCCCTGTACCAGGTACAAATCAAACACTGAACGCAGGGACAGACCACACACACAGGGAAACTGCACTGCACAGCAGGCAAATGGACAAAGCATAATTTAAAGGGACATTATAACCCTTTAAATTATGGTAGTGGGACAATTAGTAGGAGACTTTTAGTTGTCCGCAAGGGCATAAGTACCATAGAGTCAGCCTATGCCGCTGTTATGGGGCCCTTTTGGATTGGTCTCATCCTCTTTGCTATTAGGTGATGAGAACCTGTACAGGACTCCCATATATACAGATGACCTGCATTATTAGCAAACAAGGAGCTAAAGAATGAGCCCAAGGTTTATATAAAGTACATGGAGGTGGAAGCAGACACCAGGCTTTATGTCCCGGGTTGAAAAACTTGCACAATAATGGGGTCATCTCAATTGTCCATAAATCAGTTTTAAAATCATATGTTACTGTATCTCCAGAATACCCAGCCCTGCACCCACCATCTTCTATTCATGAATCGGGTCTTGACATGTTTTACCCCTCTGATTTTTTTTTAACTGAAACCAAGAAAGAAATTACCGGATTTATTGGGGACACAAAAAATTGCTGTCTGGTGACAGCTGGAAAAAAGAGTTAACAATTTTGTCTTTCAAACATTAGGAGGCCACATGTGTTTTGTTTAAGAGCTTTTATGCCCTCTAGTCTAGAACAGATGCAGGCTGGGCAGGTCAGGGGAGCCATCATCTGTTGCTTCACAATACTTGGATATACAGTAGGGATTTCCAACAAGGATATGTTTCCTGTCCAGAAAACACTCCAGAATCTCTTAGATCTTCGGTGTACATGGACCACCCTCAGTTTAGACCACGTGTTTTCCCACATACCTGATCTGTTGTTGATCTGCAGAGTGTGATATATGCAGATATTTTTGATTTCTCTATATTAACAGATTAGTTGATGGCATATGTTTTGCAGGCGGTTATTATAGATTGACTTCTCATCTACAGATTTTCCTACATTATAAAGATATGAAAAATCCTAATCTGTCTGCATAACACATTGTGGTATAGTTAATCATAGTTGATGCAACAAATTCTTGAACAACTTTTCAGATGTTTTGCTTTACTTCTCTATACTCAGTAGTGTATCTGCCAGAGAAGCAAGCTATGCTGTTGTTCTTCTCCCAAATGGCAATTCCTTGTTTTAATTTTTTTTTTTTAACAGTAGGTAAGTATATTACGACCTTGTCTTTTGCAGTGCTGCCAATTCTGGGGAGAAGGGTGGATTATGGATAGGAGTGATAAATGGCGTCAGGGAGTTGCCTGTGTAAAATAGGGGGGCTATCAACCAAGGAGTTACACCAGTAGGGGGTCCCAGTTTGTGTTTGCAGTAGAAAAACTTTTCCAGGCCTGAATCCATGTGCCCTATTCAGTACTGTGGCCTTGTTTAGCAATAGCGACATTGTATAGATTCAAATTGCCATTAACATCACTTTTTGAAATGCTTGAGTAGTGGGAACTATAGGTGTGTATATATTTTTGCACATTATTGTGAATGGCGATTTGGATTGCTATAATGTCCCTATGACTGGGCTGAACAAGGCCAGAGCACAGGCAGGTAGTATTGTCATGAGAACTCGGCAAAGAAGTAAGCTACTAATAATCTATTTTCACTTTTTGTCATTTACATTAACTGTTTCCCGACCGCTGGCTGTATTTTTACGGCCAGCGGTCAGGGTCCTTAAAACCTGAGCCATAGACTTTTTACGGCTCAGGTTTTAACATGCTGCCCGCGCGATCGGGCATCTGAATGTCGGGTCTCCGGCTGTCAGTGACTGCCGGGGACCCTGAGGAGAAGATAGAAGCAGCTTTCGCTGCTTCTGTCTTCTCCAATGTCTTTTTACACAGCGCTCAATGAACGCTGTGTATAGGAATAGAGGCAGTGGCAGCGGCGCTGTCTCTATTCCTCCCGGTGATCATGTGACTGGTCACATGATCGCCGGGTGCCATTAGTGGCAGGTTGCTGCTAGGTCTTACTAGACCCAGCACAGCCCTATTAGTGACAATCGTCACTATGAGAGGGCTGATTTCCCCTGTAACTGGGGCTGCTGTGCAGCCCCGGTTACAGTGGAAAAACATGGTGTAAAAGAAAGAAAAAAAATCTATAAAGTTCCCCAAAGGTCTTTTTTGACCTTTGGGGGACAGACCATAGTAATAAAAAAATAGTAAAGTAAAAATTAAATAAAAAATACACATAAAATACCCACCCCAAAAAAAAACGTCCCCCCCCCCCCCGCCAATCATTGTTGTAACGCTAGCTCTGACCCAATTACCCTAATATAGACATGTAATATATTAATATTTACGGTAGACAATGACGATCACAAATAAAAGGTTTATTTTAGGGTAAAACTATGTTATTACCAAAAAAAAATAGCTGAAACGTAAAAAAGCTTATTTTTTTACTATTATTTTCAAACTTTATGAATAAAAATTCTAAAATAGCAAAATAGGTGTATATAAAAACGATAAAAAATTAAACCTGCATTGTCTACGGAAAAAATTTCGCAAAAATCACGTCGTTAGCCCAACAAATAAAAAAGTTATAGCCATTTAACTAACGTGCTAAAAATGGCTAAACGGTGTCTGGTCCTGAAGGTGCAAAATAGCCCGGTCCTGAACTGGATAAAGGACTTTTTGGTAACCATTATTATTCATTTCTGGTTTTTTTAATTGAATAGTAAACATTCCTTTTTCTGATGATGATTTTATTATATATATATATATATATATATATATATATATATATATATATATTATGCAGAAATCATTGCACGATCATTTCTGCACATATCTATAGGACCGTTTGGATCAAGGTCAGGATCGCTTAGCACCAATCTATACAATTAAGAAGTGCTGCTTTTTTTGTTTAAACCTCTTTATATATATATATATATATCTCTATTCATCTCTATCTATTTTTATTTCTATCCTTGTGATACACGGGATTATGCAAGTTTTCCTTATGAATTCTGAATGAATAGCCACAGAATCATCATTTCATAGGTATTTTTGAATGATGTACATATATTATTATTACTTAGCATCACATTATTTTATTATTTGAATGGTGTATTAAGTAAAAGCTTGGTCAAGTGCTTAATATTAATATCAATGTGTGCCGATTCTTGGACATTGCCCTTGACATGTTATTCCATAATTTATCAGAACATAACTAGTAATTTATTACCACTAACTGTCCATTGGCACAGTGTTTTTGTGCTATCCTGAGCCAGTAGTCATAGGTCCAGACAAGTTTTGAAAGGATGTTCACAAACTGAAATATGGTGTTTTATTTGATGTCTTTTCCATTCCCTGGGAGAACAAGTGCAATAAAATGGGAATTGCCAAATTGTATTACTTGCAAAAGAAATGCTCTTAACTTGCCCTTAGGATTATTTATTTCCCAATACCGTGCTCTCCTATTCCCACAAGTTTATTGATGGTTTAAGGACGTTTTTAGAATATAGAGTATTCGGACATATGAGGTCTAACCTAACATGATAAATGATGACTGTAGTTTATACTTCTGGTATATTTGCACTTCCAGTCTACAGATTGCTAAACTTTTTTGCAGAGCATGTTTAAATGCAGTAATCTCAGGGGCAAATGTTATGCATTAGGGTATGTGCACACACACTAATTACGTCCGTAATTGACGGACGTATTTCGGCCGCAAGTACCGGACCGAACACAGTGCAGGGAGCCGGGCTCCTAGCATCATAGTTATGTACGACGCTAGGAGTCCCTGCCTCGCTGCAGGACAACTGTCCCGTACTGAAAACATGATTACAGTACGGGACAGTTGTCCTGCAGCGAGGCAGGGACTCCTAGCATCGTACATAAGTATGATGCTAGGAGCCCGGCTCCCTGCACTGTGTTCGGTCCGGTACTTGCGGCCGAAATACGTCCGTAAATTACGGACGTAATTAGTGTGTGTGCACATACCCTTACATGAAAAGCTTGTGTGTGGGTGCCTTGGGCTTCTGAGATCAGCACAATAGTATTAAGGCCCTTATACACTGGGCGATTATTGGGCAGACAAGTGTTCATAGAACGCTCGTTGACGATAATTGCCCTGTATAAACAGGGAAACGATCAGAAGCTGAACGAGCAAACACTCGATCATCTGCTGATCGTATCGTTTTAAAAAAGTGAAATATTATAGTTGTCGGCAGCACATGCCCCTGACGACATGATGATAATGTATGGGGACGAGCAATTGGAGTAACGACCGCTTGTCCCCATGCATAGCTCCTTGTGACAGGAGCAAACGGGCGCAGATCAAAAATGTCTTGTTAGTCGGCGGTCGCTGCACCGGCCAAAATCATCCAGTGTAATAGGGACTTTAGGCTCCGGGGATTCGTCAATGTTAGCCTTTGCTCCTAGGGGTGTCCTTCAATCAGCATTTATCTCTTTAATAAGGCACATTATAGGGCGGTAAGTAAATGTGTATAGCTGGCACATGTATATAGGTATTACTAATATGGCTGGCAAAACTTTATGGGAACTAGGGTGTAGGGTGGCACAATAATGTATTCTGGCACAATTAAATTGGCACTAGTCTATTAAGGCTACAACTACAGTTTTGGCTCGGCACCAATACTAGAATGACAAATTTTCGGCACTTCTATATGGCTGCCACAATTGCATGAGTACTACTAGAGTTGGAGCTGTTCTAGAGACCCTGATCCATGACTAGCACAGTTGTGCTGTACTAGAGTTGGGGCTAGTGCATTGGCACTGACACTACCGTGTGGGGCTTCATAGCGACTGGAATATCTGATGACGATATAAGCAGTCTCAATTAAATATGTACAATGTTCATATTGTTAAAGAATGGGCCGTCTACCTACCAAATCTGCTTGACCCCCACCAAACCTCCCAGACTTGATAAAGGCTGGAACTTATTATTCTCCCATAAACGGGGTGATCCTGCAAAACGGATACAATCGGAATCCATAAATACATATACATATGTACTTCTTTACCAAAAATACCATGATCATATGAGATGAGGCCGTACAATTATACTACTAGACTAAAGGGACATTTTACGGGTTAGTGGCACTCTATTCACCATGCCATCTGGGGGACTGGTAGCGACATCCCTTCTAAACTGCCCAAAATTACTCTCAGAATGGTTGTCAGCCTTTAGAGCCTTAGGAGTACATGGGGTTGTCCTGTTTTAGCAAATTAATGTTATTATTTGTATAATTAAAACTTATGTAATATTCAAATATACTTTCTGTATTCATTCCTCAATCTGCTTGTTGTTATTCAGTAAGAATATTAATTCTTTACTTCCAGTGGATACTATTTTGTCCATGGTCATGTGATGGACACTGGCGCATGGCTTATTTTCTTACTGTAGAATCTGAGCCAACTGCAAATCATACAGTATGAATGTTGACTGTGCAGGGGATGTGATTTTAGGTATACTTGTCCCCTTGTCATTGCTGTTTGTATGATTCTTTGTAAGGTTGTATTATTTGTGTCCTATCTTATGTGCTGGAAAAGTATTTTCCACCTGTTTTCTCTTACTAATTTTCCTGTCTTGGCGCTGAGATTTTCTTGGTAAGATCTAGCGGAGACACAATCCAAAAGTGAAAAAAAATCCCAATGGTATTTTTCATTTTATTTTTCAACTCGAGGTCAGAATGTGGTTATGTTTAAATTTCGAGACTAAAAGTAATTCCAACGCCACGTTCCAATACGTAGCAGGGAGTACAAACACATAATCCCAGGGTATTAGGAGAAAAAAAAGTTACGAATTTTTTCAAAAAATAAATAATTTGTAAACTATTTAATTTTGTTTAATTTTCATTTGTGTGTCTCCTCACTTGTGAGACAGCCACCCATGATGCTCTGTGGCCCTCAAGCAGCACGTTCCAGTTCTGGGTTTTACATTTTCATTAAGTACTGCCAGTTTTTTTCACACTCCTGACATTCAGGAGGATATTTGATACATGCGAGAATGACAGATGGCAAATAGCAAATATAAAATAAAAATACACACACTCTGGATGGAAAACAAGCTACTGTATTTCAATACTTCTGATGATCATAAAAGAGATGGTCTGTGCATCTGCAGGTGTGCGCTGCGTGATTTTCTTGAGTTTTGTCAGATTTTGGACACTCAGATGTTAATACCCAACCAACAGCGCCTGACTAGTTTCTCTCATTCAACCAGATGTATTCTCTAGGGTGTATTTATCCTCCAAAAAAATAGAAGAAAACAAGACTGCAAGAAATTACTTGAAAGTGCGTTCCAGGTACATACCAACTAATGTTTTTCTAAAGGGCTAAGACAAAGTAAGCAGGTGGTTTTCAGCATCGAGTACAAACTCTCAACCAAAACAATGTCATGGTAAACAGTGTCCCTAGAACAGCATTTTTCATTGGGAAGGGGATAGGGACATTTTTATCTTCGGTATAGCAAAATGCTCAGATCAGTGTTATGTATGAGTTCAAACAAATGTTAAGAAGAGAGTATTTGCTTTGTGTTTCAGTGCATTGGCCTCCAGTGGTCCATGATATTCCTGTATCGCTATATATCGAGCAGCAATTTACATATTTACATTCACTGTAAGCCACTTCCTAACCCCAAGACCTAAGTAGAGCATTGCCGATCACTGACATAAGCAAGAACATTCTAAGTTTTAATGTCCATCTTTAGAGGGGAACTTTAACCCTTCAAAATATTGGACTCATAGATTCTGTATTTTCATTAAGTAATTACTCAGATATTGCAGAATGCAAATTCTAATAATTGTCACTCCATCAATCACTGCCTAGTAACTCCATTAACCAACTGATGTGTATCACTATCCATGAAGCCTCATGCACATGGATGTAGATAAAACTGTAAAGGGCACCAATAGAAGTGCATGACGCCTGAGTGTACCTGCATTTCATACAGAGGCATAAGCAGTTTTTTGTTCTGTTGGATTCCGTACAAATTGAACGAAAGTAAAATAGTGGCATGTTCTATCTCATGCTATATTACAGAGGTATTCTCCCATAATACAGCACCCAACCAAGTGCCATATGTGGCATATGGTGTCGCCATACATCCTTCTGCACACAGCTTTGTTGTGTGCAAGAGGCCTAACAGTGATGTGTACTATGCATATAAAATATCACCGGCTCTCTAGTGGATCAATATTTGCTATTCTAAGACTTTCGTTTTATTCAATATATATTAAAATACTTTACTGCTACTAAGCATTCTATTCCACTAGAACAATTGCAGTGTAAAGTTGGGCTATATTTACTGATCTATTGTTGGAGACTCAGTGATTAACCTAATAAAGGGGACTCACAGTCTTAACACTGTACATTGAAGCTACATTCCATATTGGCTGCCACAAACAGATACATAAGAGAGGTCAACCAACGCCACTGCTGTTCCACTATTAATTATAACTAAATCCAACCAGATATGTTTGCATCTCGATTCTTTTCGCCTGCAGTGTAGGCCACAGGTGATTTACGAGATATATTGATTTTAAGTTTACAAACCTCTATAAATATGCACCGCAGTTTTGATGGTAAACTCTGGCGGCATTTTTTGTGAAAGGCACCAGACAAAGAGGTAAAAACCAACAGGAAGTGCAGCCACTTTTGAATTATCTTAGCACCTGTAGGTAAAAATGTCACCTGTTGACCATGTGCTGACAAAACTTTCAGTTTCCGAGATGCTAAATTGACGGTGACAACCGATATGGCTGCACTTCCTGTTGTCAATTTTGCAATACCCAAATATTTCTAAGTAAAATCTTAATAAACTTTGGCAGCTGTTGTTCTGACTGCTGATTTACTACTAATACATAGCTTTATGTTTTGGATGTACCTTGACCGATAAAATCCCATATCAATCATATTAGTTACCCTATGTTCTATCATAGCTACACAATGTATTCTTTATCCCAGTGACCTTTATATTGCTTTTACATTTCCACCACTTAAAATGTCCATCAAGAGCAATCAGCAGTCACAGTTAACGAGGGAATGATGTTAAAATGCTAAGTATTTCCAAGAATTGGAATACCAACTCTTAAAAATATGGATTGCTAATATGCAAGAATCCAGTAGAATAGCTATCAATCTATGGACACCAAAGTCAGACCGTGAGGCCTCATTTGGAAACAAATCAAGTTGCTGCTTTCATATTTCAACCTGTATGAGTAATGTAATGTAATCTGGTGTCTACTGGCAACAAAAATGTTGTTTGCACCAGTTCTTCCAATGTTCTTCCAATGACTTATTTGGTCTTATTGTCAGTTAATCTTCATAAAGGCCCTACAAAAAAAGGACTTGCTAGTTACGTTTGCCATGATCTGTCCTTAAAAGGGTCCTCTTATTTTTTTTTTCATCTTCCAGAAGCATCACCACTCTTGTCTATGGGGCTGTGTCTGGTATTGCAGCCCAGCCCAATTTACTGGGTTGTTTGTTTTTTTAGGGGGGGGGGGTATACCTCTTTTTTTCTAATCCCGGTTGCCTTTTTAATTCATTATGTAGAAATGTCACTACAAATGTTTCTTCTGGGACCAGTTTAGAGTGTCAGTAAGTAATAGCCGATATGATTTACCTTTTTGTTCCTCCAACTACAGAGAAGAGGCAAAAATGTATTATCTATTTATAAAGAGATTCTAGTTTGTCAGTTCATATGTCTGAGAAAGCCACTGTGGAGGATCACACAGGGTTTGTATAATTCAGATTCTTCTTAAATGGGCGTAGTGTAAATAATTCCTCTGTGATACTGAGGCTATCAAGAGTGTCCCACGTAAATATTTTTGTGTAGAACACGCACTAAAACATTTTTCTCAGATCTTCGAAAACTCTTTGTACTAAAAATAAACCCCAGGCCTCCTTCGATCAATCGCTGTTTCTGATGTCAGATCAACACATGTTTTTATTTGTCTAGTAGACAAGAGCAAAAAGACTCACATAGGGGTTTAAATTGGATTTATAATTACAATTGCACAATCGGAACCTTATTTTTCCTTTTTTTTTTTCCTCCAGCGTAGCTTGAATGGGACTTGGTTTCCATTAACAAAGCCTAACAGCTGCCAGTGTGCAAATATGACTTAAAAGTTTTGATAAACCCCCGTCTCCCTAGTTGTTTGTCTGAAAATATACCTGGATGACTGCCCGGTTCAAAAAATGATTTAAGCCGCTAGAAAAGCACAGCTGTCTTTAACAAGTTTTAGAAGTACATGTAACCAGTCTACAATTTATTGACTAGTCTTAGATGCTTATTGCCTATGACACGCTAAATACCATTACAACAAAGTTTATACTACAAAGTCCAAGTTTAAAACTGGAATCTTAGCGAGGACAGCTGGGCCATTTGTTTATGTAATAGACAGGGAAAAAATGACTTCTGTAATCTTTGCTCTTTTTGGCTTTGAGATTCTTGAAGTCAAAAAGAAGGGAACTAATTTTCGCTTGTCATGCAATGCCTAGCAACATGAGCTGGCTAACAGGTCCCTTATGTTAACCCACGTCTAAACCCCAACCATGGTAACTCACAGCGGTCCCCCTCACACCTGACCGTAGTCCATCTCCGTGATTTTGAGGAACGTTGAGTGTGCGGCTCATATGAGCCTCCTTTCCCTAGGCTGGTCACACTAAGCATTTTGTTCTCTGCATGAAAGACTTTGTTTTAAATCATAATAGTAACCAGGCTGTAATCACATTATAGAGCACATGGAGAACTTGCATAAAAGCATGTGTTTTAGATTTGACATTCTGATTTATGGGTTGTGCTCCGCTTACACAGCTGCAATCTCCTTTTCCTCTTAAAGATGTTTTTGATTTCACTATTACCTTATCCTGACTTAATGTTGAAGAAAATGAAAGCCACCAGGTGAAGCTGTGACAGAAGTTAAGCTGGTCATTTTAATCTTTTTAGACAGCAATGTAATGAATAGATTCCAAATTCATTGCGGCATCATGTTGCTTTATTAATAAAGTAAAGGGAAGGTTATGTTTTGTTTGCTTCACTTTTGAACTTGCAATTGAAATCTTGCTCTGCCAAAAGTGATCGTCTCACAGAATGCAAAATTATTTAAGATCTAAACCTTCCTACATATATCAACGTTTACCTGTGGTTAACTACTTTTATGTACTGCGAAGTGCGTAACCTGAATCCCTCAATGGGACTGCAGAACGGATTTTTTTTGTCTCCTAATTGTTAACAGGCAACACTACAATACTTTTGTAAGTGGTTTTCTCCATATGCATATAGCTCTAAGTCAAATAGATTTAAGTTCTTTGAAGTGGGACTTTCACTGGACAAGTCCATTATGAACTACTGGCAGATTTTAGATGCGACAACCCCTTTCTATATGCCCTATTAAGGCATATGGATGTCATAGTGTGGGTCTCCCATGCAGTATACCCTCACTCTATTAGCCAAAACGGAGAGCTGCTCCAGCTCTTGAGAACTCAGTGCAACCATGTGAAATATTTAAATTTCTCTGCACCCCCATTGCACCATCCCCCTAACAATGTCAACTGCATTAAATAATCACCAATTAATTTGAACAAGTGGCGTGAAATATTACATTTTCTTTGCAGCGCTATTGCAGACTCCCGTTAGGGTGAATTTAATTTGAGCAGAGGTTGTGCTTTTGTTCTTTACTCTTTTTTTCCTTTCTTCACGATTTTCTCCTTCCATGTTTTAGCATCTAAGTTCCTTCTCTGACGTGTATATGTTCCATGGGTTGATACCAGCAGCCCATTCAGTTGCACAGGAACCCTAAAGGGAAAATTAGGACTGCTAATAGATGATACAAGTAGATGATATCTATCACTAAGACAGGTACCCATGAAATAATGGTCTCTCTTAAATTCTCCTAGTAACAACCAGCAATCTGCTTGTCACAATTTGAGAAGGCTGAATCACAACACTTTCTGTATTCTGCTATGACAACCCTCACTGTCCGCTTCTAGGGAGTTAGGCATCAACATAGAATCCTTGGACAGGTGCCTTCTGCTGCCCCTGGTGTATTTGCTCCCATTGTTTTTTCATCAAATTCCTCCCTAGTTTTCCTTTGTTTGTTCTCTTATGATGTTTCTCTGATAACAGTAACTGCTACGCGTTTCAAATATTCTAGTGAAAGACGAATCAATGTTAGAAACTTTGAACTCATATCAACTCAAGATCAATATCAGGGTACAAATGCATTGCCCTGGAATAAATACTCCATTATAAATCCTAACCAACTATATAAATATAGCATATGTTTGATTTCCCACCTCTGTCGGCAACACATACCACATCTTGACCATTTGATATTTGGACGGGGGGCGGGGGGGGGGGGGGTTCAACCATAAGATTAGGTCAAAAATACAACTAGCAAGCATAGAATAATTTGGTGTAGAAAAATGTAGCAGTCCATCTTATCTTAAAAATGAAATCTATCATCATAGTAACAGTAAAATCATGTAAAAAAAAATAGAAATGGTTTACAAAAAAATATCGAACTGAACATTGAATTATACAGGGTCAATGGTATTAAAGGGGTTTTCTCATCTTATACATTGATGGCAGTCGGACCTCCACCGATCAGAAAGTGATGGCATATCCTAGCGATACATCATCACTTGATGAGAGGAAACACCCCTGTAATTATAGAATAATACAGGGATCCATCCAATTGTCAGTAGAGATCAGGAAATAACTTTACCACTTTATGGCAGATTGATCAAAGATGATTTTTGGTGTCTAATGGATAAACTGGGGTTTTTAAATGGGTCAAATTCGTAGATGGTGAATCTAGTTCTATTAGAATTATATCAATGTTATGCAAGTCATGCTCAAAGAAATGTCTGGGTTTTCATTAATTCATTGTATAGACATCATTCATTCTTCATCCATTCACTTCCTCTCTGTGCCATAATCTAATACAAACAAAAACCAACACAAGTTAAAGAGATTTTGATTATGGCAAAGACGTTTAATATGTTGTTTGCCGTTCACGGTAAAGTTTACAGAACCACAAAAGAACAATTAGGTAAAAGAAATATGGATTAAGTTAAGAACCCTTGAATAACAGATTTTCCATGGTTCTTAACGTACGGGAAGTTGGTGGGGATGTTTGTCTGTCTGGCTTTCTGCGTTCCATTAAGCCAACCTTCTATCCCACTCAATCACATTTTCCAGGAAGAAAACACAGTCAGGAATAAAGGGCTCAAATATATAACATCCTTGTACTGTTTTAATAATGTAGGACTGTTTGTAACAAGATCCTCCATAGTGGTGAGAAGCAAGGCGGTCTTCATCGCCAGGGGAAGGATATTGGCATACCAATCCTCCAAGTAACCAATGTTTCATACAGGAGTAAAAAGTTTTTGCGGAAACAATCTGGTGGAAGTGTAATTATATATGCAGTAATACCTTTTGCCAAATTGTGTAAAATGAATTAGGCAAGTTGAAAAATGATTGCCTTTCCAAGAGGGACCATAATCGTGCTGGACAATCCAATATCATTTATAAAAAGATCTGGAGAGTTAGAGCAGACCAAAGATGAAACAGCTGTTTAGTCTCTTTCAATGCTTTTTCATCACAATACAAGAAAACTGGCTGTAGGATCCATGGATGCACCTTTATGACACACACACACACACACACACACACACACACACACACACCTTTCCGTATTTTGACGTCTGTGCCATAGAAATGATAGAACGTGTCTTTTTTTTTTTTTGTCCGTAATTATGACACAGATTCCCCCGTAGAAGTCTCCCCATAGAAGCCCGTAATTACGGAAACGTTGCTAGGCAACGCCAGCTTTTCAGATGTTGCATATCACTTGTGGTTTTCTTATCTTTTTGCGGATCTGTAAATACGGATGCTTTACAGATGCACTACGGGCCGTATTTACGGACAATGTTCCGTATATGCGGATGATTTACGGATAACTATAAATGACTATGTAACCGTATTTACGGATGGATGAAATCTATGGTCATGTGCATGGGGCCTAAAAGTCAACGAAAGTTTGTGTTTGAAGTCTGTAAGGCCTCATGCACACGGCCGTGCCCATAATCACGGCCTGGGATTGCGGGCACGGCCGGCCGCCGCCCACATTTTTGGCCCGTTCTCCCATCCAAAGTATGGGAGCACGGCCCGTAAAACGCAAAAGATATAACATGTTCAATCTTTTGTGGTACAGTTCTATGGCACGGACGCCTATCCGTAGCGATACGGAAAGTGTCCGCGGCCAGTAGAAATGAATGGGTCCGCAATTACGGAGATTTTTTACGGTCGTGTGCATGGGGCCTAACGCCTCTTGCACACGGCCGTTGTGCCACTCGGGTCATTTTTTACGCCATCCGAGTGGCACCCGAGTCTTCACGGACCCATTCACTATACGGGGTGAATCGGGTCCGTGAAAAATGATCCGAGTCTCCCATCCGAGGAAAGATAGAACATGTTATATCTTTCCTCGGATCACTGATGGGACTCGGCCGGCGCACACGGTTGTGTGCATGAGGCGTAGACTATGTGAAGCCTCAACTACTGCCCTGTTAGTAATCTGTGCTAACTACCGACATTGCATCTTGGTAAGATATCAATACCTAGAGATAATTTGTCTCTGAAATTCAAAAAATTGTTATCTGTACATCCACAATTCTGACATGTTCTATTGCATGCTGTATAACCTGATGCTACTAGGGGAGAATGCTGTGCCGTGGCATACAGGATGCCTACTGCTCCCTACTGTGGAACCAAAGGAACTACATGTGCTGCTGGGCTTCATGCACATTGCTTTGCTGCGTGCATGAGGCCTTAGGGTATGCTCGCACGGAGGAATTTTGTGGCGACATCCGCCATAAAAATTCTGCCTTCCATTCATTTCAATGGGAGTCAGATGCTTCATTTTCGCGCTAGCTGATTATTTCAGCTAGCGGGAAAAAGAAGCGTTCTGCTTGATCTAAGGGCGGATTCCTCCCGAACCTCCCTTTTATATCAATGGGAGGGAGGAATCTTCCTGACATCGGGAGGAATCTTGCTGCCATCGTCAGGAATTTTTCCATGGCGGATTTTGCGGTGGGACCCGCCCTGCAAAATCTGCCATGTGAACTAGCCCTTATACTTCTAAATTACTAAAGTCTTTCCAAAACAATTGCAAATAAAACTCACATACTTCTTTTACTATAGAATGATATTTCATTAAGCTTGAATATAATTGTCACTAATTTCATGGATTTTTAGACCCAAATGGAAAGGATACTGCATAACAATTGTAAAGTCTATGAAAAGAATAATGTGGCTGTCTCTCTTGAAAAGCTGAGGTTCTCGCACATTACTTGGCATAAAATATTTGGCTACATGCTATTGCTGCTGACAGCTTAAAAACGTCTCCCTTTTAACCCACCGCCTGTAGGTGGACCATATACACAGCCAAAAATCAATCTTTCTTCCAAAGAGCTTGTTTTCTTCAAGTCCCAGATGCTTAACTCTGGAAAATATTTGAAATGCTGCTTTTAGGGTCACATATAGGTTCCCTTAGTCACAATTTGGTTTTACTTTTTCACAATTTCTGCCATTTCAAGAGCCAGATTAGTTGAATAACCCAGGCCCTATACTAACAGAGACCCCGGCAAAACATGTAATCGTCTCTTCTCACCATTCAATGGACATCCTGCTCCAAGAGAAAGAAACTGTGCAAATATATTCTTTCCATGTGTTTTCCAAGAAGAGGGTCACACCCTGGTTAAAATGAGGACATTGCCCAACAGATGCTATGGAGCTTTCAAAGTTTCAATAAGTCACACAAAAGCCACTACTACACCATGGTCAACAGGAAGATATATCCTGCTATACTGTACATAATTTTTCAGCTCTCTGAAAGTTGATCCACAGTGTAAACAATGGGTGTTCTCATTGTGGTTGCTGTAGCTATGACCAGGAACATCAATATTTTTCTACTGTTAGTGTGTGAAACATTTGCATGCTTGCTAAACGTCACAAATGTAATATACTATATTTTCACATTACTTTATCTAGTATAAATTAGACAAGAAATTGTATCTAAACAAGTACATATATACATAATAATTGACATGAACTCCAAAAACAGATTATGGTGACAATACCACAAATCCAGTCATCTATGTGTTTTGTCCTTGTACCAAAAAGGTACAAGTTGACTCCTTTATAGCAGCCAATATCCACATGACTACAAATTTAAAGGTAAATACACACATACATAATAGTAAACTCTGTGCAACAGACCAAAAAAATAAATACACAAAGAGTTGGCAATCTGTCGTGGAGATCAATATAGATAAGTCATCCTCATAGAAAGGAGTTGAATTTAATCTCACTGTTTTATCCTATTGGGCTTAGTTTATTTAGATTTAGATCCACAGTCTCTTTCTGTAGTAAAAGTCTATCCTGATCACTATCCCCTCCTATCTCTATGTAATTGTTAAATCACCAACATTTCTCTATTGTGTATACACCTTGCATGGGTAAAGAAGCGAGGTGTACTGTCCTCTGTGCAATGCGCATGCACCTAGTGCTGCATGACTCATCTCCCAGACTCCTCTTGGGTAATTTATAAGTTATTTTACTACTTAAAGGGGTTGTCCGGTCACACTTCTACAGGATAGGTCATCCGTATATGATCGTGGGGGTCAGAGACCCGGACCACGCACCAATCAGCTGCTCCGACTGCATCCAGGCACCGGATGTCATGCACAGTATGCTGTTTTCGGTGCCGGAAGCAGATGGTTCCATACACTGCATAGCAGCCGTGCTGCAGAACTGCAAATCTGCTCCTATTCACTTGAATAGGAGCGAAGCTGCAGTACTGCAGCTCGGCCACTATACTGTGACAGGAGCCATCTGTTTCCAGGACGGACATGTGGTGTACGGAGACAGCTGCAGCAGCTGATAGGTGTGGGGCCTGGGTATCGGACCCCCACCGTTCAAATATACTGATGACCTATCCTGTGGATAAGTCATCAGTATGAAAAAACGTCCCGTGCCCGGACAACCCCTTTAATGTTGAAATGAGCAGTTTTGACCTAGGCATGTTTGGATTGAAACCCCAGTTACAAAACGACATGCTGATGGCTTAGTGGTCCCAAACCTTGGGACAGGTTCCCTTTAAATTATCACACTACTTCATCAGAAGAAATCCCTGGATAAATGGATTAGCTGGTGATATATCTATCAAATAAGTCCAGAAACCTATTGAGCTCTTTCAACAATTTAAAGGGGTTATCCAGGCATTTTATATGTATGGCCTATCCTTAGAATGGGTCATCAAAATCAGATCAGTGGGGGCCCGATTCCCAGCGAACACCGCAGCCTCTTCAATGTTTACTAGGCACAGTGCTATACACATTCGTAGCAGCTGTGCCTGAGATTGCAGCTCAGTCCGATTCACTTGAATTATACCGGCACTACAATCCCAGGGATAGCCGCTATGGAAGTGTACGGCGATGTGCCTGTAATCTTAGAAGAGATCGAGCCTTTATCAATGTGACCTCCTCATAGGTTTCTATAACAACAGACATACCTTTTAACTAGATTTTCCCTTTAGATTGTTTCATGGTTAGGAAAATCGAATGAACAATTATTGCCAAAGCACACAACCATATTACTTATTTGTGTTGTGTGGATCCATATAGCCGCGTTCAAACGTGGCAGATTTGTTATGGATTTTTGTTGAGGATTCCGCACAAAAAATCTGCAAGAAAGAACAGAACAAATCTTGTTAATGGGTTCCCAATGCCACTTACATATAGCAGACTTTTCTACTGCATATTTTAAAATCCATAATGCTTATGTCGTGTGTTTGCTGCAGATTTTCACCATAGATTTTACTCTTTTTAATATAAAGCATGAGATGTACATCAAATCTGCTGCACTCCCTCATGGAATACATGCATATTTTGCCATGGATTTGTAGAGAAAACAACAGCAGAAAAAGTCTGAACTTGCCATTAAATGTCAACAGACTGCTATGGGCCCATACACCAATTTTATACGGAGGCCCACAGATGGAATCTGTGACAAGAATTGCTTTTATGGAAGAATTCGGTGTATCAAGGAGGCATGGACCCTGAGGTGAAGAACCTCTCTGCCAACCAAAACTCTTCTGGCTGACATTTATTTTATGGTTATAGCCAGTTTTACTAGCATCTACCACAAGGCACGGAGTCTCTACAACATCTCCTTGCAGTGCCACAGTGACTCTAGTGGGCATCGTATTTATGGAGAAATTCTTTAATAGAAGCAACACTTCTAGGGGAGGATATCTCTGTACATACGGAGTCCAATGGAGCATGCCAACATTTATTTTTTTTCGGATTCGTATGGAATCCATATACCGCCGTATACCTTTATATAAAATCAGAGTTATATGGAGGTACAGTTAAGGACCCCATGTACCTGTCCAAAACAGAGACGTAATATGGTAGTGTGTATGAGATCTAAAAGTAACTGTTTTTATTCTAAGTATAGTTAAGAGATTGTCCAGGACAGATTTTGCATAGCCACAACCCCCAGCTTTGGAAATGCTTAGGTAGTCCGTTTAATTTCAAGCGATGCTTACGCTGTTACTACAGACATGTATGTGTTTCAACTTAAACACATTATAAATCGTTTTACCATGAGTGCAAATCCAGTTTTTCAATATAAGCTACGTTTTAGGTTCGGAAAAGAAATTGGAGTAAGCTGAAATAGATAACCAACACTCAGAATTCCTAGCTTAAATATCTTGGAAGCTCTTTGGATGCAGGTGTTTAGGAAGATTTATACTTTAAATTCTTAAAATATTTTTTCCACCAAAGGAAGAATACTCGGTACTAGTTTCTTTGTGCCAACACTAACCATTAGCACTTGGATTTCGGCCACTTTCGTCTACTCTGAAACAGATTCTGCCACCGAGGAAAAGGTCATTAATGTGAGTTCTTTACTGTTGCATTGGCTTCCAAGACAATTAGCAGAAGTTGTTCTGCAGATGGCTTCCTGGCTGTCATCAGGTACCTACATATTAATAGGTCTGTTATGATAGATTCATTGACAAGTGGGTTAGGCTGGAAGCTACATTAAAATATAGATGTTTCTGTATTTTGTGCCTGGAAATAGCGAATCCCTGCCGCATTTGATGAAAGATTACTCTATTTTTGTCCATGCACCTCTCCTCTTACGGAATAGCGCTCCACTCTGTAGCAGGATTTCCCTGACGGTACAGCATTTCTCAGTGAGAATGGTGTAATAGAGGATGGATATATTTTTGTATCTTTGCTTTAAATTAGGGATGGGGAACTTTTTTTCTGCCAAGGGCCATTTGGATATTTATAACATCATTCGCGGGCCATACAAAATTATCAACTTATAAATGAGCCTGCTATATATGGTCAAACATTTAATTAACCCCTAATGTGATGGCTGGAACTGCTTCTCTTTGGTGAGGCGTGTGATATTAGCCTGTATTGATGATGTTGCTACTGTGTTGGTCAGTCTGGAGCGCAGTTGACTCTTTGCAATGGTAAGTTTTGAAAAGAAACGCTCACAGCAGTAAGTTGTTCCGACTTACTAAAAGGGGTTCTCCCATCAGGGACATTTATTACATATCCACTAGATATGTCATAAATGTCAGATAGATGCGGGTCCCACCTCTGGGACACGCACCTATCGCTAGAAGGGGGACCCCTAAACCCCATTCTACCTCTGTGTTCCAGCTGATTTCCGACCATGAAGAAGAAAACAAATTAGCTCACCGAGCTGCGCTGTTTCCGTAACTCCCATAGTAGGGAATGGCAGTTACGGAAGCAGCGTAGCATGCAAACTATGCTGTTTCCGTAACTACTATTCAGTTCTATGGGATTTACGGAAACAGCATAGCTCCACAAGCTACGCTGTTTTCTTCTTCATTGTCAGAAATCACAAGCTTCAGCCACAACACAAAGAGGTAGAACGGGGATTAGGAGGCCCCGTTATAGAGATAGATCTGGGACCCAGAGGTGGGACCCGTATCTATCTGACATTTATGACATATCCTGTGTATATATCATAAATGCCCTTGATGGGAAAAAAAACAACCTTTAAGTCACCTGACCTCACTTCGAGTAAGGCGGGCGGACACAGCTAAGGAGGGAATGACACGACAGCAGCGGTTTTACTGTGAGGTCGGGGCATGCTGTGACTGGAGTGGACCAGTCCAGTCACCTGACCTCATGTCACTAACGTGAGGTCAGATGACTGGACTGTGCCATCCCGGGAGTGGACCAGTCCGGTCACCTGACCTAAGTCACCTGACCTCATGTCACTGACTCAGGTCAGGTGACTGTACTGGTCCACTCTTGGGCCGGCATGCAGCGACCTCACTCAGACCAGACATCTGCCGCCATACTTGGCTCCGCCCGCCCTTCTCCTGCTCCTAAATGTGAGTGAGTAGGGCAGGCGGACACGGCGGCAGCGCGGTCTAAGTGAGGTCGGGCCGGACCAAATGATTTTGCGGGCCTTATATGGCTGTGGGCCGGATGTTCCACACCCCTGCTTTAAATTAATTTAATCTCTTCCATAACTTTGGTCTCTCTGGTCATTTAGATTATTTGAAGATATAAAATTGGGATAACAACAAACAAATCAGCACTTTTACTTATATATTCAGGACTGCAATCAGAAGCAACTGGTATAAAGAGTCACCAGTACAAAAAACTAAATATTATTAATATAATATATATTTTGTTCGAAAGGCTTGGTCTTTGGGCCATAGGCACCCAAAACTTGTTGAAGCAGATCTGTCTGTGAATAGGATTGAACACAATTATTGCTTATACGATTCCTGTGATTGGCCGGACTACCTCTTTACCCTCACTATCGTACATAAAAAAAATATATTAGAATTTACTATTTATATTTTCCCCATTACTTTTATAACATTCTGCTGCGCTGTACAGAAATTGTCACCATTCACATCTGCCCTTGTCCCCTGCTCACAATCTAATTTTCCTATTTTAGTCACACACCAGTGTCCATTTCATATGATGCCAATTAATCTTACATTATGTTTTTGGAGTGTGGGAGCAAACCGGAGTACCTGAAGGAAACCCACCAAACATGGAGGAAACCTACAAATTCGATGCAAATGTTGTCCTTAGTCGCATTCAACTCTAGATCATATCTTTAGCTTTTGATGTAAAATCCACTTTATTCAGTATGTACTCCATGATTGTTAATACCTAGTGTACATCTTGTGCCGTCTATGCATTACTTGAGCAAATGTGCGATAAATATTGCTTTCTCCATTTTGCTCTTTTACAAGGCCTTATGCGGATAGCCAAATTACTGATCCATGTTGTTCATACTGTACCTCCGTGTGCCTCTCCTTTTATACAGAGGCACATAGAGGCTCTTTCTCATAGATTCTGTGAGAAACCACGGGTAAAAAAAACTGCAGCACGTTCCACCACATGCGCGTTAGAGGTATTCTCCCCTAGGATCATTGGTTATATGGGAGAATATGGTGCCCCACGAAGGAGGCACCACACGGTGGTTGATGGAATACCTACAGGTCCATGATACAGACCCATGCGCCACCATACAGGGTAAATGTACAAGGCTCTGCCATGTGTATGAGTCCTTACTGTTAACATTTCCGTCACTATTAACATAGGGAGGGGTTGGCTCCAGGGGGCATCTAATATGTCTGGCATGTAATGGTTTTAAAAATCATTTATGAATAGTAATTAACAACATCGTTGCCCGTAAGCAATGCGGCTGAGCTGCAATAGTTTCCACTGCACGCGGTTTTGGCGTGAATTGCTATGAGGATTTCGGCCAAGCGGCCTGAACAGGTCAAGAATATGGTTTTAATGTGCTTCACCTTTTCAAGCTGTGCAGCCAAAAAACGCATTGAGAAACAATAGCAATTTGCGGTTTTGCAATGCGGTTCTTATTCGTGCTCCAATTACCACGGCCCAGCCTCATTGTTTATAGAAACCCTTATTTATATGGGTAATTCACATTGTCAGAATATATACACTGATAAATTCTGTATACAAAAAGTTTAAACATTTTAAAGAGGACCTGTCACTAGGTCATGTAAGTTGAACTGGTTTACTGACCTGAATAGCGCTGTCTCCCTGATTCCAGCGCTGTTTTTTTTTTCCTTGACCCTCCCGTTCCAGAGATAAGTCCCACTGTTGTGTTGACTAACTACAGCAAATTAACATATAGGTAGCCAACAGTGTGGAGCTAGCTTCCCTGCCTCTGATGCTGACCAATCAGCACAAGGCAGCTTGAGGGCAGTTCATGCCCTGTTGGCTAACTTCAGCAAATTAGCATATAGGGAGCCAACATAACTGTGGGACATATCTCTGGAATGGGGGTCCAGGCAAAAAAAAGAAAAACAGTGCTGGAATGGGGGAGAGCTATTCAGGTCAATAAACCAGTTCAACTTATATGACACGTTCTCTTTCAACAAGATCATCATTGGAGCTGAGTGGTTTATCTGAGATTCTGTTTTGTTGTTTTTGCCCTGTCCACTATGATACCATAATTCATACCATTTTTAAAGGGGTTATATGAAATTAGAAAAACATGGCTGCTTTTTTCCAGAAACTGTGCCATTTTTATCCATTGGCTGTGTGTGGTGTACAAATGAATGAGACTGAGCTGCAGTACCAGATGCAGTCTATGTGGCTGTTTTCTGATCACATACAACCCCTTTAAGGAAGAACAGGTATCAATGGCAATATAGATGAGTAACAAAAAACAACAAAAAACAGCTATGACAGCAGGTAAGGGAACATAAGAAAATAGCATTGTGAATATTTCCTCATTTACTAGCTATTAAATTGAAATCATCTGAAGGTGAAGAGCTCAGTTAGATGTGTTGAGGTTTTGTGTTGTTCTTCCAGGCCTTGGAGAATCTGTAAGTTGCCAGCACTTCATGTGAACGCTTTTCACAATTAGAAGTTATTGCCTGGCCAGAAAATGCGTTCTGTATAACATAGCTAATCTTGAATATGTTTAAATGTAATCAGTAAATCTGTTCCTTCAGTACATGATATAGCATTTCAAAGGATTATTACACCTACCCATAATTCTTCACATTCAAGACCAAAAACTTGGAAAACAATGAATAGGGAACTTGTGGACGGGTTGTTGAAAGTATTTTTCACTACACAAGGAAACAAGCCATAAACCAAAGTAGATTGTGATGTATGACGAGAGCTGTTGTACTAAAAAATCACGACTAAACAGGAAGTTTTCTCATGCTGTAAGGGGTCTGGAATTTTGTGAGCGGTTACCGCAAGTGACCTAAGGAATTAGGACTTCCACAGTTACGCACATCTAGAATTAGTCTAAGAAGGGCTTATAGAAAATGTTCTGAACCACATTATTTCAAATAATTATATCTGACAACTTTCTCCGATGTGATTATCCCAGCCTATCTGCTCAAGTATTTTAACATTTCAATGTATTAAGTACCTAGATGTAACTCACGTATAGAAGTATCACATGAGCAGCCGGGGAAGACAGACTGTTTAGTAATCACACAATATTTCATTATTTCTTTTAAAGTCTTCGGCTTCGTGCCCACTTCAGTTATTTCCTTCAGGGTGCTATCCGTTTTTTTTTAACCGATAGCACACTGACACATCCATTTCTATAGGGCCATGCACACTTCTGTTGTTTTAATGGAACCGTGTGGCCGTTCCAAGAAAAATAGAACAGGTGCTACTCCTGTCCGTTTTTGACGGAACAGTCTCGGCCATTTGATTAATTTGGTCCGTTGAAACAGCGGACTGCACACGGAAGCCATCACGGCTCTTTCATTAGTGGCCGAACGATGGGCAACGGAAGTGTGCATGAGGCCTTAGCAAAAGCATTTTTTTTTTGTTCTCTTATATGTGCCATCGAATTTTGAGTTTTCAGTGTCCTCAGGACCTGAAACATATTTGTTTTTTTGTGTTTGTTTTAATCATTAAAAAGGTTGATATCAGAACAAATTTAAAAATTCTGGATTTCAGCCACATGTCATTTCAAGGGCCCGTGTAAAGGGCCATATTATAGATCTGTGTTGTATGGATGCATAATACGGTACCCACAGTCTCCTATGGGCCTATACCGGAAGTGTTCATAGGGGAAAGACTAATATCAAAAAATAAATGGGATCCTTCTGGAGTTGGTTGACACCACTACACTCCTAACCATCTGGTACAGGAGGAATTGTTTATTATTTAACCCCATCTCCTTTACATGATTCTTGGGTTGATTTAAAATATCCTTGTTTGCCAAAGTTGGAGAGCTTCTATGGTATGTACGCCCTTGTGCCTGTGAATATATACGGATTCACACAAATTATTTTCACAAATTCATGTGGAATCCATAAGAAAAATATTCATGGCATGCTCCATCAGATGCCGTATTTATAGAGGTATTCTTCCCTGGAAGCATTGCTTCTAGAGGAGAAGACTGTGCTCTGTATGGAGGCAACATATGAAGGCACATGGAGAAGCTATGGCTCTATAATGCAGAACCCTAGGGACCCTGTTCTTCCAGATGGGGTCTGTGCATGGACCCCGACGCCATGGATATTAATATAGAGTCCCCCCCTCCCCCGTGCCTACTATAGAACTACCCCCACTCTCCAGAAAATGAGAATTGGCTTATAATAGTAAACAGGTCAAATATGCTTTTAATACATGATTTTAATTTTTTTTTCATATATTGCTGTATATAAACATTGCTCTAGGTTGAATCGAGGTACTGTAATTTCCCATAATGTTCCTTAAATCCATCACAAGATAAAGAGCTCGGGATTTGTGGGGATATATTTGTAAAATGTTCTGAATACTTCTCATTGCACAATAATCATTTTCAGATGATTTGGAAGATTCCTCTGACAAGTAAAGGGTGTTTCCTAACAAAGAGTACATAGCACAGAACAGTGGAAATTATTAGTCTAATCTATTTTATGCATAATCTGGGACAGGATGAAGCCATTAGGTCTAATACTATGGAGAGGTTTGGGAAGTCTTGGCAGCCATGGATTACATTCACCACCATCCCTAACCTGCAATGCTACATCATGCATTAAAATTATTCTAACAGTTATAGCAATAGTCACCCCCTTTAAATGGCTGAGGTGTTCCTCTCTAGTATGATACACCTTATAAGCTTTCTTTGCTATTTATGACCATCCACTGCATACGTTCTGCTATTTGTCTAAGTTATTTTGATTTAAGTCAATAATAACCTTTTGAAATTAAAATAGTACAAAATGTGATTTTACCCCCAATTTTGGAATTTGTGTACTGAAATTAAGGGATTACTTGGATAACAATATGTTTTCATTACGAGAACTGTTTCTGATAACTAATGCAGCTTTCTTTATATTGAGAGGCTGAAAACTCGCTGTGATCATATCGACATAGGAGCTTGCCTTGCTAAAATATTTCAGAGCTCTTTCTTGTAATGAGCTCTACACCTTGATGACATGATCAGGACTGTTTTTCAGTCACTGAATGTAAGGCCCCATGCACACGACCGTTGTTTTATGTCTGTGTGTTCAACGGATAGCACACGGACCCATTAATTTCTAATGCCCCATGCACACGACTATGGTTTCCACTAACAAAGCTAATAAGAGGCATGGAGAATCTAAGTTATGAGGAAAGATTAAAAGAACTAAACCTATTTAGCCTTGAAAAAAGACGACTAAGGGGGGACATGATTAACTTATATAAATATATTAATGGCGCATACAAAAAATATGGTGAAATCCTGTTCCATGTAAAACCCCCTCAAAAAACAAGGGGGCACTCCCTCCGTCTGGAAAAAGAAAGGTTCAACCTGCAGAGGCGACCAGGCTTCTTTACTGTGAGAACGGTGAATTTATGGAATAGTCACCGCAGGAGCCGTCACCGCAGGGACAGTAGATGGCTTTAAAAAAGGCTTAGACAATTTCCTAGAACAAAAAAATATTAGCTCCTATGTGTAGAAATGTTTTACTTCCTCTTTCCCATCCCTTGGTTGAACTTGATGGACATGTGTCTTTTTTCAACCGTACAAACTATGTAACTATGTAATCCGTGTGCGGGCCGTGGGACAGAGCCACACAATTTGGAGCAGGTCCTATTCCAGTCCCTATTTGCAGCTCGGTCTCACCCATTCAAGTCATGTAGCCTAAGGCCCCATGCAGATGACCGTATTTACAGCCCCATTCAGTTCTATTGACCGCGGACACCTTTCCGTATCACTACGGATGGGTGTTCATGCCGGGAATTATGAAGCATGTTTGTTTTTTCGTGTTTTACGGGCTGCGCTCTCATACTTTGTATGGGAGCATGGCCCGAAAATGCGGGCGGCCATCAGCAGCCGGCCCTGCCCGCAATCGCAGGCCGTGATTACGGCTGTGTGCATGAGGCCTAAACAACAGGACTGGCTCCAGGTGTATGTGGGGCCCTTGATTAAAAAAGTAACAGTGGGCACCTGTCTATGCCATCCTAGGCTGAATATTTACCCAAAATTGCCATGATCTCCTAAGCCAAGTGGGCCCTGGCATTTGCATAGGTTTTCTGGTGCTGGTCTGGTTAAAAAAAATAAACAAACACAGAACTTGAAAATTATGACCATTTAAATCACAAAGTATATTAGAAGATTGTGTAATTAAGCTTCATATACATAAAACTGGAAACCTGCTTTAAGGCGAACTTGATATTCAAATTTTTTGTCATTTGGAAAACATCAAAACCGTCATCGTAGTCCACATTGTGTTGCTGCAACATTCAGTCTACAACATTTAATAGACTGCAGGCTTCTAAAGTTTCCGCAGGCAATTTTAGACAGAAGTCCCATTTAAAGCATCAAGAATCATTGCAGTAACCAGCACAATGATTTTAATTAGGGAATATTGCTTTTAAGTGGAGTTACTCTTAAAAGGACATGAAACACAAGTTCCCCTATGTTAAATTCATCCTCACTGTAGTTTGTCATTTGTCAAAGCAATCAGCCTCTTTCAGGATACATAGAACAACCACGAGACCACTGCTTCTTATCGGCATTCAGTTACAACTTATTGCGCTGGCTCCTTGCCACCCACTTGTATGCAAACCACTACAGGCTGATAATAAAACGTTAGCAATGCTTTGAAGGGTGAGCGTATAAGGATGCTGCAATCACTTGGCCCAAGAAAGAAATGTCCTGCCCCAAGTTGCATGTGCGGTATGTGCTAAATTTATGCACCAGATTACGAATGAAAGGAAGCCCCATAAAATATGTATCAACATAACACGCCTTGATGTTCCGAAGGCAGACTGCTTACATGACCACCCAGGTTTCCTTGTCAGGTGTAGGACTTGTATTAAATATATAATTGAACTGATGCTGTTAATGATTCTTGGAAAACAATCTCTGTTTACTGAAACTTGCCAATAAATGTATAGATATCCTGCACGTGTTTTTCCTGGCCTGCGAATTTCACCATATTTGCTTCTGTCGAAAGATTGTTTACATTCAAAATTCATTAATGAGGCATAAAAAAAAAAAAGGTAATGTGCTCATTTATAAAAAAAATAATAATAATAAAAAAAATATGTGTGTATATAATATATATATATATATATATATATATATATATATATATATATATATATATATATAGATCTTCATTTGTAATTGTTAAATTAAAATAAAAAATAAAAAATGTACACCACTAGAAACACATAAATAATTTATTTACTATGTTCATTTGCATGTTAAACAGGATCTGTCACTTCTCCTGTCTATTCTAGTAAATACTTGTATATTCCCCATGAAATAACAATTTTGGAACATATTTTCTTAGAAATTTTTGCTGTGGCATTCCTCTGTTATTCCTCCTAGACATTTATTAATAAATTGACTAAAGAGAAGTTACGAAAAGATTCTCCTAAATTGTTAATTCATGGGGAATGCAATTATTTACTAAAACAGACCTCTCCATGGAGGCGACGGGTTCTCTTTAGAGTGAGGCTAGATTCACATAAACGTGGGGAAACATGGATGTGAAAAACGTGACGTTTTTCACGTCCAAGGGGCCCCCGTGCAGATTCAGTTTTCACGGATCCTTATAGACTTGAGTCTATGGAGGGATCCGTGAAAACTGAACAAAATAGGACATGTTCTATTTTTCAACGGACCCCTCACATGGTCCGTTGAAACAAGGGCTGTGTGAACAGCCCCATTGAATTACATAGGTCCATGTGATGGCCGTTGTTTTAACGGCTGTCACACGGATGTAAAATACGCTCGTGTGAATCAGGCCTTAGGTTATATTTTGGAGCCACTTTAAAATGGAACTTTTTAAAATTAGTAAAATGGATATACTAGTCTTATGTAACATACCAGAGCTGTGAATTCTTTAACTCTGGTCCTTCCAAGGTGCTCTGTACTCTATGGGTCCTTAACATGACATGCAATAAGGGTATGTTCACACGGCCTATTTTCGTAAACGCCCGAAAAACGGTCGAAAAATCGGAAGCAGAACGCCTCCAAACATCTGCCCATTGATTGCAATGGAAAAAATGGCGTTCTGTTCCGATAGGCCATTTTTTTACGCGGCCGTTTTGAAAAACGGCCGCGTAATAAAATGGCTGTGAAAAAGAAGTGCAAGTCACTCCTTGGGACATTTTTGGAGCTGTTTTTCATAGACTCTATTGAAAACAGCTCCAAAAACGGCCATGAAAAACGTAGTGAAAATCGCGAGTGGCTTAAAAAACGTCTGAAAATCAGGAGCTGTTTTCCCTTGAAAACAGCTCCGTATTTTCAGACGTTTTGGACTCCGCATATGAACATACCCTAACAGTTACTGCTGCATGTTATTGGGCAAAGGTAGAACCCTCCTTTTGTCAGGACCACAATCAACATTGATCGCGGTGCTTAAGGGGTTAAAAAGCCAGGATCGCAGAATGGCAGCTGCCAATCACTATTTCTGTGCCTGCGCAATTACCGTTATTGGACTGCAGGAATCACCCCTCACTACATGTATCTCATTTTCCATTAAAGACTTTAACCTGACATGCTAAAAATCTGTTGAGTGTGAACTCAGTAGATTTAAGGCTGCGTTCACATCTGCTTCAGGGCTCCGTTCCGACGTTACATAGTGAAATCAATGGTTTCCGTTTGTGTCACTCAGGGCTCCGTTCCGACGGAACATTTTCTGAGCCCTGACGCAGATGTGAATGCAGCCTAAGCCACATAGAGAACATACATTTCCTACAAAAGTGTAATAGTTATACATATCTAAGCCTTTCTCTCTGACGATCCTCAGAATGAATTTACTTGGAAGAGGATCTGAGTTATGTTATAAAACAAATACCGTTATTAGCACCACTCATCATTGTTAATCTGACAAAACAATTCATGTCCTCGTGCACATTCCATAGAGTGCAAAGAACTAAGAAATATGCTGAAGCAGAATGAAAAAAATGGAAACATGTTTTACTCAGATATCATGTCAAAATCTTCCTCTCCTCATTCACAGCCAAAAATAATCAGTGTTTAGGACAGGCTGTATTTTTATTTCCATTGCAACTTTTTCTGGGGGAAAAAAAGAAATAAAGAAATAAAATCAGTTAAAGAGAATCTGTCACGAGTTAATTCATTCGCTATCTCCAAACTTATCTAATAGGCGCTATGATGCTGATAACTAGTGTGATTTTTTTTCCCAAAACTTTTATTATTTGCAAAATTATGTTCATTTTTCTAAATATGCTAATTTGGCTAGACTCGCCAAATGGGAGGTTTCTCTTTCTTTTCACTCTGGGCAGTGTAATGTTTTCTGTATGACGCTGTCCAATCGTCTAACAGCTTTTTCCCCTTCCCTGCCCAGAAACCCAATGTGATCATATAGTATACATCTTCCATTCCCAACTGTGTTTTCAACTGGTGATATCTCCGGTTGTTTCACAGCTATAACTGCAATCCTGGTGTCATATGAAAGATCAGAATCGCTGTTATAGGTGGTCCACAGCCAGAGACATGGCTATTTGATGCGATCCCCTTCCCTCCAGCCTCAGTCTCTCACACTGTGTGAAGCAGCTTCATGCTGATAGGACAGCGTCCGAGGCTGCGAGGAGGCTCCACCTCCGGAGAATCGCTGGTGTTGACACCAACTTGTCTAGTATAGCCTCATTTACATATTTAGAAAAAAAGCTCATAACTTTTAAAATAATAAACTTTTTGGGACACAATTTTCACTAGCATTATCAGTGTGACCGCACCTATTAGATTAGCTAGGCGATTGGGCATTACTAAACTAGTGACCGATCCTCTTTAAGCATTGTGATCATGCAGTTCTTGACCGGGAATATTTTTTTTATTTGGGGCACTTTTCATTTGCTAATGTTGTTAAATTATGTATTCCAGAAACAAGTCAAGGCCATTGTTATACTTGCGTGATTTTCACTTTAAATGGTTTCTTAATTTCTACTTTACTTAAAGCCGCATCACATAATGGAAAATAATTGAGAATTTAGGGGTAGTTTGTTTTCTGTTGCTTATATAGTGCCAACATTTTTCACTTAATTCCTAGGACAAGGGTCCTATGAAAAATGTTACTTGCCCAGTGATGTAATAGCACTTTATTATACTGTAGATCCTATACAGCAGGAGTCGGCAACTAGCGACACTTAAGTTGTTGCGCAACTACAACTCCCAGCAGGCCATGGCAGTCTGCGGCTGTCAGACCATGCTGGGAGTTCCGGCATCTCAACAGCTGAAGTGCCGCTGGTTTCTGACTCCTGCTATACAGAATGGCATCACTGGTGGGGAGGTGGTTTGTTCAGATATACCCTAGATCTGTTTGTATAAAGTAAATATTACCATGTTCCACCTTTTTATCACAGCACATGAAAAAAAATCAAGCTACTTATCCGTTCTTCATTGATTTGTACAGATAGCCACCAGTCACATCCGTTCGTTATCTCTCACACACTAGGGCCAATTTCATAGGAAGACAATTAACCTAAAAGATTTTTGCGTTTTTTGAAATGTGGGAATAAAGGATGAATACACAAGGTCCATGGCGATGTTGCCCTTGGACAGAGGGAGTTGCCCAGTGCTGCAAGGGAATAGTTCAGGCCATAGTGCTGCCCACAGTATCAATCAGGGGGCCAGAATAAAATGCTTTGCTCCCTTCAGTGAGCTCACTTGGCATGTCAACAATCCTAAGGGGCTCAACTGTCTTGCATTTTCCTGCCCCTAAGACTCCTCATTTAGAAACTTCTTCTAAAAAGTCAAAACTGGCCAAAGACATGTTTAAAAAAAACAAACGTTTTATTTGATAGAATTACAGACACAGATTTTCAGATGCAAAAATGTAACTTTTCTGTGGGTGCTCACTCTTACAGTAACGTCCTATTTCCAACATAACATAAACTTCAGATTGTCAGTCCACAGATTGTCAGTCCACAGTGAGTATGTTGGATGAAAGAATGTGACCAAGTAATGGCTGACAATTGGGAAGCGCAGTGAGAAAGGTTCATTATCTCTTGTCTATGCCCAATTTAAGAGATGGGGAAATGCTCCCAAGTCTCACAAGATGTTGATTGTTTCCAAGTTCCAACTCCAGATTTGGAGCAAATGAACCAACAAGTAGAGACTTCACTAACATGCAGAATCCCAAGCTCTAATAAAGAAATATATGAGTAAAACGTAAGAAAAAGATCACAGCTATCGACCTATTCTATACATTTTCTGTACTCGCATGTGGATTGATCGGTCACATAATCAACCCAATCACATGACATTAGGGCAATGGTCATGAATATATTAATGTATTTATCCACTATCCACAAAACACTTGCTACTTTGAATGTTGTGACTGGTCTAGCGCTGGGGATACTACATGACAGTATGACTGAAAATATTTCCTGTGGGTACTACATTAATATCAGTAGCCCTGACAATCGCTGAATGTTAAGCTAACAGAGAAGTCTCTTTGTGTTTCTTATTTAAATCATTTGTTATTTTAAACACAGCAAAGAAGCTTTATAAAGAATGTAATAGGATTGCCAATAGCACTTTTTTTTATTTTTTATATATAACTGCAGCTGTGGTCGGTGTGGTTTTGTATGGGTGGATCAGAAATAAAAAGTCTTCCTTCCTGAGGGACAGCAGAAAAAAGGGCCCACATGAGTGTCCTGTCTAGCCTCCTGCGTGTGTGTGTGTGTGTGTGTGTGTGTGTGTGTGTGTGTGTGTGTGTGTGTGTGTGTGTGTGTGTGTGTCAGACCTGGCTTTAAGTCAATCGAGTTTCAAACTCCTTATGGAAAATGCGCAGTTTATACCCTCTCTCAAGTAATGTGAACAGGCAAGTACAAATCACACTGTAAATTCACACTGTCTCAGTCTACTGATGTCACCACACCCAGCTGTTTTTCTTCTTTTATTGTCTGAATCACTTTACGCGCATGCAGTTCAGGGGAACACCAAATGAGTCATGGATGTGCATTGGATTGAAGGTGAGTCAACACGCAAAAGGCCATAAAAGGAAAAATGTCCGGAACAACGTAAAACAAAAACCGCAACATAGATTTGTTAATGAACAATTCTTCTTACGGTTCAGTTTCAAATTCTTTCCAAAGGGGGTAATATTTTATAGTAAATACGCGTGCAGTATAGATAGGGAACCTGAAAGTAACAACCACTTTTCTTTTGCCAGAGAAGTGTTCAGAGCAGTTGTCACGAAGAACATTCACCAGGGGGCACCAGTGAGCACAGTCGAAAGCTCCTCCAAGGTGGAAAAGGAACATGAAATATGTGCTCCATCCTGAGGCATGATGGGAAGGAGATTTTGAATTATATTAAAATGGTATTTAGCCAATTATTTCAAATCTCCTTACTTTTTAATTCACCATTGTTGGTGTTCTCTATAATGACTTGATTTCAACAACCCCGTGGTTAAACTGCTGTCACTGGAAAAGGGTATCCACCTTTACAGTTTATTTATTATAAACTTTTTTTTAAGTTCCACTAGGGGACATTACTGTGCGATCATCTAATGGCTTTTAGAATACACTGCAAATACTTCTGTATTGCAGTGTATTACTGCCTTTGGCATGGCCTAACAGGTATCAACTAGAGGCAGACCTTGGGGCCTTTGTTAGGTCCCCAGCTGCCATAGTCGCCGCGGCACCCTGCAATCGCATTGCGGGGTGCTGGTGGGGTGGGAGCCCCCTTCCTCTAATACCTCTCAGATGCGGTGCTTGCTATTGAGCGCCGTATTTGAGGGATTAAACTAACGTGATCTATACTGATATTGATACCGGCCACTCGAGCAGGTCTTTTCCTAGTTCTTAGCTACCCCCGGCAGCTGAGTGCAGGAAGATTTACCTGCTCCCGGCGGTGTTTATTTATTCCGATGCAGCGCCGTAAAAAAGCAACTGCATCAGAATTAAGCATGTTAGGGACCACCGTAAAAACTCCAAACGAATGGGTTAAACGTACAGTACATTCCCTAAAGAAAAAGCCACAGCAAAAACTAAACCATATTGAGAGTGACTCCCTTGAAACTATGACTGTACAAACAACATATATGTTCAGGAACACGTTCTCTTTAAAGCTGAACTGGTCCTCCCTTGGCAAGTAACTTCATTCTAGATCCTATTAGGCAACCGTACTACCAAAACACTGCTGTGGGTGGCCCTCAGCTGACATTAAAATATGTCTTATGTAATCATCAAAGCCCTGAAGATTGTGCTTAACTACTGATTTATTGGCCATGTGGTTGGTTACCCAGGAAACACTACAAAATACTTTAATTACGAAGAGTACTAACAACTGTCAAGTTCTGTACTGTGGAAAGCTATTAAATGAAACCTGGTTTGGAGCATCATCAGTTTACGTAGACCTTACTTTTTTTTCTAAACAAAATGCATTCTTTCAATTAAAAATATCCTCTTTGACAGTAACACAATTCCCTGAATTCTTAGGGTGGGGGGGGGGGGGGGTTACAAAAATACTAATTGTAGAAGCTTGAGTATATTGTAGAATTTCTGAGAACTTCCAGTAAATGCTTGTGGTCTCCTAATATATTCACGGTTACACACAACTTATGAAGACTCCTGTTCCTGCACAGATTTGTGGTTAGTTATTTGTATGTGTGGTACGAACATTGCATAGACATTTTATTTAAGTAACCATTAAGTAAACACCCAGCAGTGGACTTTTCATTTTGGGGCTAGACCATCACTGTAAAACTAACCAAAGAAATATGAGGTCATAAGTTTGAGAATTTAGGATTTATGTTTGTAATGGGTTTGTCTAGTGCTTATTAGATTTAGGGAGTTTTTCGGGAAAAAACTTTGATGGTCTATTCATCCGGAAACCCCTACCAATCAGCAGAATGAAGGAGCCGTGGCACTCCAGTGGATGCAGCTGCCCCTTTAATGTTTATCCAAGGACAGCGGCTTGTCTATATAAGCAGCTGTGCCTGGTACTGCAGCTCAGCCCCATTCACTTCAATAGGGCTGATCTGCAGTACCAGACACAGCTGAACATACGAACAAGCCAATGTGCCTGCAAAGCAATTAAAGAGCCCCTGCCCCTTTATTCTGGTAATCGGTAGAGATCCCGGGGATCGCTCAATAATGTTCTTTCCTGTTCATCCTGTACAATCAATACGCCTGCCTTTCCCTTTCTCTGCTGTCTCCAGAGGGCCCAGATTGTTGAGCTGAATAGATAATTTTTGTCTGACAGTTTAGTAGTTATGGATACACTGCTTAACAACCACAGCCTTTTCAATGAGGATATCAGGCAAACACGTCCCTAGAAACCAGTCTGTCACGATTACTCAAGTCTTCAGCTCATAATATCATAGTCATTGAACTGATAGATGAGGGAGAGACCATGAGGCTTGGCAAGATTTAGAACACATCTTTCTATATCTCTTGCCGTTGTATCAACCAAGTTTTTGTGTTTTAATAAGCCTTAATAAGAGGGCAAAACACTAGCAACCCCTTATTCATCTTTCATCAGAAATAGTCACCACTATGAAATAAGACATTATAAGCACTCTCTGCAAGATGTCAGAAGAATCTGAAATATACATTTGTTTCTAAAAGAATAACAGCCATTCACACTACTGCACCGGACAACTTTGTATCTCATGTAAGAACTATCGGCGGACTGGTGGTGGTACCTTGTCATAGCACTTGGTCGTAGAGCTATGACTTTGACGTTTACTTTCTGTGAGATGTTTATTCTGTATACGTTACAGACAGTTTTGTGGTTGACTGAAATAATTTGTTAGACCGCTTAGATTACATAATAGGAGATATTAGATAGATATCAGAAAAGTGTCCTTATTAAGGATCATACAGAAGCGGATATGTGAACTGCAGAGCTGATGTTTTCAGCTCAGGTGAGGGCACATAGGACTATCAATTTTAGCACATTTTTCTAAATTCTATTCGGTTGATGGAATTTAAGGTTTTTAGGGTAAAATAAACAGAAATTAGGATGTTAGGATTCTGAGGTTACTGAATAATCCAACCACCCCAGTGTTTCCGGCTTCCCAGAATAAGGGGAATTGACCTAACAAAATGGCTGCATGCCTAAACACAAATAGACAATTTATTTGGCATATGTACCGTAGATAAAGCAGGTAATGTGGGGACGAATATCATGACTTCATAAAACAATCATATGTTTTGTGAATAAATTGACATTCCAATGGGGTAGCATTAGGGGTGGCACAGATTACCATCGCTGTTATAACTAACCTGGGCAACAGAGGGGGTAGATGAAGCTCCTGGACCCCAGTGCAATCTCTGTAACAGGGCCTCCAACTATGATGCATTATTTATGTTACTGGTTTCCTCATATGGGGCAGAGGAACCTCTGAAGCCCTAGGGAAAGGGTCCTATGACAAATATGACTTGCCCAGTGATGTAATAACTCTTCATTATACTGTAGATCCTATACAGCAGGAGTCGGCAACCAGCGGTACTTCAGCTGTTGCGAAACTACAACTCCCAGCAGGCTATGACAGCCTGCGTCTGCCAGACCATGCTGGGAGTTCCGGCATCTCAACAGCTGAAGTGCCGCTGGTTTCTGACTCCTGCTATACAAAGCAATATCATTGGTGGGGAGGTGGTTTGTCCAGATATACCCTAGAGCCATTCTTATCAAGTAAATATTACCATGTTCCACCTTTTATCACCGCACATGTAAAAAAAATCAAGCTACTTATCCGTTTTTCATTGATTTGTGTGACATTCACTGCCGTGTATGGATGTTTGTGTACTTCAAAGGAGCAGAACATAAACATTATTAATGCATCCAAAACAGCGTTTCAAACTAAACTCTGAATTACGTTATGGCCGTTCTTTATATAAATAGGAGATATAACAAACCGCAGCACGCACAGCACTGAGAGCAGAATTGTGCAGATACAAATGGCGGATCTTATTTTCATCTGAAAATTACACAGCCTACAGGAAAATCACCGAATTGAGTATAATGTTTAAAGCTTATCCTGCCATGTGCTGTTTTTTGTTTAGAGTAACAGTCAGCGAATACCCGGACCACTTGTTTCTGCTTAAGTCACGTACTAGCAAAAATGACCCGGTCATTGTCTGGGTTGAAGATATAATTAAAGGGGTTATAATTAGTAATATAAATAACTTTATTATAATTGTGTATTTGTATAAATTATCTTACACGCTACATGTTTCCTGTGTTCAGTGCCATGGGGCTCTGTAAAGGTTAGGAAATATAGCAGTATGGTAGGATCGCAGAGGATTTGTGCATGGGTGTACAGAATTTACAGGCTCACCATGCTAGTAGCTACTTCCAAGAAGCTTTATTCAAGATATTTCATGCATCTATAAACACATTTCCATCATTAATATCGTTATAATGTTGTTATAGAAGCAGGACTAAGGGCCGGTTCACATCAGCATTCGCTTTCCGTTAAGGGGTTCCGTCGGAGGTTTCCGTCGGGTGAACCCCTCAATGGAAAGTCAAATGGAAACCTTAGCTTCCTTTTGCATCACCATTGAGATCAATGGTGACGGAAACATTGCTAATGGTTTCCGTTTGTCACCATTCTGGCAGGTTTCCGTTTTTTCGACTGAATCAATAGCGCAGTCGAATTTCAGGGTTTTTTTTCTATTCCCATCCCCCCCCCCCAAAAAAAGTTAATCAAAAAATATCTACCCAAAAATGGTGCCATTAAAAAGTACAACTAATCCCGCAAAAAAAAAAAAGTCCTCATACAGCTATGTCAACGGAAGAATAAAAAAGTTATAGCTCTTAGGGTATGTGCACACACACTAATTACGTCCGTAATTGACGGACGTATTTCGGCCGCAAGTAGTGGACCGAACTCAGTGCAGGGAGCCGGGCTCCTAGCATCATACTTATGTACGATGCTAGGAGTCCCTGCCTTGCTGCAGGACAACTGTCCCGTAGTATAATCATGTTTACAGTACGGGACAGTTGTCCTGCAGCGAGGCAGGGACTCCTAGCATCGTACATAAGTATGATGCTAGGAGCCCGGCTCCCTGCACTGTGTTCGGTCCAGGACTTGCGGCCGAAATACGTCCGTCAATTACGGACGTAATTAGTGTGTGTGCACATACCCTTAGAATGCGACTATAGAAAAAAAAAAATAGCTTGGTCATTAGGGCCAAAAATAGGCTGGTCACTTAGGGGTTAATTGCATTGTAAGCTTTTGTTGCTATCATTGCACACACAGGTTATATCATCAATAAGGTCTAAGGATATGTTCACACGGCTTATTTTCAGCCTTTTTTCGGGCCGTAAAAGCCCCGAAAAACTACTAGAAATACGGAGGCTGAACGCCTCCACACATCTGCCCTTTGATTTCAATGGGAAAAATGGCGGTTCGTTTCTACGGGGCATTTCTTTTATGCGGCCGTTTGTAAAAAAAAAAAAAAGCCTCGTAAAAAAATGCATGTCACTTCTTGAGCCGTTTTTCATTGGGTCAATAGAAAAACGGTACCCAAAAACGGCCGTAAGAAACGGCTTGATGCATAAAAAATGGCTGAAAATCAGAGGCTGTTTTCCCTTGAAAATAGCTCCGTATTTTACAGCCGTTTTTCGTTTGCTGTGTGAACATTGGCTCTAAATGTTGTTTTTTTCCTTATTGGGGCCGATTATTGTGGGTCCTCCAGAGGATTCTCTAGTGGGCCAATCTGACCCTGTGCAGTATATGGAACTGGCCATAAGACCTCAAAAATTAAACTCTTCTGCTATTTAGTGTTAAGGCATAAGTCAAGGTGTAATCTTACCCAAGGTGGCACATTGATCAACATCCATGAACTGTATCCATTACGTTTCTAAGTTTCCCATCGTCACACAAACTTTACAAACTTGTTAGGTTGTGTTTTGACGGTCCTTCATGGTTCATATTTTTAAGCCCCCTCTCCCCCTTATAAGTAAGCTGCTCACAGGCTTGGGTTATTAACTTGGAAGATTAGTTTTCGGTGTTTTTAGAGTGTTTAATACCAATAGTGACCAGAGAAAATCCAAGTGAACTATGAAGATGGCAACATGGCCATGAATTTAAATTGTGACACCGGTATTGCAAGGTCGCAGTTCTTACCACTGTGGCAATGGTTGTCCAAAGACGACAATCTTATTAAAGTAGAGATGTTAATCGGTTGTCTGTGCATTCGGCTTTATAAATCTTATATCACTAATGTTCCAATAAACATCTGACCGTTCTGGATGTTTTTCTGAATGTGTCATGATTGTCAAGATCATAGCCTGCCTGGTGCAACCAAAGCTCCTTATTACATTACTATACTTTTGCCTCTGTCTGTGGATAAGCCAGGATCTAACAATCTTTTTGTTCAGTCGTAATAGTCTTGAAATATGTACTGTATTAAACACAGGAAAGATCACTACAGTGAAGTAATCCTATGTAGATGTTCTGCTGAGCTCTGTTCACGTAATGAGTTTCTCGCTCATTAGTCAGTCATCCTTAAGATTATTTTATTTTCAAGATCTTTCCTATCCTGAGGCCCATTCTCTAAACTTAAACAATAGCCATATGTCTGTTATTCTACGTTACATCTATACAAGCCAACAGACTTAAGCACATGCAATGAGCTTGATATGGAAGGTCCGCCAAATGATGACCTATTTTGCCATTGTTGAGACACCTGGCTGTGTGTAAGGATTTACTGTTAAGTTTCCTCGGGGTTAGCAAGTAGGATTTTATTCTTAGAAGAACAGAGTATTCAATAATGTGTGGCAGAAACCTTATGGGCCTGTTTACAAATCCTGGTTTTATTTCATTTGTACAAAGTATTATTGTAGACAGATGTTACATGTATGTAATTGGCAGAGCCCCTACCATAACTTATGATGGGCATATCGGCAGTCTAGAAGAGTGGCAGATTGGGACCTGCCTGTGATTTTTTTTGCCGTGGTTTTCGCTGCATTTTCCGCCTGCGGCCATTGAAGCTAATGCAAGTACCGTGGGCAAAATTTGCCACGAAAAGTGCACGGAAATGTCCACCGCCGTTTTTTTCTGGCTGGGGTAGATTTTGGCTGTTTTTTGTTGCTGATTCCGACGCGGTTTCCTAAAGCTGCACAAGGCTCACACACAGTGCCGGCCTTAGGGGTCTGCGACCTGTGCGAGTGCACAGGAAGCTGCACCTCGCCGGATGTAGGGGGCGCCACTGGGCTCTGCTCTGTTCTCAGCACCTCTTTACACACACAGAGTAAACAGGAGCCGAGGAGGAAGCTCCGCTCACAGACCGTCCTGCAAGAAACCTGTGAGTCTGCAGGCAAGGGGAGATCGTAAGTGTTTCTGTGTGTATATATTCCAGTATGTATGTGTGTGTGTGTGTGTGTGTGTGTGTGTGTGTGTGTGTGTGTGTGTGTGTGTATTCCAGTGTGTGCGTGTGTGTATATTCCAGTATGTATGTGTGTATATATTCTGTGTGTGTTTGTCTATTTGTAAGTGTGTGTGTTCAATATTAATGTAGAACAGATAAAATGAAGATATCTGTGCTGCCCCTTATATACTCTGCTGCCCCTATATACTCTGCTGTCCCCTTATATACTCTGCTGTCCCCTTATATACTCGGCTGTCCCCTTATATACTCGGCTGTCCCCTTATATACTCGGCTGTCCCCTTATATACTCTGCTGTCCCCTTATATACTCTGCTGTCCCCTTATATACTCGGCTGTCCCCTTATATACTCTGTTGCCCTTATATACTCTGCTGTCCCTTTATCTACTTTGCTGTCCCTTTATCTACTCTGCTGCCCCTATATACTCGGCTGTCCCCTTATATACTCGGCTGTCCCCTTATATACTCGGCTGTCCCCTTATATACTCGGCTGTCCCCTTATATACTCGGCTGTCCCCTTATATACTCTGCTGTCCCCTTATATACTCTGCTGTCCCCTTATACACTCTGCTGTCCCCTTATACACTCTGCTGTCCCCTTATACACTCTGCTGTCCCCTTATACACTCTGCTGTCCCCTTATACACTCTGCTGTCCCCTTATATACTCTGCTGCCCCTATATACTCTGCTGCCTATTATATGCTCTGCTTTATTTGTGCCTGTGTGAGCATAGTCACCAGTGTGTGTTATCTGTGATGTTGCATAGGAATGCAGGTAACACTACTACATTATCTGTACTCAGGGAGTTATCACTGTGTTATCTTTGGTGTTACATAGGACTGCAGGTAACATCTACTACATTATCTGTACTGTGTATATATGTGCCTCCGTGGGTATGTATGTTCTGTATGTGAATGTGTCCTTGTGCTTGTATATATGTGCCTTTTATGTATTTGTATATGTTTCTGTATGTGTGTCTGTGTGTGTGTGTGTGTGTGTGTGTGTGTATATATGTATATATATATATATATATATATATATATATATATATATATAATACAGTCCAAAAGCAGATGAACACAGCACTCCAACATACCATAAATTAGGCCATGTGCTCTTTTCCAGGGGATGAATCGGTTCCCAAATTTCAATATAAAACGACCATAGAAGAATAGTAACCAGGACTTCAAAATAGATGAAACGTAGCTTGAGAGAGGTTCGGTGACGAATCGAAACGTCGCTCACTTGAGGTGAATAAATCCACCCTGTTTCATCTATTCTGAAGTCCTGGTGCTGTTACTATTGTTCTACGGTCGTTGTGTGTGTGTGTGTGTGTGTGTGTGTGTGTATATATATATATATATATATATATATATATACACACACACATACTAGCATATGTGTGTATATATATATATATATATATATATATATGTGTGTGTGTGTGTGTGTGTGTGTGTGTGTGTGTATATATATATATATATATATATATATATATATATACACACATACACTAGTATATGCGTCTATATGTCTAAATATTTACCTATGTGTATATATTTGCCTGTATGTCTATGTATTTACAGTATATATATGTATCAGTATGTACGTGTCTATAGATGTGGTTAATTTTTGGTTTGTGGAGCACAGCAATAGAGAGTACCGCATAGGGCGCCATCCAACCTAAGTCCGGCCCTGCTCACATAACAGGCTTTATGTCTATGAGCGACTTCAGATGTTCTCAATCACCTGAACCAAGGGGACATTGTGTTTGGTGGAGTTGTCTTTCTCCAGTTTATTTCTACGGTTTCCCCAAGAAAAGCCAGGATTGGAGTTGTGTGGTTGGCTGCATAGACATATTGGAGAAAGCAAATAGGACTAAAAGGTAAAACATACATATTGCATGCAAAATGTATCATACCTAGACCTTTAGGGTATGTTCACATGAGGTCATTACGTCCGTAATTGACGGACGTATTTCGGCCGCAAGTACCGGACCAAACACAGTGCAGGGAGCCAGGCTCCTAGCATCATACTTATGTACGACGCTAGGAGTTCCTGCCTCGCTGCCGGACAACTGTCCCGTACTGAAAACATGATTACAGTCCGTCAATTACGGACGTAATGACCTCGTGTGAACATACCCTTATAGTGTATGTGTAGAAGACCTGTGACTTAAACCCACGTGAGTGTATGAACTCTTACCATTCTCAGGATGTATGCACAAAGCGAATGGGCTCAGATATAGCACTCTATTTTAATTTACGTGGACTTGTCGAGATTCAGAAACGTGAATAGATTTGCGCCCAAGTATGTAACAGAAAGTATTAATGTATTTTACCTATTTGAAGTTAATTTAATGGGGGTGAACTCTGTGTGAACCTTGTTTTTTCCCAAATAGTAAATGCTTGTAAAACACAATAATGCTCTCCAAGGAATCGGTACAAGATTTAATGGGGGAGCAGATTTATCTTTAATCTAACCCTTTAATTCACAATTTAATATACTTAAGATTACAGATGATGATGGGAATAATTTCCTATATGGTGTTAGAAAATGTATTCCAGTGTGGACGCTGGTTCTGTAAGATGCTCTCAAACAGGATGCTGATAAAGTCCAATTAGTTTGACTTCACGTTGTGTTAGGGAAATATTTAAGGGTCTCTGAGGACCCATTGAATGCTGGGACTTTTTATGTGACATACTAATTAAATCACTGTAACATGCTCCCATTTGCAGGGTCAAACCACTAGGACTGTGCGTCTTGTGCTACAGATGGCCCCTTAACAGATATTAAGGTTTGAGAAGCCTGCAGATGTGGATTAATGATGTGTTTTGTTCAGATTACATATTTTGCATTTATTTTTATGACTTACCCACTTCATCTTTGACATCATATTATTGTATTTGTACATTTTTGCTGATGTGATTATATATATCACATCACATAAGCATATTCATATATTTGTTTTTTTTACATTACATGGCTGACTGAATGATAGTAATGGCGCTTCCATTCTGCTGTGGACTTCTTCAATCAAAATACACTGCTCAAAAAAATTAAGGGAACACTTAGGGATAACAGTATAACCCCAAGTCACTTAGAATTCAGGGATCTATCCAGTTAGGAAACATAAGCCACTGTGAATGCATTTCACCTTCTTTGGTGCAAATGAAGGTGACAACAGGTACACTGGGGAGGCATCAGCAAGACAAACCAAAAAAGAGAATGGTTTTGCAGGTGGTGGCCACAGACAATTCCTATCTTTATCCTTCTCGACAGATTCCTCTCTAGTTTTGCTAGTGTCCTTGTCACTACTGGCATCATAAGGCAGTACCTGCAGCCCATTCAGGTTGCGTAGGTAGTCCAGCAGAAGGCAACCCCATTTAGAACCAATTACTTGCCTTTAGAATCTTTTTCTAATAGGCTAATTCACAAATAATCTAGTAGACCTTATTGATATGCCCTGTGTGTACAATGAAAACAAAAATGACTATATTGGAAAGATGTAAATTTCTATAATGTTGCAAATAAAGGAAAAAATATAGATTACTATGCATTTAAAAGTGGACATGTACATGTTCTGTAAAGGTGGCGAATCACTATTTCTGGTGGGGCCAAGTAACCCCAGTTTGATGCTGGGTAAACCCTAGAAGTGTCTGAAACCTAGGTTCTAAACCTGGGGAACACCATATTTCTAGGGGTGCTTTTAATATGCATCACATTGAATAATAATAACTCTGGGGGTTCCTGACTTAGAAACATTGGGAAACTGTCCTTGAAGAGCTGTACATCCCACTATGTTTATCTCAGGTGGGTGAAATGTAAGGAGTGCACCTGCTGTCCCCTAGTTCTTTACCCAAAACATTAGTCCAAACCCAGACAATGGTAAATTAAAAAATCCTGAAATTGATTGTGGTAAAAACATTTTGGAGGAACGCCACTTTAAGCAGTACAGTTGCGGTACTTTAGGGCTCATGCAATTGTGACTTCACACTCTGAGCTGTAGTTTGCCTGCCCCAGCTCCCTTAAAAAGCGACCGGCATGCTAACCACAGCTAGCATTTTCTGCTGGCCCAGCTCCACTGCTTTCTGACTAGCCTTCCTGGCTGCCTGGGCCAACTTCTTTTGAGAGTCTATTGTACCTCTGGTGCTCTGCTACTAGCTAAGATGTGTGCCACAAAGCTTGCGACTCTCTCACTGTGGCTTACTAAAACCAACCTAAAAGCGCCGGTGGATTGTCGAGATCCACCTTACATCACATCGTGCATACAAATATATGAGGTTGGGTGGGTGACCAAAGGACCTTGTGGGAGTCTTCATGTAAATCTGAAGCCTGTCCCTCTAAATTTAGCCCTTAAAACCTTCACCTGTCCACCAATACCTGGATACCATTTTCATTCTGCTAAATCCTCAGAGGAGCTAACCTCACCCCCATTTTACACCTTTACGCCTACCCTGCCACCCATTGACATTGCAGCCCACGCTATTTTAGTTCACATACAATTTTATCCACTATTCCGAATACCAACCACTTTTGCCTTTCGCTAGCCTGCCTCTAACCTATCCCCAATGGTTCCATAGTCCCCCTTATGTCCCATTACTGACCTTGTTGCAGCGTCAGGACGTTACATGTGAAAAAGCAATCAGTGCTGCATCACATACAACTTCTTAATGCTGCCCGTCATCAGGACCCAGCAGCCTTAAGAGAGAGCCTAAACGGGATTGGGGCAGAAGTACTGAGGTAAGTTAATATATATTCTTTTATGTTTCTTTTTATGTCCAATCGGGGGGGGGGGGGGGGGAGCGTTACGGATGCTGGCACAGAGTGAAATCTACACCACCCCTCTTTCCCATTTGCCTATGTGTTGTGAGAAATATAAACTGGCGAAACGTCGCAATTTTTCCCAGGAAATTGCGACTTTTCTATGCCAGAAAGCTAGCGTAGAAAGGTTAAAGGGGTTTTCAGTAAAAGGAAAATTGATGGCCTATCCTTAGGATAGGCCATCCATATCTGATCAGTGGGGTTTCAACTCTTGGCACCCCCGCCAATCAGCTGTTGTGAAGGGGCCGCGGCACTCGAGCGAGTGCTGCTTACCCTTCATAGCTAACACTGCTCAATACTCACGCTAGCGCCTTAGACCATTCAAAACAGCTGATCAGCAAGGGTGCTGGGAGTCGGCCCCCACTGATCAGATATTGATGGCCTATCCTGAGGATAGGCCATCAATTTTCTCTCCCTGGAAAACCCCCTTTAATAAGTTCCACTCGTGTTGTGATGTCACTTCCTGCGCTGTATGTTAATCATCTCAGACAATCTCGTCTCACTGCTGCTGAAAGCTAATTAAAACATCTCCTTTACGAACACGACAAGTCTCATTCTCTTCTAGTGTAATTAGGAACTTAAGATGAAAAGCATTCAGTTATTGCTATGAGTGAGCTCAGACACAATGGAAGGAATTCCAGCACAGGACAGGGAACACACAAAAGTAGACGAAACAAATGGAATGTCTAAACATCATTGAAACTGTCATCCAGCTATAGAGGGGAAACTCATGATAGACAGAGAATTATAACCTCAAAATGACCATAAATCATTGAGATTAGAGCGTGCGAACTGCAAGATGCCACATCCCTGGAATATTTGTGTGTGTTCTGAGCTCACAAGCAAGGTGCTCCAACTATTTAACCCCTTCTTGTTTCCTTTGTAATTTTGAAGGCAACAATTGAACATCATTTCCAAAAAGACATAATTGGTGGAACTATGAACAATATATATGGACTTGCAAGGGTTGGTGTACTACACTTTCCTTCCTGTCTCATTTAAATAGTTTTTGTCTGCATGCCCTTTGCTTTGTATACACTATCTACACACACACCGCTAAAACAAGAAATATGGAGGAAGGGATTTAAAGAGCCTCTGTCACCACATTATAAGTGGCCTATCTTGTACGTGATGTGATCGGCGCTGTAATGTAGATCACAGCAGTGTTTTTTATTTGGAAAAACTATCATTTTTGATGGAGGTATGACCTATTTTAGCTTAATGCTAATGAGTTTCTTAATGGACAACCGGGCGTGTTTTACTTTTTGAACAAGTGGGCGTTGTGCAGAGAAGTGTATGACGCTGACCAATTAGTGACCAATCAGCGTCATACACTTTTCCCCATTCATTTACACAGCAATAGTGATCTTATTACATCACTATGTGCAGCCACATAAACACACTATAACGTTACTGCAGTGTCCTGACCGTGAATATACATTACCTCCAGCCAGGACGTGATGTCTATTCAGAATCCTGACAATTCTGTAGCATTTCTGTGAGATTTACAGCAAGGCAAGCATAATATCGCGAGATTACGATGTAACCTGTCATTTAAAACGAGATTACGCTTGCCTTCTGTAAATATCACACAGACGCTACAGAAATGTCAGGATTCTGAATGGACATCACGTCCTGGCAGGAGGTAATGTATATTCACGGTCAGGACACTGCAGTAACGTTATAGTGTGTTTATGTGGCTGCACATAGTGATGTAATAAGATTAGTATATGCCGTGTAAATGAATGGGGAGAAGTGTATGACGCTGATTAGTCAGAGTCATACACTTCTCTCCACAACGCCCACTTGGTCAAAAAGTAAAACACGCCCAGTTGTCCATTAAGAAACGCATTAGCATAAATCTAAAATAGGTCATAACTCCGTCAAAAATTATCGTTTTTCTAAATAAAAAAACACTGCTGTAATCTACATTACAGCACCGATCACATCATGTACAAGATATGGCACTTATAATGTGGTGACAGAGCCTTTTTAAACTTCTTGCTGCAGAGATGCAATATACAAGGCACTCATACTTTGCACAGAGAGGCTTTGCTCACTGCCTAGGTAGAGGGAAAGACAGCTGCTTTTAAAGGGTTTATTTGCTAGGAGAAGACAGCTGCTTGTGAAGGGTTAATCTGAATCTCTTACTACATACACACAGAGCCAGCAGCAGCCACACAATGAGGAGAAAGCTGTGACAGCATTTACCTCTGCTGCTTTTTCTAGCCTCCTCCTGCTGCTCTATAATACACAGAAATGTATCTCATCAGCAATGTGAGAAAATAGACATGGACCGCACAATCCACAATATACATGTTGATCTGAACTGCTAGGCATAGCATGGGTGCTTTTGGACCCCTGGGCTGCTCCCTCTGCAGGAGCGATGCTACATTGGCAGTGGCCGCCATGCGGTGCTGCAACCGATAGAGTAGGGACTCGCTTTAAAGAGGTCGCCGTGAAGTGGCAAGTGGGCTTATACAGTTTGATCAAAATGTTAACAAAGAACCTCATGTTCATAGATAAGCGTATATATTGTGGATTGTGCGGTCCATGTCTAGTTTCTCACAATGCTGATACAGAAATGTATCTTACATTGCTGCTAGTATAACTACACGCAGCATTAAGTAAGATCCTCAGAGATTTCACCTGTACACACCAAGCACACTAACAGTCTCCTCCCACAAAGTGAAATCTTCCAGCTTAGGCCCCCTCTGTTTAGGCGATGAAGAAAACATTCACATTGACTAAAGAGAAGAAAACCAAAATAATCATATACCCATGAGACTGGAGAAAATTAGAGGCTGTTATCAGATAATGGAATAGTCTTGACAATTTCCTTTTTACACATCACTACATGGACTTTATAAAGTAAAGTTGAGAGCATGATGAACTCATAAAATAAGTCTTTGTAACTGATTAAGTCTTTTTGATAACTTTTATACAGACAAGTGAAAGTCTATGGAATTTTACAAGGCGGTGCTTGTAAATGCTGTATATGTACACACTAGAATCTTGTTCGTTTTGCCCTTTCATCTTGTCCCGAGACAGGCATGATACAGAGGAAGTCTATTACATTGCACAACACTACACAGGACCTTTGGAATTTTGTTACATTGTCCCTTTTACATGGGCCAATTGTCGGACAAATACTTGTTGGCGATAATTGCCCTGTGTAAACAGGGCAGCGATCAGCAGATTAACAAGCAAATGCTCTTTCATCTGCTGATCGTATCGCTTTAAAAATAAAAAATATTATCGTTGTCGGCAGCATATCTCCTTGTGTAAACAGGGAGATGCGCTGCCGACATGATAACGCATGGGGACGAGTGATCAGAGTAACAAGCGCTTGTCCCCATACTATCTCCTTGTGAAAGGAGCAAATGAGCGTCGTTTGAATAGCCCCACAGACGTGCATTGATTTTAATGCAGCCTTTTGATGGCCGATTATCCCTGTAGTGTGAATAAGCCCTTACTGCAGCAATGACTGCCATGGGTCAGAACTCTTCCATAGCATTGGCCAATAATTTCCAGAAAAAAGTTTGTCTGACCTAAAAACATCTTTTTAAAAAGGGGGGAACATAAGAATAAACTGTACAACATTCTTATATTTGGAAATCTTCCTTTGTCACCCACCGCCAATCTGTCTCTCCTGTAGCGTCTGTGATGCTTCATCCATGTAATATCACGTTATCCAATAGCAGGCGGCCAATGAGACGTTTATGTGTCCACAGGGATGCTGACAATCAATGGCGTAGCTATAGGGGTAGCAGCAGTCGCAATTGCGACCCCCCGCACCACATGAATAAAAAGTTACTATAGTAACTTGGGCCGCGGGCCCCTGTTACTATAGTAACTACAGTACTTCCCTTCCTGCTTCCGGAGCACAGCAGAGGTCCTGACGCCACAGCGCTGTGCGCAGCGCATGAGGTCACAACGCTATGCGCCGCGCACAACATCCTGATCCCGGATAGTGTCAGGACATCCGCTGCGGCTGAAGAGGAGGGTAAGATTGATATCCCTGTTGCTGAAGTTGATTGGCGGGGTCCGTCTCCCGGGACCCGCTAATCAGCTGTTTTGAAGGAGCCGCAGCGCTCATACGACAGCTGCTTCCCCTTCATTCCGGTCACTTGCTCACACTGTGAATCCGTGTCAGTGATTCACAGTGTGAGCGAGTAAGTGAAATGAAGGAGAAGCGCTGTCGTACGAGCGCTGCGGCCCCTTCAAAACAGCTGATTGGCGGGTCCTGGGAGACAGACCGCGACCCGTCGGCTATTGATGGCCTATCCTGAGGATAGACAGAATAGACGAGGAGACAGCACTTCTAACATATGTCAGCTTTTTAATCACCCGTGCAACGTTTCAGTCCAACAGGACCTTTCTCAAGCATATCCTGAGGATAGGCCATCAATGTTTAGGGACTGGACAAACCCTTTAAGCCTACGATGTAGCAGGCTTAGAGGGCCCATGAGACAGGAACACAGATTGTGTGATGATGTCTGCTGGGCCCTGTATCTAAGCCAATCACATGGTAGGCTTAGATACATGGCCCATGTGTGATCCTGTCTGATGGGCCCGGTAGACTTATATACAGGGCCCCAGCAGACCATAATCTTATACTGTATAACATTACTGTCTGCTGGGGCCCTGTATCTAAGCATCTTACATAACCACATGGTAAGCTTAGATACAGGGCCCATATGTGAAACTGTCTGCTGGACGCTATATCTAAGCCTACCACATGTGTTACTAATCGTTTTTGTTGTGTGTGTTTTTTTTTTACAGGTTCGGTTGTGGGACTACGTCGGATTCGAGGACTACTTCGATGACGGCTTTTTAAATTATCAATAAAATGGTTAATGAGGGTTTTTTTTTTTTTTATTTCAATAAAATATTTGTTCTTTGTGTTTTTTTTTAAACTATATTACTACCGCCTTAGTAATGGCTGCTGGCTGAGTAACCGCATCCATTACTAAGGCGTGGCTTAGTGTTAGCTGGTGCAGAGGCTAACACTAACCCCCATTACTAACCCGGTACCCACCGCCACCAGGGGTGCTGGGAAGAGCCGGGTACGATCCAGTACCTGACCATCTGTAGCGATGGTCGGGCACCGGGGCGGCCGCAGGCTGGTAATATTAGGCTGGGACAGACCAGAAACAGCGGCCCTTCCCACCCTGGTAATGCTAGGCTGCTGCTGCTTTATTGTATCTGGCTGGTTATGAAAAATGGGGGGGACCCCACGTAATTTAAAAAAAAAATAATAATAATAATTGGAAAGAACGATATGGGGTCCCCCTCAAATTTCATAACCAGCCAGAAACAACACAGCAGCAGCAGCCTAGCATTACCAGGGTGGGGAGGGCCGCTGTTTTTGGCCTTCCCCAGCCTTATAGTACCAGCCTGCGGCTGCCCCGGTGTGACCATCACTACAGATGGTCGGGTACTGGATCGTACCCGGCTCTTCCCGGCACCCTTGGTGGCGGTGGGTAACGGGGTAATAATTGGGGTTAGTGTTAGCTTCTGAGCCTGCTAACATTAAGGCGGTAATAATAAAGTTTAAAAAAATACAAGGACATAGAAAAAATATTTTATTGAAATAAAAAAACACACACAACCCTCATTAACCATTTTATTGAGAATTAAAAAATCCTGTCATTGAAGTAGTCCTCAAATCCGACGTAGTCCAACGATCGAACCTGTAAAAAAAACACACAAAAGCAAAACAATTATTATTCTTACCTTTCCTGGGTCCAGCGCTGGAGCCGCAATGTCCGCGAGCTGGGACCTATATCTAATCCTATCATGTGTGATACTGTCTGCGGAGCTGTGTATCTAATCCAATCATGTGTGATAATGTCTGCTATAGATATACGATGCTGTCTCCTATACACACACACACACACACACACACACACACACACACACACACACACACACACACACACACACACACACACACACACATACATACACACATTTTTTAGTGGGTATATGCATTGGGGCTATTTCCCCTGACATTTTATGTCCTTAGTGACGCCCCTGGCTGCTAGTGCTGCATTGTTGGGTCACTTAGGAGACCCAGTGATGCAGCTGAAAGCTGCAGGTCGTCGGCCATGAGAAGTTTGCAGTGGGTGCCCAATAAGAACTTTTGCATCGGGGGCCCATGAGCCTTTAGCTACGATCCTGCTGACAATCATGATCTACAGACATCGATGTTAAACACGTTCATGGTTCATAAAATCCTATAGCCACATGTAAACAATCTGGCGGTGGGTGACACGCCAACTGATGGAACATCACAGCCAGTGGTCATGTGATCTTGTCCAGTTACTACAGAGCTATTGGGTTATGTGGACACGTTCTGTTTTATTTACTTACTGAGATATTGTCATTTTTCTGTTTTGTTGCGGCGACCATTTTTGCAAAAGTCACAAGGGGGCCATGGAGGGAATGGATTCTACATACAGCATTGAAGAATATCGGTAGATAATAAAATTATAATAACTTTATACATTTACTGTAGTTTTAAAGAAACTTAACAGTAGATAAAAATGAAGCAGCATGTAGACATTATAATTTGCTTAAACTGGATGTGAGCTCTGGGTGGTTGGGGGAAGAAGGGGGGATTCACTTTCCTGGAAAAGGGATCACTGTTTTAGAACGCAGACTGACTAAAATAGGCTTTGTGACCTTAATAGACTTTACTTACTTACTTGAGGAAGCCTTGAATTCTAATTCCACAGCAAACCGATTAGAACACAATGCTGGGACTCCCTTGAGGGTTTAACGGCAGAAGTAAAAGTTAAGAAAGATACATTTGCTATCCACTTTATATTTCAGGAATACACCATGGGGTTGCTAAATAATCTGTCTGCTGTGTGATAGCACAACGAATGTTTCATGCAAACTCCAGATGAAAATGTACTAAACGAATACGTGGGGAGTATTTTCCCCGGCCATATTGAGAAATCCTGACAAGGTATCTACCAACCAGAGCAGATACAGAACATTGTAATTAAGAAATGTGAACCAGAATGGTGCAGTCAGAGAATGGTCTGGCATGAAAGCTTAAAACAATACATGCAAGATCTTCTGGTAATGACTTCCATCTTAAGAACGCACAGAAAACACCATAGTGCCCAACCCCTTGGAGAGAGTATGTGAAGCAGCTGGATATTGTCTGCAAAACCTATCCAGCCCGCTTCAAGAATACATGTAGTGATCTTACAAGAGGCCCATTGACAAATACCTTGGAACGGGAACAAAATGTAGAAGAAAAAAAAGCCCCTTTGCGGCTCTGCTGCAATTTGTAGGGAGACGCTTGCATATTTCTAAAAGAGGGTGACTAGAGGGTAACTAAATCAGCATGAGGAATGAAGCTTGTCAGGGTTAGTCAGAAATATGAGTAAAGATTAGTCCTAACACCCACTCAGGTATCCAATAACCTTTTTACACCATCCATTGCTGTATGACCCACATCTGTGACCTGCTGAGTAATACTGCAAATGTTCAGTGGGATGTTATTTAAAGAAATATTGATAGTATCTTCAGGTTACTAGTTTGTTGGCATTTATGAAACTTGGAACCAAGACATTATGTCTAGTATTGTGCTACATATATTACTATATACTCACATTACCACAGATCAGGCTCCACTGCCAATCTTTTGGCACTGTATGGACCTCAATTCAGAAACCAGCTTACAGATCAACAAAAGCAATAAACTTTTCACCAAGGCTTTATTTACACTGCACATTATAGGGGTTTTTCTTTCTAAAACAGAATGTCCGTTAGATATACTATCAATTCCTGATCCATTGGGGTCCCAGCATTCACTTGAATGGGGCTGCGTTGCAAAGCCCAACACATCCGTAGATCAAGAAATTAAGCCAAAGCGAGCACAGATTCCTGAGCATTGGTGGGGGTCCAATTGCTGAGATTATAGTGCCAACAATGTATATGGTGGAGAAATTCTGAGGCTGGCCATCTCACAGATAATCTGTTTTGGAGGCAGGATATCCAGCAATATAAACAGGATGTAATAATTCACTAAAATCAAGTTGACGCTTCATAGGTATGAGTGCCTCCAGAGAGCCGGGTATGGATATTTCTGTCCAAACCACTTTTTCCGCAGACGTCTTTTGGGGCTGGGATTGGGAAAACCAGTTCTTGAAATACTCAAATGCTGGTACGTGAAAAATGGCAGTTTTTCACGTCCGAGTTGCATTTGTGCGGGTCCTGTTTCCACTGATTCCCATAGACTTGAGTCTATCGAGGGATCAATGAAAACAGAACAAAATAGGACATGTTCTATTTTTTCAACGAAACCCTTCGCACGGTCCGTAGAAACAAGTCATGTGAACGGCCCCATTGAAATAAATGTGTCGGTGTGACGGCCACACGGAGGTATACTACGGTCGTCTGAATTCGGTCTTCGGCTGTGTTCACGTCAGAGAAATAGGCCTGAGATAGATGTAAGGCTTCAAAAAAATGCCACTGTAGAGTCATATAGTGACATACGTCGCCCACTGGACACAAGGTTTAAAAAAAAAATTTAAAATTGTACCGCAAGGTATTTTTTTTTTTTTTTGCATTGGCTCACTGTAGAGGAAAGAGTAGTCTGCTTTGATTTCATATACAATAGAAATTAGTATGCCATACATACCATTCAGCGGGTGGCGAAAAACTATTTTGGCCTCCGTAGGGTGAATAGGGGCTATGGCTACTTTGGCATGTGCGCCTTGAGCTTCCCTTGCGCATACGCAAAAGTTTTCACTAGACGTGATGTGAACAGAGCCTTATCAGTACCCAAATAATGCCATGTGTTTTAAATGGCACCTGTTTTCTCATGGAACCAGCAGCAGTGGTCTACTAAAAAAAACAAGACAAAGCACATGAATTAGCTCATTATGGGTCATGTCCAAATATAGCCACTCTTTAATTACTGTCAGATTTTTTCCTTTGTGTTTATTCCTCATGGTAGACTATAAAATATTCCCCTGTACTCCCATATATTATAAGAAAATGGCATGCTGAGTTTAAATATTACAACAGATTGTATTCTCCATTCCCTTAGTGGCTGTAAAATAAGTGTCAGTTGTACACGCTGCTCCTATGTTGATTCATCCTCTTCTCTCGCAGCCTCTGCTATATACACTAGAACAATGTTAAAAAATATACTGACATTGCTTCCAAAGTGTTCAGCTGGGGGGAATGTTCTTTATATCAATTTTCAAATCTCCTGCTCGCAGGAAAGATTATCTCTCAGACAAAACAGTCTGTGAGTGACTTGTGTGGGCGAACACAGGTGGGTGTTCTGCTCCTTCTATGTTACAAAGGAATACACAACTTTATATTTGATTTCTCAAACTTCCATACGCGGCCCAAATTCTTCTTTCGAAGAAAGTGCCCAAAATATCTGCATGTAACCCACAATTGGAAAATGGACCATTTTTGTCTCGTTTCTCAGCCGTCTCCTTAGGTACCCCTAATGGTCTGTGTTTTAAGAACTAAAAATATTTTTGTAGATTTATGTCCTATACAGATAAATGAAGTCACATGATACATGATAATTCCTAATTTTGGAAAATAAATACTGAGCCAATCCTACTCTACTGCTTCCAGCAAGGATTGGGCACTTCTGCTGTCCTGCATTTTTGGCTACATGCACACGTTGCGTACTTTGATGAAGAAAATCTGCATCCAAACCGCAGGTAATTCTGCAGGTAAAATCCACACTTAATGGTGCTTTTTTTACGCGTTTTTGGGTGCGGTTTTTACGTTTTTGATGCGGAAATATGTGCGGTTTTATGCGTGCATTCTTTTTTTTATAAACTAGTCAGCTACAATTCTGAGGCGGAAACGCAAGATAAATTGACATGCTGCGGATTTTCAAATATGCACCACACGTGAGTTTACATGTGGAAAAATTCCTCAAGTGTAGATGAGATAACTTCAAATCTCAGTTACTTTGCTGGTACTGTATTACGCTGCGGATTTGTCACAGGAAAATATGGGCAGCAAATCCGCACGTAATATGCATCTTGTGCATTTGCCCTTTAAAGGACAAGTGGTGTACATGTCTACAGGCAAACATACTTATTTGGCCACTTGGTTGTTTTTCATTTCAAATCCCAATGCCACAAAGGGATACTTACCATTATTAGGCTGCATTCACACAGGACAGAAAATCTGCAGCGGATAACAGTCCCAGCCATGTGGAGGAGATTTGAACAAATCTCGTCCACATGCGGCTTGAACATTTTCCAGACGAACATCAGAGAATGATGAACTAAACCAAAGATTGAATAAGAAGTAGAATGAGGTGTCCTTAATTGTTATGCTTGTGGAATAATTGTGTCCATACAACTCTTGGGGGCAGATTTATCAAAATTGTCTAAGGGTATGTTCAGACAGAGCGGATATGCTGCGTAAAACCACACAGCGTATCCGCCCTGGTTGCCCAAGGGCATTCTGTCCAGAAAACTGCACGAAATTCCGGTGAATTTTTTCGGCCGTAATGTCCGCTGCGAAAAACTACACGTAAGATTTTTAAACAAAATGTCATTCTTACCTGTATCTATGGCAACGTGACCCTCTGCCGTCCTGCAGCCCAGCCTCCTGGGATGACGTTTCATCCTATGTGACCGCTGCAGCAGTCACATGGGATGAAACGAGATCTCAGGAGGCCGGCCGGGACAAAGAAGTACAGAATTCTGGGTAAGTATAAGTCTTTTTCCGCTGCAAAACCCGGCTTAACAGTAAAATTGTCCTTGTTGCCCATAGCACAACTTTCAGTTTTGCAGAGTGGCTTAAAGAGGCTCTCTCACCAGTTTATAAATGCCCTATCCCCTACCTAATCTGTAATGTAGATAACAACAGTGGTTTTTAGTTTGAAAAACGATCATTTTTGAGCAAGTTATGAACAATTTTAGATTTATGCTAATTAGTTTCTTTATGCCCAACTGGGCGTTTTTTAACTTTTAGTCCAAGTGGGTGTTGTAAAGAGAAGTGTATGACGCTGGCCAATCCGCGTTATACACTTCTATCCATTCATGTCCATCTGTATTCACAGCACAGCGTGATCTCGCGAGATCACGGTGTGCTGTCACATACACCCACAGTAACTTTACCCAAGTGTCTTGAGAGTGAATAGACATTGCATCCAGCCAGGATGCGATGTCTATTCGCACTCCCGACACTTCTGTAAAGTTACTCTGGGACTTACTCACACAGCAAGATCAAACTGTGCTGTGTGAGTACAGATGGACATGAATGACAGCATAGCATGATCCCGCAAGATCACGCTGTGCTGTGGGATTAAGTCCCAGAGTAACTTTCCCAAAGTGTCGGGAGTGTGAATAGACATCGCATCCTGGCTGGAGGCAATGTCTATTCACTCTCCAGACACTTCGGGAAAGTTACTGTGGGTGTATGTGACAGCACAGCGTGATCTCATGAGATCATGCTGTGCTGTGAATACAGATGGACATAAATGGAGAAAAGTGTATGACGCTGATTGGTCGCTGATTGGTCAGCGTCATACACTTCTGTTTACAACGCCCCCTTGGTCAAAAGTAAAAAAACGCCCAGTTGGACATAAAGAAACTAATTGGCATAAATATAAAATTGTTCATAACTTGCTCAAAAATTATAATTTTTCAAAATAAAAACCACTGTTATCTACATTACAGCGCTGATCAGATTATGTGGGAGATAGGGCACTTATAATGTGGTGACAGAGCCCCTTAGTGACCAGCCGATTTTAGGCCCTAATGACCAAGCTATTTTATTCGTTTTTCTATAGTCTCATTCAAAGAGCTATATCTTTTTTTATTTTTTCGTCTACATAACTGTATGAGGACTTGTTTTTTGCGGGATTAGTTGTACTTTTTGATAGCACCATTTTAGGGTACATCTAATTTTTTTTATTAACTTTTTTTGGGGGGATTATAAAAAAAAACTGAAATTCCACCATTGTTCTATGCGTTTTATAAATAACATGTTACCTTTATTCTATGGGTCGGTACGATTACGGCGATACCACATATGTAGAGGTATTTTATGTTTTACGACTTTTGCCCAATAAAAACACTTTTGAACTAAAATTATTTGTTTTTGCATCGTTGCTTTCCAAGAGCCGTAACTTTTTTATTTTTCCATCAATGTAGTGATTTTTTTGGGCTTGTTTTCTGGGGGGCAATGGAAAAAAATTGCAATTTCGCCATTGTTTTTTGCGTTTTTTTTTACGGTGTTCACCTTGCGGTTTAAATTATATATTAACTTTATTAATGGAGTCATTACGGTCGCGGCGATACCATATATGTGTACTTCTATTTATTTTTTACACTTTTACTAAATAAAACCACTTTTTATGGAAAAAAATGGTTTTATTTATTTTTTTACTGTCATTTTTATTAATTTTTATTTCACATTTATGACTTATTTAATTAGTCCCACTAGGGGACTTTACTGTGCGATCTTCAGATCGCTGCTATAATGCTTTGGTATACTTCGTATACCAGAGCATTATTGCCTGTCAGTGTAAATCTGACAGGCAATCTATTAGGACGTGCCTCTGGCGCTTCCTAATAGGCATATGTCCAGGGCAGACCTGGGGGCTTTTATCAAGCCCCCGGCTGCCATGACACCCCATCGGAGACCCGCGATTGGATTTGCGGGCCGCCGATGGGTGACAGAGGGAGCTCCCTCCCTCTGTAAACAAGTTAAATGCCGCGGTCACTATTGACGGCGGCATTTAACAGGTTAAACGGCGAAGTTTACTTAGATCGCGGGTGTTGGAGCAGGAGCCCAGCTGTTATCAGACAACAGAGCCCCGGCTCCTGCCTGCACGGGACACCCGTGCAGGACTTACGACTAGGCTCACGTGAAAAGGTGTCAGCCTAGCCTAAGGCCCCTTAGTGACCAACGTGAAAAGGCGTATTGGTGGTCACTAAGGGGTTAAGTAATAAAAGCCAAGCTCTGATTGGTTGTTATGGGCAAGTAAGACTGTTTTACTGTCAGTCATTTTTTATAAATCTGCTCATTGGTTCTCTAGACATGCCACTGGAATATCACGGGCAGGAGCATGCAATTTGTAATACAGTTGGCAGGGATACTGGTCTCCAATGATCTCATGTATCGTCAGTATCCTAACTTATAATTATTCTTCTCCCACCTGACAAATGCATGTGACATTATTTTTACTACAGCCTGTGCCATATTTGGAGGACAGGCTGTCATTTTTATTCACATCCTTTTCCTGGATCTGTCTGTCCCACATAGAAGCAGCAATTTGTTTTCCCCAAAAAAATGTCTCACGCTTATTTATCTTGATTGTATAATACAAGTCTCATAAACAAGCACAGCAGAATATATACAAAGATATCCAATGTAAACACTATAAAAATATATTCCTACAACTTTACTATCCCAACTAATTAGCCCTTTACTTGATGGAAATCGGTTCAGTCACTGATCAGGAAATTACCAGTGTCCTGTCTAGAGCACTTACCAAAGGATTTTATATGAGTAGAATGAGTTACACAACTGCGTCAGGGTCCCATTCTGGCGTTCCGCCGTTTGCATCACGAATAATTTCAATGGTGACGGATCCGGTGCAAATGGTTTCCGTTTGACTCCATTGTAAAAGAGTTCCATTGTTTTGACGGAATGAATAGTTCATTCGACTACGGTATTCAGTCAAAAAAACTGAACCCTTTCACAGCACTAACAAACGGAAACCATTAGCAAAGTATCCGCCACCATTGAGATCAATGGTGATGCAAACGGAAGCTATGGTTTCCGTTTGCCTTTTTTGTTGAGGGGTTCCCGCGACGGAAAGCCTGAACGAAAAGACAACGCTGATGTGAACACAGCCTTCGGCACAAATGTACTCTATGCAGAGGCATCTGACCCAATTGTCAGGGTGTTTATAGTAATGAAATAATGTATTCTGGTCTGCGGCTCTTCTTTTCAGTCTCTGCAGCATATATAATATAGGCAGGTATAGTGCTATCATGTGGGTGCTCAATGTAAATCCACCGGCTGGTGGTAGATTGTAGTCCAATACAGCAGGATCCACCGGGCCAATAGCAGTTTGTGTAAGTTGAAACCATTGACCAACAACTAGGGGCATTTGCATAAGTTTCATGTATGCAGTGGGAAAAAGTTTGGGTAACGTTGTTTTTGCTGAACCAAAACCAGGAGGATCCTAAACAGAAGAAAAGTGTATTGAAAAGATACACAGACTCTATAAACAGACCCAATACTATAACTACTGTACTCCGTGTGCCTCAAATGAGTCTGTGAAAAAAACAATATCATGGCATGCTGTAAAGTATGCCGTATTACAGAAGTATTATTTCTATAGGAGAATTGTATGCCGTACAAAGACACCGTACAGCGGCACATAGAGTGCAGTGCCTACAGTTCTGCAAATATAATGGCGCAAAAAGGAAAAAAGAATAAACTGGACTGTGTGAACATGGCCAATGCTGCCATTACATATTTTGTAATGTCGGGGTAGGGAGACAGACAGGTGAGCCCTAATTTACCCGCCACTCAGTGCCTGCCTACTTGCACGGCCCGTCCTAGGCAACGGCGTACAACTGGGCGACGGTCCCTACCCTCAATAAGTGCATGACAGACAAACAGACAAGGGTACACAGAAGCTAAGGGAAATGGGGCACTTGCCCACGGCAACACCGTGAGCAACAAGAGTAGTGAACGAGCCGAGTCAAACCAGTAGTGTACGAGGTACCTAACGCATAGCAGGAGCGTAGTCCGTAAAGCCAGGGTCAATTTGAAGCAGAGGTCAATAGTACTAGCAGGAACAGCAGAGCCAGGAAACAAGACAGAATCACAGGCAAAGGAAGAGCAGGAAATGAAGGTATAAATAGACCGAGGGCGGGAGCTGGAACCATCTGGCCAGGCTGTGATAGGTTCTCCCACTCCTCTGCCTACCAGTCTGAGTGGTAGCACATCGAGTCACTCTATCAGACCTAGGAGCAGATGCAGACTGATTAACCACGGGCGTCGACACAGAAGCTGTGCCTGGCAGATCCTTTACAGTACCTCCCCCTTTTATGATGGGCCACTGGACCCTTCCTAGGTGGACCTGGCTTATTGGGGAACCGAAGATGGAACCTCCTGAGCAATACCCCAGTGTGAACATCCCGGGCGGGTACCCAAGTCCTCTCCTCAGGCCCGTATCCTCTCCAATGGACCAGGTACTGGAGGGAGCTTTGGACCATCCTGCTGTCCACAATCTTGGCAACCTCGAATTCTACCCCTTCAGGGGTGAGAACAGGGACCGGAGGTTTCCTTGAGGTAGCCAAGGACGGGGAACAGCGTTTCAGGAGGGAGGCATGAAACACGTCGCGTATTTGAAAAGACGGGGGTAACTCCAGCCGGAAGGAGACAGGGTTAAGGACCTCAATGACCTTGTACGGCCCTATATACCGGGGAGCAAATTTTTTGAAGACAGCCACTCCAGATCCTCGACCACAAACAAGGGGTTAGCAGAACGTCTTCTATCTGCCTGAGTCTTTTGTATACTCTGGGACGCCTCTAGGTTCTTCTGAACCTGGGCCCAGACTGTGCACAGTTCCCGATGAACTACATCTACCTCGGGATTGTTGGAACCACCAGGTGAAACGGAGAACCGTGGATTAAACCCAAAATTACAGAAAAAGGGGGAGACCCCTGATGAATTACTGACCCGGTTATTAAGGGAAAATTCGCCGAGGGGAATGAAGGAGACCCAATAATATTGACAGTCAGAGATAAAACACCTTAAATATTGTTCTAGAGACTGATTAGTCCTCTCATCAGTCTACCAGCCTGAGTGGTAGCAGATCGAGTCACTCTATCAGACCTAGGAGCAGATGCAGACTGATTAACCACGGGCGTCGACACAGAAGCTGTGTCTGACAGATCCTTTACAGTTATGTAATGTCGGGGTAGGGAGACAGACAGGTGAGCCCTAATCTACCCGCCACTCAGTCCCTGCCTACTTGCACGGCCCGTCCTAGGCGACGGCGTACAACTGGGCGACGGTCCCTACGCTCACTAAGTGCACGACAGACAAGGGTACACAGAAGCTAAGGGAAATGGGGCAGTTGCCCACGGCAACACCGTGAGCAACAAGAGTAGTGAACGAGCCGAGTCAAACCAGGAGTATACGAGGTACCGAACGCAGAGCAGGAGCGTAGTCAGTAAAGCCAGGGTCAATTTGAAGCAGAGGTCAATAGTACTAGCAGGAACAGCAGAGCCAGGAAACAAGACAGAATCACAGGCAAAGGAAGAGCAGGAAATAAAGGTATAAATAGACCGAGGGCGGGAGCTAGAACCATCTGGCCAGGCTGTGATAGGTTCTCCCATGTATACAGAGCAGCTGTATCTCGTGCGAAGACCTGAATCCGTCCGTTCCACGGAACTGACGTGTTCAGTGAAATTGGGTCCTGATCCACCTGTAAATGATAGCGTTATGAAATTAGATGTCATCGATAGCAGCTCGATCCTGCGTATCTGACCCACTTATACTGAACCCTTCAGTCCCGCGGACCTGACGGACACAGGTTTCAGCACCAGATACAGCTGCTCTGTATATAGTATGCAAAGCAGCTGTATCTCAAAAAGTAAAAATATTTTTCCATAAATTGTATTTTGAATGTTGCACCAAACACTATTTAAAAAGGATAAAACTATTTCAAAGGTGTAGACAGCCTTTAAGACCGACTCTTTTCTGCAGCCTGAATAAAGATGTAATTAATAGTTTTTACTTCTAATTCTTTTTCTCTGCTTTATATTCCTCTCTGTTTTCATTTACTTTTCCAGTGGCCTCTTTTCCTATCCACTTTATGCATTAATGATATTTCATGTTTCTAGGAAGACAGAAATATGAAAAAATCCTGTGTTATGCTTTCTGAACAGCTGGGGAATTTCTATGTGACTAAAAGTATTACATCAAGTACCAAGCAGGGTTTAGTTTGGTTGCCACTGTATTTGTTATTTTAACCTTAAACAATGTGCACTAGGTGCACCTTCATAATGTAGACATATAAATTATTCCACATGTTCGCATGGAAGATTGTCATTTATATAGGACTGGCAAAAGGAGAAGGAAAAAAAAATCTTAAATTAAGCCCTTGTGTTGCTGTAATGGCCAAAATAACAATGTTGAATTTATTAAACTCGCCACACACAGAAAATGGTCTAGCATGTATTCATGTTACACAAGAGACTTGTCTGAACAGTATTCGAAGCAGAGAAAATTGTAGTGAGCAATATAGCCGGTGTGAGATGAAATGTACAATGTTTGTATCTTTATCCCTTATATTTCTACAATTGTATAGTATTCCCTATCTGAAGAAGATGTATTAGTATCATTCAATAATGCTAGACTGGATTAAATTCTATTTATTCCTCAGCTGAGATCGAGACTAGTTATGTATGGGGCTTTGCAGCCTCTGAATGTAAACAAGAGTGTTCTCGTTAACTGACAATATCATGAAAATGCTGAGGAATTAAAGCAAAAAGTATTTTAGGAACTTGTTTAGGAATACCGACGTATATCTCCGATGGAAGGCAGCGACGTATCCCACTCTATAGGTATATAGTATGATACGTCGCCCAAACTCCCTGGGCACAGCGCTACTTTAACAACTGAGCCTGGGGAAGCCCCTGACATCACTATCCACATATGGACAGTAACGTTAGGGGCTTTGTAATGCTAGAATCCCCGGCCAGAACGTCGGCAACGCTCTGGCCGGGGATTCCACTCCTGGAGGACGCTCTGATGTCACTGTCCCTATATGGATAGTGATATTAGGGGCTTTGAGTTTACGGAACCCCTGGCCAGAGCGTCGGTAATGCTCTGGAAGGGGATTCTGCCCCTAGAAGGAGCCCGTGACATCACTGTCCATGTATGGACTGTAACGTCAGGGGCTTCTCCAATACTGGATTCCCCGGCAAGAGTGCTACCAATGCTCTGATTGGGGACTGCATAGTTGAAAGCCCGTCATCACTGTTGGAGTGACGTCACGGGCTTCCCAGGGGCCAGAATACCCGGGTCAAGCGATACCTGATGCACTTCCCGGGGATTCCGGCCCTGGGAAAGCTCCCCAAGGTATACTAATTTTTGCGGGATCCCTCAGGATAGAATAGCTTAGTATACTACATTTTTATCCTAAAAAAAAAAAATGTATACGAGCCCTATGGAGGCCACAGGGATACTCTTTTGGACTCCATCGAGCTAACGGAGCCCTATAGACACATTTAACGTGTGCGTAGCGAGATTTCCCAACGTTCACTCTAAACGTAGGGCCATACGTGATGTGAACAGGCCTTAAGAGAATGGAGCCATGCCACAATTCCCTGAACAACCTGTGGCTGGGAGCGCCGCTGTGCAGTGAGAAACTTTGAAGGGGACGCAGCATTAAAGCATGCATGACTGCTGCTTCATACAACTCCTCACCGCAGATGTGGCAGAGGGGAGGGACTGGGGGCTGGTTTCCCCCATTCTAGCTATTGCTGGGTATCTCAGTGGTTGACCCAAACGATTTAACATTTCTCACCTATCCCATTCATAGGTGATAAATCTTAGCAACTGGAATACCCCTTTAAGTAATGGATATGGATGGGCTAAGACAAAATGTGGTTGTTTTTTTCTGTCTACCTTAAATTCTTGAGACACGTTCTCATTCTGCCTTCATCTAAGAACTAAATACAAAAAAAAAATATTTGTAGTTTATGATTGAAATTCAAACTGCTTGCTGATCATGTGACATGTGAGTATGTTGGAAATATCTTTTAGCATGGATTTATAAGCTGGTTAAACCTCTTTCTCATAATGATTAAGGGTGAGTCACAGAATAAACCCAGGGTCACTGCTAAACATGTGTGTTGTGTGTTTGGGTGTCTTTAGAGTGAGAACAGGACTCTTGACAATCCATTACCTAATATTCATACTCTGAGTGAGGACACACAAACGACTGGGTGCAAGTAGAAACTTTTATTAAGTCAAGTGCCTAAGAGAAGGCAACAGGTCATCTCTGAAAATGAAGAACAGGTCATACAAAAGTTATAACATTTTTATGCAATGAATCAAACCCTGAGCCATGAGACGTTTTATTATTCAAATGTAAATTTGTTGATGTAAATAGCCAGAATCAAATGCATTTTTTCCTATTATAGTTTACCGCTCCTGCCACCCAGCAGCTTCCCTTTGTACTTCTGTCTGACACATGTTGCTGAGATATTTGAATACGTTTTCAGAAATGCCTAAACAATAAGATGGAGCGACATTCCTGCAGAGCACAGAACATACTAGACAGGAATGGGGCAATCTTACAATCTGTGTGTATGGGGGCAGCCAGACTGACCTTTGTTCCCCCATGAGGGACATGCTACCAGACACTTTTAGCAGGACTTCTCCTTCCCTACGGCAGTATGCATGTATGCTTAGCTGATCCTAGCGAGTATATTGGCTAGTAACAAAGCCACTATTAGACTATCCCTGTTAGATAAGGGTAAAGCTTTCTACATCTACAAATATAAACTTGAAACTGTGGGTCGATAGTAATACCATCGTTAAATAAGGTTTAACTTTTAGCTGTAAATAAAACTAAACGGCTGTAGCAGCTTGGAACTATACCGTAACATTAAAGCATACCTTCCAACAGTCCAATTTTTCATGGAAATGTCCCACAAACAGAACCAAAAAGAAGTAACGCTTTTGCCTATTTGCATAAGTGAGCAGGTTTTGGGTGTTCCTGTGGCAGAATGAGGTGTTGTTTAAAATCAGAATACATGTAAAATACTGTATTAGGGTAGATTTAAACTAAAGTATGTCTAAATGCATTTTTCATGGACCATACTCCAATGATGCTGTGCCCTGCGTGGGTCTTACACAGTTAGGGTATGTGCACAAGACCAATTTTCAGGCGTAATGGAGGCGTTTTACACCCCGAATTACGCCTGAAAAGACGGTTCCAATACGTCGGCAAACATCTGCCCATTGCTTGCAATGGGTCTTACGATGTTCTGTGCAGACGAGCTGTCATTTTACGCGTCGCTGTCAAAATACGGCGTGTAAAATTACAGCCTCATCAAAAGAAGTGCAGGACACTTCTTGGGACGTTTTTTGGAGCCATTTTTCATTGACTCCAATGTAAACCAGCTCCAATTACGTCCGTAAAAGATGCCACAAAAAACGCATGCACTTGTAAAAACGTCTGAAATTCAGGAGCTGTTTTCTCCTGAAAACAGCTCCGTAATTTCAGTCGTGTTTGGCGTTGTCGTGTGCACATACCCTTAAGACGAGACGATTACTTGCCTGAATGTTTATATTTCCACCATCCTCACTTACTTTTCATTTAGTTTCCTGGTGAAAAACCTCGTGGTTCAGATTATGCAGTATAAGATTCATGTCTAGGTTGGGAAACTTTTCACGTGAAGTTTTAATTTATACAGCTTTCTTCTGCCATTTAGCTGTTACACTGCCGTACATTTAAACAATATGTTTTTCATTAAAGGGGTTTTCCCACTTAGCACATGTATCACCTATCCAAAGAATTGGTGATAAATGTGTGATCGCTAGGACCTCTACCAATAACTAGAATGGGGGTCCCAACATTGCATGATCGCAGTGAAAAGGATTTTGAATAGAGCGGGTGTCGCGCATGTACACTGCCCTTCCATTCAATGTCTATGTGGCTGACAGGAGCAGCCGAGCACTGCACCCGACTGTCTCAGTCAGCCCCATAGACATTGAATGGAGAAGCAAAGCACATGTGCGACTACTGCTCCATTCAAAATCCTCCTCACTGTGATTGTGCAGTGATGAGGAACGGGGGTCAGAGACCCACATTCTAGAAATCAGTGGGGCCCTCAACAAATATACATTTATTACCTATCCTGGAGATAGGTGATAAATGTGGGGAAATCCCTTTAAATAGCTTTAACACCACATTTTCCAATCTTTCAATGCAGCTAATTAATGGACAGTTACACAAAGTATCACGGCCTTTTGTTAAAATGATTGCACTTTGAGAACATTTGGCCAGATGAACATATGTGATCTGGGCGGAGACACTTGGAAACTTTCCATTATTCCTGAACATCATTCAAAGTGTATGTTCCTCATAAACCTCTCCATACCGCTCCCTCCTCCTGATATACTGCCCCAAGATTCCCTGCAGAGTAAAAACAGATTAAACACAATTTATTTTTGATGCAAGCACAAGCAGACAGAATAATACTAATTTGATAGGGGTCAAAGCACACTTTTCAGAAGCCGCACAGGAGAAACTTGCAAAACTAAACAACTCCAAAATGCAGATAGTTGCCTGAGATTCCTGCTTTTGGAGATTGTTGCTCTTAAAACTCCACATCTGCTTATATTTAAAATTAAAATATATAGGCATTCATGTTTTCGTCCACTTACAATGTTTTATTGCTGTATTTTTCTTCTTAAGTATCCAAAACATTACATTATTTCATTTCACGTGTTGATTTTTATGTGTCAGTATATTACACATCGCCCTTTCACCTTTAAGCATTGGTTATAATCCAACTTAAAGCTGAGCAAATATAAAACATCTGAGAAATTGTAGTAGTTTAATATCATTGGACTGAGATTGACCAACAGGCTCCAGGCTTGATACGATGGGGCTATTTCTGCAGGGAAACGGATCAGAAACCAAAAAGTTTTTCTCACGCTTCATAATGATTAAGAAAACTCATTTTCTTTATCAACAGGTGCCTTCCAAGCTCACAAACATTACTTTATTCTTTCGCACATCTTCTCCAAGCTGGTTGTATGCAGTGTGTTGTATCAGACACAGTGGATGTCATTCACATTGCTATAGCTAAGCGGACAAGTGAAAAGCTATGGAAATGTGAGACTGTTCAAACTAGTGTCATGGCTTCTGTTTTTACAGAATACATGATGGATATGATGAGTGATTCCATTGACTTATTTATAGGTGCATCAGGTTTTTATTTTTGTACTGGATAGAATAAGGGAGCATGCTACACTGTTTTGCGTGGAAAAAACGAAGTCTATGTTCACTTCTCGTAATTTGAATATTTTCGGCGTATGAGCCAAGAAAGCTCCTGGCACATACGCCAAATGTATCCATAGGGCTCTCTTGGCGTACTCAATGCCACGCGTTTTTCTATAAAGAGGGATACAGTAAAAAAAAAGTTTACCGGGCGGGATATGGAGTTTTTTATTTAGCAATGGTAGTCAATGGGCGACGTATCTCACTGTATGCCTAAACGATCCATAATTCTGTAACTGGAAAAACAAAATGTGTTGAACATGGATGTTAATGACAGACACTGGAGAGATAGTGGATATCCTTTCCTGGGAATTAATCCTGATGTGACCCATCTTTAGTCTTTCTATGTCGCCATACCATTATCACCTAAGAGTGGGTCCTGTGTTTCATCTTTTCCATCTTCAAAGGAAAAGTCAATTCATTATTCTAATTTCAGGTTGATGACATATGCCTCTTGTGACAGATAGTCTCTAATTGCCGAGAATTATCCCCTGTGTTTAAGGAACGATGACTGATGAGTCTAAGCAACTTATTTAACGTGCTAAATCAATGGAAATCTTTCTTCTTGACTCTGAAGATTTAGTTTATTAATAAGAAAAATGAGTATAGAGATGTAGGGGGCCATTTCACACTGACACCTCATCAAATCCAAAATACTACTCCTCTTGTATTGTGGAGCTAAAAGATTAGGTTTTATAAAGCAAACAATCTACTAAAAGCTGATGTTTTAGTTGCAACATGTTTGTTTTATTGTGAGCAATTTCAATGTTTCCTTTGACCTATGTATTTTGGTTGGTTTTACATCTTTTTTTGGAATAGTATAGTATAACACATCTACCCATTGCTCTATTCAATAGGGTTGAGGATGGAGCTCTCTGCAGTGTTTCAACACCAAACTTTGCAAATAGTTTTTTATGGACCTTGACTTTGTTCACGGGGTATTGTCATGTTGAGTCCAGATTTGGCCTTTACAAAACTGTTGCCACAACCACACAAGATGGATGCAGACTATTGTTTAGAACATCACTGCATGCTGTAGCGTTGAAGAGGACCTATCATTACCAATGGCGTAGTCATTCTGCTAAAAAAAAGAAAAACGTTAGCCCCTTATAGAGGGGTTGGCCACTTACTAATGTAATTTCTAAAACGCCCTACGTTGCTGTGTCTTTACACAGGCAATTGGAAATAACCCTATCGCTTACCCTTGCGCTTCATACCAGGGCCCCATTGTTCACCTTAGAACAGCTTGGTAAACAGTGGACGGCGTGATTATCCTGTAGTTTTCAAGATGGCATCGATCAAGTGAATTTAACGTTTGGGAAAAGGACAAATACCTACAGCGCTGTCTGTTATGATTTATTACAATATACTCTCTGAACGTTAACCAAACTCATTATTTGGCTTTAAAATAAAAATCTTTTTACTAGCTTTGCTATATCAAAACTCGACTATGGACCCCTGTTCCCAATATTATATACTGCACAATGAAAAGAGCAGGTACTTTTGTCAGGTCTCCTAGAACATCACAAAGTGCTCTTGTCTGAATCATATTTCAGACTTTGCCAAATCTGCAACACATCTGTTCTTTGTGTTTATCCATGTGCTTTTCATCAGTACAATAATCCCAACCCTATGGGCATTTCTGAAATAAAAGAATGCAGCGACCAAACCTTATCAATTGTTTCTCTACGGCCTCTTCTTTAGTGGAGGTACAAAGAGCCTTCCTTGGAAAATTGATATGGAGAGGGAAGAGATTAATCATCACGTTGGTTTGATTGTCTGTGAGCTATGCTTACGTGTTTTCCTCTACACACAGAGATACTGTGCACTTGCCTCTTGTCACAGGAAACACTAGAACAGTGCAAGAAAACAGAGCGGGAGGGAACTTGGCCAATGTTGGTACTCCCCAAATAAGCTCCTAAAAGATGCTTGACATTTTTTAACTATTAGAACATTTTACATTTGACCTGAAAACAGTGTCATTGACTCCTTGGTTTATTTTTCTTAACCATTGCACTGTTTCTGCTGATCTGTTATAGACTTAATTATTTTCTGCTTGCTTATGTAGTGGAAATTATTTGAAAAATGCACAGTATAAGTGAATGAAGCATAGCGACATGTCTTCCTGGGCTCAGATGGCCTTCAAGCTGTGTTTATATGATAAACTATATTTCAAATAGGTATCGTATGCACAGTGGCGTAACTAGGAAAGACTGGGCCCCATAGCAAGCTTTCGACTGGGCCCCCCATCCCCTAGGTGCCACACGCAGAACCCCTTATAGAAAGTGCCCCTTGTAGATTGTGCCATACAGCCCCCCTGTAGACAGTGTAACACCCCACTTGTAGATAGCGCTCCCACCTCCCCCTTGTAGACCGTGCCATACAGCCCCCCTGTAGATATCGCAATGAAGCCCCCTGTATATAGTGTCACACAGCCCTCTCCATTGTATATAGTGCCACACAGCACCCCTTAGTATAGCGCCACACACAGATCCCTGTAGATAGCGCCACACACAGATCCCTGTAGATAGCGCCACACACAGATCCCTGTAGATAGCGCCACACACAGATCCCTGTAGATAGCGCCACACAGATCACTGTAGATTGCGCCACACACAGCCCCCTGCAGATTGCGCCACACATAGCCCCCTGTATGCTGCGCCACACACAGACCCGTGTAGATTGCGCCACACAGCCCTATCCCCTTGTAAATAGTGCCATACAGCCCCCTACTAGATAGTGCCACACAGGCCCCCCTTAGTAGTGCCGCACAGCCCCCTCTTAGTAGTGCCAAACAGCACCTCTTGTAATATAGTGCTACACCGCTCGCCCCTTGTATATATTGGCACACATCCCCCCTCGTATGAAGTGCCACACAGCGCCCCTCTCTTGTATATAGTGCCACACATCCCCCACTTGTATAAAGTGCCCCACACAGCCCCTCCCTCGTATATATAGTGCCACACAGCCCCCTCCTTTATATATAGTGCCAGCCTGCCCCCTTGTATATAGTGCTACACAGTAATCCCCCCCGTATATTGCCACACAGCCCCCCCCCCCCCAAAAAAATATATTGTACTTACCTTGCCCCATTTCCACGACAGACAGAGCTCTGCACATCCCGAGGGCGAGACACTTGTGCAGGCCAGCGGGATGCAGTGACGTCATCATGCTGGCCTGCGCTGCAGCCTATAGTAGTATTAGTGAAAGTAGTATATAGGGCATGAGGGGGGCCCGTGCCGTACAGCCCATAAATGTTAGGGGCCGGGCGGCGCGGTCCCCGTAGTGACGTCGCTACCGCTGTAGCAGCCGTAACGGCTAATATCGGCGCCACTGGGCATTGGGGGGGGGCCATGTCGGCAGGCGGCACGGGCCCCCTCATGCCGAAGGCCCGTAGCAGCCACTATGGCTGCTACAATGGTAGTTAGGCCACTGGCTATGCACCAGGTCAAGGTGTGATAACTCGCGGGTGGGTTCCAACTAGGTCCACAATAGAAATCCAATATGCAAGAAGGGTCCAAGGCGCCGCCAGTTAAATTTTTTAATGCTTCATTGTGGAGTACAAAGGAACATAACAGTGACGTGTCGCACACAGGCCTTCATCAATCTGTATAGCTGTATGCTTATATAGCTTGAGGAGGGTGTGTATGCTGAAATGTTGCTCGAGCCACCTGTCTATTTGCCAGAGAAAAGAGCAGCAACAGGTGACAAATGCGGCTCCTGCTTTGGAGAACTCAGAGAGACCATGTATTAGATGGCTGCCAATTCATTTGAATGAGCGCAGTGCAACATCCAGGGCTGCACCGTCCATGAGGCGAGATCATTATCTCACCTCAGGCGGCGGCTTGCTGTCTCTCTGAGGGGGTGATGGCGCCACTGAAACCACTCGCCGCCACCCCCTCCTGCACTAATTGTACCTGCGTCTATAGAACGCAGGATCAATTACAGGCATAAGCGCTGAATGGCTGGGCAAGTTCCATTTGCCGGACCATTCAGCGACTTACAATGACGCTGATTGGCAGGGCAGAATGACTGCCCAGATTGTGCCCAACATATAGCCCTCCCCTCCTGTAGATAATGCGATGCACACTTTTTAAAGAAAAAAACAACTTTACATACTAACCTTGATCCCGTTCCCGCTCCGTCCTGTGTCAATGCAGACCAGCTCTCTTCTGAGCAGGTCTGCTGGGCTGAACGATGCAAGCAACACGATGACGTCATTGTGCCGCTTCCATTGTTGAAAGGCGCTGATTGGCGGGCAAGTCATTCTGCCCTGCCAATCAGCGCCTTTCAATGGTGCAAGTGGCGCGATGATGTCATCATGTTGCTTGCATCATTCAGCCCAGCTGACCTGCTCAGTAGAGAGCAGGTCTGCATTGACAGGACGGCGCGGGAACGGGATCAAGGTGAGTATGTAAAGTTGATAATTTTTCTTTAAAAAGTGTGCGTCGCATTATCTACAGGAGAGGAGGGGAGGGCTATATGTTGGGCACAATCTATATGTAAGGAACTATATACAGGGGGGCTATGTGAGCCACTATATACAGAGTGGCTATATGTAGGGCACTATTTTCAGGGGGGCTATATGTGGGGCACTATCTACAGGGGGATCTATGTGGGGCACTATCTATGGGGGGGCACTCTCTACAGGGGATCTATGGTGGGCACTCTACAGGGGATCTATGGTGGGCACTCTACAGGGGATCTATGGTGGGCACTCTACAGGGGATCTATGGGGGCACTCTCTACAGGGGATCTATGGGGGGCACTGTCTACAGTGGATCTATGGGGGGCACTGTCTACAGTGGATCTATGGGGGGCACGGTCTACAGGGGATCTATGGGGGGCACTGTCTACAGGGGATCTATGGGGGGCACTGGCTACAGAGGATCTATGGGGGGGCACTGTCTACAGGGGATCTATGGGGGGCACTGTCTACAGGGGATCTATTGGGGGCACGATCTACAGGGGATCTATGGGGGGCACTGTCTACAGGGGCTCTATGGGGGGCACTGTCTACAGGGGATCTATGGGGGGCACTGTCTACAGGGGATCTATGGGGGGCACTGTCTACACGGAGAACTGTGTGTGTGGGACACAGTTTATGGTGCTATTATAATCAGGGACAGGGTTTGGTGCTATTATAATTAGAGGTGCAGTGTATGGTGATATATTTAGGGGCGTATTGTGTGGCATCATGAGAATTTTATCTTCGTTTATAGGTGCAGAAACGTTTGAAAAGTGGGAAGCTGAAGACATCTGAGCAGCAAACTGCAGAAATGGGCCGTAGCCGAGAGAAGTCGTCATAGAGGTCTGGACCGGATGGAGAAGAAAAGAGAAAAAGAACAACTAGAATCTGATGTCACCTGTGAGTCACTTAATGTAAATGTTTATTCTGCCTCTAATCAGCAGTGTAGTCACTGAATGATCTACAGCCAGATGATACTTGGAATGATTTTTTTTTTTTGTGTGAAACAGCAACTCCCAGCATATCCTTACCATTTTTCGGACCATGCTGGGAGCTGTAGTTTTACACCTTACAAACTGATACGGCAGGGGTTGTACTAAATTTAGCAGAATTTGTGTTGGTGTTGTATTCATGTACTGAGCTTGATTCTGGTGCAGTATATATATGTACTGAGCTTGGTTCTGATGCTGTATATCTGTACTGAGCTTGGTTCTGGTATTGTATATATGTACTGAGCTTTGTTCTGGTGTTGTATATATGTACTGAGCTTGGTTCTGATACTGTATATATGTATGAGCTTTGTTCTGATGCTGTATATATGTACTGAGCTTGGTTCTGGTGTTGTATTTATTTACTGAGCATGGTTCTGGTGTTGTATTATGTACTGAGCTTGGTTCTGGAGTTGTATATATGTAATGAGCTTTGTTCTGGAGTTGTATGTATGAACTGAACTTTGTTCTGGTGCTGTATATATGTACTGAGGTTGGTTCTGGGGCTGTGTAGATGTACTGAGCTTGGTTCTGGTGTTGTATTTATGTACTGAGCATGGTTCTGGTGTTTTATATAGTTTTTTTCAGATGCAGCAAAATCTATCAAATTAACTTTTAAAACGGCGAACACTATATGCTAATCACTAATTAAAGGATCATGGGGCGGTGCCACTATCCTGAAGAGTCATATAGTTCTGCCTCCAAACCCAACTTTTCATGTTTGATTGAGATCCCCCTGGCTGTTATACATCACTACCAGTCTCCTCTAACTTTCTCGGGTGCGCCACTGCTTTGTACTACTTGGGCATGCACCATGCAGCGAGGTGTATTCTGCCCGGCTGCACCGCGCATGCCAGGGGATTACAAGGCAACGGCGCATCCGCAAGAGTTGGAGGAGGCTGCTAGTGATGTAGAACAGCCAGGGGGATGTTAATCAAAATCTGGGGCACCATTTAAATTTTCACCTCAGGCAGCAGAAAAGCTGGAAAATGCACTGGCAACATCACATTTGGGTGGCCTACTGATTGCCAGCGAGTTCTCATTTAGAGTAGTGATTGTGCCGATGGGGCAATTCCTTTAAGAGTGAATTTATCTCTTGTGCTTGGTATTCAAGGACCCTTGACAAGGGACCTATAAAAACTGATGATTTGGGAAGGCGAGTGGAAGTTAATAATATTTTAATAACTTTACCCAAAATAGTTTTTTGCCTTTGTCTGGAGATGGCCATTATCCCTTTTGTGAAATCCAGTGTACATGTACATTGGATATGCGCTCTGTCAATATGGTGCAGGCCCAGGAACTGAGCGTGTACCACACCTTGCCGATGCCAGCTGTTATATACAGCGGACACCCGCCTGCAACGGCTGGGATTGGCGATAACTCCTGGTACTAGCTGTTTAACCCCTCAGATGCCGCAGTCAATAGCAACCACGGTATCTGAATGGTTAGACAGAGGGGGGGGGGCCTCCTCTGTCCTCCGTTCAACCTCATGGCAGCTGAAGACCTCCAGGTCTACTTTCTGAAATCCTAGAATCCAACCAAGGACAACATCTGCATGGGGTTTATTATGTTCTCCGTGTGTTTGCGGGTACTCCAGTTTCGTTCCATACAGATAGGGAAGTTAGTGCTATGTAAGTAATAAATAAAAATAATAAATAATGGCTTCTAGTGCAATTACATTTGTTAGGCCCCATGCACACGACAGCAAAAAACCTCCGTTTTTGCGGTCCGCAAAAACAGAGCCATTCACTTTCATTGAACACTGACACCTTTCCGTAGCACTACGGAAGGGTGTCAGTGCCGTGGAAATGTTCCGGGAATTATGGAACATGTCCGTTCTTTCGCATTTTGCGGGCCGTGCTCCCATACTTTGTATGGGAGCACGGCCCGAAAATGCGGCTGTGAGTCAGCGCCCGTCCGTGCCCGCAATCTCGGGCTGCGATTGCGGGCACGGTCGTGTGCATGGGGCCTTAAAATGTAACTCACCTCACTTGGCTCTACCACTACCTTCTCCCTGCCGTTTACTGTGTATCTGCCGCTCGCGTTGCTGCAGCAAACTATGCTTTCAAGCAACATCCCTCTGGCAGGACATTTTCATTTTGCATTTCCAGACAATGGAGTCTCTTTGTTCCTCTCTTTGTTCCTCTTTGTGTCTTTAGCCTGGTCGTTGTCATTCCAGGTTGTTCCTGGCCTTGACCATTGCACTGGTCTTCATAGAAAGAAGAATATAGATCCCCTACAAAAAGTCATTTGTCAGAATGTAAGGAAAGCAACTTATACGGATGATACATGTCAGGATGAAAATACAGTACCATCTAACAAAAACGAAGGGTATGTTCACACGAGGGCGTCCGTTACGGCTGAAATTACGGTGATGTTTCAGCCTGAAAACATCCCCGTAATTTCAGCCGTACCGGCATGTGCAGGCGCTTGAACGCCGCGTCGATTACGGGCGTAATTAGCGCTGCTATTCATTGGAGTCAATGAATAACGGCTCCAATTACGGGCAAAGAAGTGACAGGTCACTTCTTTGACGCGGGCGTCTATTTACGCGCCGTCATTTGACAGCGGCGCGTAAATATACGCCTCGTGTGAACAGACAAACGTCTGCCCATTGCTTTCAATGGGCAGATGTTTGTCAGCGCTATTGAGGCGCTATTTTCAGACGTAATTCAGGGCAAAAACGCCCGAATTACGTCCGTAAATAGGCCGTGTGAACATACCCTAACAATACTTTACCATGTCATAAAAATGAATTAGGGTATGTGCACACGTAGTGACCAAAAACGTCTGAAAATCCAGAGCTGTTTTCAAGGGAAAACAGACCCTGCTTTTCAGACGTTTTTTGACCAACTCGCATTTTTCGCGGCGTTTTTCGCGGCGTTTTTCGCGGCGTTTTTTACGTCCG